>NW_012142634.1:6106076-6175333 GCF_000956105.1 Propithecus coquereli
CGCTACAAAGATGTATGCATGTGTGTTCCAAAACACCAGAATGCTCACTGCAGCCTTATTCTAAGTAGCCTCAAAGTGGAAACCATCTAAATATACATCCGCAGTAGAATGGATGCATATTAATACATTGAGTTCTATCTATACAATGGAGAATATATGGTAATGAGGTTCACACTGCAACGTGGATGAATCTCACGAACATAAGGTCGAGAAAAAACAAGCCAAATACTAAAAAGCACATACTACAAGATTCTGTTTAAATAAAGCTCAGAAATAGGCAAAACCAATTTGTGAGGTTAGAAGTCAGGATCCTAGTTAGTAATCAGGGGGTAGTGACTGGGGGTGGGGGGCATGAGGGAGGCCTGTGAAGGGTGCCGGGTGCCTTCTAGATCTTCTTTTGGGTGGTGGTGACATGAGTAAGCACCTATGGGCAGTTGCAGGTGTACATGTTCCTTTTGAAAATTCTATTGTGCTGTACACTTGCGATTCACACACATCTTTAGACGTGTTACACTTCAATATTTAAAAGTCTACTTAAACTTAAGAATCCTGTACTGAACACTGTACATGGTACATGCAGCGGTAAACAAGGTAGATGCTGCCCTGCCCCGAATGTTTTCCCAACGGGCAGTGACCGTCACAGAATAGACCTCCTGTGAAGGGAACAGTCACTACAGCCCTCACATTTGAAGGAGCCAACTCGTTTCACGGTCCTTGACTTCGGGGACCTTCACAACTGTATTACCTTTAACATGTCAGCTTTAACAGAATCCTGAAAAAGTGTGGCCCTCTCAGAATTTTACAACAAAAATAACCCTGAAGCTCTGAGAAAAAAGATTTGTCCACGATCACGCAGAATGGAGGTGGCGCTGTCAAGAGGTCATTTGTGATGTAGAAACCAAGCAACCCGCCTCCAGCCGGGCAGGGCACAGCATAGGGCAGGCCCACACGGACACTGCCCTGGAGACACGGGGTCGGGTCCCATCTCTGCCTTTTCCTGCATATGACATCACTCAGTCTGTCAAACCTCTGGCTTTCCTATCTGTGAAATGGGGGTAAAAATACTTACAACGCACAATTGTTACAAGACTCACTGAGATGCTGCTATTTAAAAAGCATCCAGCCACGTTACAGGAAAAAAAGAAAGATTCCATGATGAGAAAAGCTATCTAAGGTGGAGCTCCTCAAAGGGCCTGCTGTTCAGGAAGCAGGTGATGAAGACCCTGGAGACCCCGACCACAGCCCCTCCAAGTGCCAGCCACAGGGACAATGGGAACTGGCTCGGCGGTCCCCAGGGAGCAGGTGTTGGGTTGTCCCTGCCTACTTGGTGGGAGTGGTCAGTGCTGCCAACCTCACAAGTCCCCCACCCTGTCATCCTCCTCGGTCTCTGTGGCTTCCCCACCCCACTCTAGCAGGGTCCAGTGGCTGTCGCACCACCAGGTGATATCCTGAAAAGCTGAGACTGGGGCCTTCCACCAGCCACGTCGAATCTCCTCTAAGGTGAGAGGTTTGAAACTGCAAACACATGTCTATGACACAGCACGAGAAGTGTGACCTGGCAGGGTCCTCACGCTGGCTGCACAGTCAGCTCACCCAGGGTGGGGTGCGGGCATGGGCCACTTTACAGCAGCCCCAGGGGATCTGAATGTGTGTGGCCAGGGTTGGGGACCACTGGCCTCGCCCTGTCCCTATGTGTACCCACTTGCTGGGGACAGGCCAGATCAGACCTGTCAAGTTCTGGGAGGTGTTGCAGAGGTGAAGCACCGTGGTCGGGTGTCCCTGCCGCTGGGCCCCAGGGCAGCTGCCAACAAGATCCATCTCAAGTCTTACAGGAGTCAGTCCCAAAACACAAAGCCAAGGAGCACCAGCCCTCAGCTCCCCTCAGTCCACTCAGCGTCAGCTTAAGCCCTGTCGTCCCCTCCCAGCCTCACCTCTCACCCGCTCACGATTCTTCCCCACCCTCCTCTGCACACAGGCGGGCTCTCCACCCACAGCAGGGCTGGCTCCAGCCACCGCATCCTGTCACCAAGGGCTCCCTCTGGCTGGCACCAACACTCAACCCCACTCTCAGGGCCCCTCTTGGATGAGTTATCCTACTCCAGGTCCCCTCTCCCCTCCCAGCGTGATAGGAGAACAGGGCAGTGGTCAGAGTACTCAGCCCTGACACCAGCAGCATGAAGAAGCCTTGTGTCCTGCGCTGAGACCATTCCTGGGAAGGGAAGGGGGGAGAGGAAAAGGGAAGAGGGGGAGGGGAGAATGGGGAGCCTCCCACCCCTACCTGAGGAAGCCAAGAAGGAGTGGCAGCTTGAAACAGCTGGATTCTAGAACCAAACTCAGGAAAATCAAACAGAAAGGGGGCTGTGAAGGCAAGCAGAGCAGCTCTGGAATGTTCTACCCACCCCCAGGGAAGTGCCTGACCCTCCAACCCCAGGCAGAAAACATTAGAGCAGAGAGAGGCTCAGGGTCTCCGGGATGCTTCAGGACTGACCCACCAAGGAGGGGGATAGCGGGAGAAAGGAAGGGACACAGGAGCTGTCCTGGGCCAGCTTCCTGCCTCCCAAGGAGCAGGGCTCTGGGCCTGGGTGGTCTGTCACCGGACAGCCCCGCCAAGCAGCCTTCAGTCTCCTCACGATCTTGGATGGGCACAGCTTTGGGGGACCCAACAGAACTCAGTGTGGAGCCTCTCAAAACAAGGAGGAGATCAGCCAGAGCATTTGGGGGTGGCTGTGTGTGTGTGTGTCTGTGTGTATGTCTATGTGTGTCTGTATCTGTGTGTGTCTGTGTGTGTGTATGTTGCAGAGATATCGGCATTGTTTGTCACTAACATCCAAAAGGTGATTAAGGGTAAAGAGTGACACCAGCCAGAAGACACAGAAACTGTGGGACCGAATGGATCTGCCCCCCGGGTTGTGGCCCTTCCGGGACTCGCTCATGAGAGGGACAGGGGGCGTGTACTGCTGCTGCTTCTTCAGTCTGATGGAGCCAAGGTGATGTTGTCCTCCGAGCCAGGGAGTAGAACAGTTGGAAGCTCAGAGTCCTGAGTTCAAGTCACGACCCTGCCACTCGCCATGCGAGAAACTTTGGGCAAGTTACCCAAGTCCTCTGAGCCTCAGCGTCCTCATGTATGAACCAGGGAATAGCTGCCCCTGCTGCCCCTCCCCACGCAACAGTGCAGGACTAAGAGGACAACGTAGCTAGACACAGAAAAGCAGGGCTAAGCTGTGTGGAGACAGCAGCTCACTTTCCTCAAGGTTTCCTGTGTGCCAGGACTAACCTATTTCACGTGGATCATTCCATCCACTCTTGCCACCAGGAGTCCTAGAGTCTGCTTCTCTCACATGCGAGGTTAGGCAACATGCCCAAAGCCGCGCAACTGGAGGCAGGAGTCGAATTCAGGCTCCAACCTCCAGAGAACAAGCTCTGAGCCCACACCGGCGCCCCCACGTGTGGGAGCTGCTGCTTCATCATGAATCACGGTTTCATTGCCATCAACTTGAGTAATTACCAACGTCTGTGATTTGGACACAGATTAAGAGGCTGATGGGAGGACCAGCTCCCTTGACAGCAGCAGAGAAAGAGAGATGGCCCCAAGCATGCGGTTCTCTCCTCCGCTGAGCGGGGACAGAGCCCAGGAGCCCCTAACACCCCCACACTAGCAGGTCTGTCTCTATCCTCCCCAGTGACAGGTTCCTGGCTTCCAGAGGGGAAGTCATCCCAGCCACACCCTCAGCCCCAAGTCAGAAACCTGGGTGTCCTTTAGGTTATAAATTTATCATTCTGACTTCTCTGGAGGTATTAACCAAGTCTTATAATTATTATTTTTTAATCTCTGTAAAATAAACATACGATGCACATACACACAGGCACTCACACACGGATGGCTAGGTACTTAAGGGTAACTGCTGCCAAGATTCTGATTTCTGCTTTAGTCATCTCCCAGATGCACTGCTGCGATCTGCTCTTGGCTGGTCCTTGTTCATCCATCACATCATTTGTCCTCTTCAAAATCTGGCCTCACATTTGACGTCCCATCCTTCCCTGGCCTCTCAAGTGTCACAGCAATGCGAATTATACCACTTCTCACTCACCTGTTGGGGTTCGAGACCCCCCGTGGCTGTTCCTGTTTGAAGGACTTCTCGTACCAGCCACTTGGAGAGGATGCTCACCCAACCTACTTCACTGCGTCCTGTTACTCAGTCTCATTGCGTTATCAGCAATGTCATCTGGTCACCCTGTGCAGTTTTTACATAAGGCAGTCTTCCAACCGCTCACTTTCCCAATAGAAATGCCAACCACGCTTGGTCTCTCTGCACTGGAGACAATTCTCTGTGTGATCAAATGCCCTGGGCCCGCCTGTTATGTCAGCAATGGTTGAAGCATGAAAGCAAGATCCACGGCTGAAAATATTGCTTAACGAAGCAATAAATCATATCATCTTACATCATTCCTCGATCCCACACCTCACGCTGCCTGACTCCTCCACGGACTCAGTGATCCGATCTCTCAGGCACGCTCCAGAGGAAAAACAAGGTAATTTCTGCCTTTTGTTTTGTTTAAACAAACAGAGCTAACTTTTCCCTTTACATAGTCAACACTTTAAGTATGTTTAGCACTTGCTCCTGCCGGGCTTGAGTTCTGGTGGCCAAATGTAAACAGCTAAGCAGAAGGCCCACAGGCCGTACTCGTTCCCAGGGCTGCTGTAACTCATTAGCACAAACATGGCGGCTTAAAACAACAGAAACGTATCCTCTCGCGGTGCTGGAGGCCACAAGTCCAAAATCAAGGTGTCAGCAGGGTCACGCTCCCTCCGAAGGTTCCAGGGGGATCCTTCCTTGCCATTTCCACCTTGAGCTCGAGGACTTGCGGGACTTGTAGCTGCGTTGCTGGAATCTCTGTGCCCATCTTCACACGGCCTTCTTCCCTCTGTGTCTCTGTCCTTTCTATTTAGGGCTTGCCCTAAACCCAGAGTAATTCCATCTCAAGATCCTTAACGAATGCCGTGTGCAAAGACCCTATTTTCAAACAAGGTCAGATTCTGAGTTTCTGGTAGACATGAACTTTGGGGGATGCTATTCAACCCACTACACAGGATGTAGAAGCATCCGGCACTTTGTTCCTGAGATGTGAGTCTTTGGATGCCTGCTCTTCACGCCTGCCCCTCTTTCCCCACAAACAGCTGCATAAATTTTCTTTGGTTGGTTTTAAAATGTTTTTAAACTACTGAGGTTCTCATAGTTAAGTTTTAATTGGTGTTAAAGGAGCAGCTACTTGTCAGTCTGCCAGTCTGTGAAATGGGACCGGCAATGCCATTCTCACAGGTGGTGGGGAGGCCTAACCCAGCGAACCAGGTGAAGCAGCTGGTGCCAAGCGCCGGCCCACGGGCGGTGCTCGGGCTGTGCTATTCAGCCCCAACCTCGGTGTCTTGAGCCCAGCATTCCTGACAAACAAAACTCCCCTCTGAACAAAAGGAAGATTAGAACATGAAAACCAGATGTTGATGATGTTTTACCTGTAAAGTGAGGAAGAGGCAGCAAACAGTGGCTGAGTCGCCATCGGGTCTATTTCACGTCACCAGCTCCTCTAACCACCGCCCCAGGTGTTTCCCCCACACGACCTATCCTCTCCTGGCCCTGCACATGGAGAGAATATTATGTCCATTCTGCAGATGAAAAAGCCAAGGCAGGGAGAGTTCGGCGCAAGTGGCTTGGCCAATGTGTATGTTAAAAACTTGTGGTCGTAGTTTCAAGCCAAGGGCCATGGTGGGACGTTTCCAGCTGGTTCTGGGGTCTGGGTTGGGGCTCCAGGTGGTCAAGGGTGCCCTGAGAGACATGAATCACAGTATCAGAGGGAGGTGTCGGAGTCCGATTCTTTCTGCTGAGTTTTGTTTGCAAAGACCAAATGTGCTCCGAGTATGAGGCTGCGTCTGATAACATCAAAACAGCAAAGTGAAATGTGGAAAATGAAGTCAAACCAGTTACTTGCTTCCATGATGATTTAAAAAAATGTGAATTCAACCTATTATTTCTTTTTTAGTTTAGTCGCATCTATTTATACATGTAGACACATGGACTTAGAGTTGGAGGGTAGTAGCCAAGCCTTAAAAATAGCACCATACCCGGAAGAAAAATGTGAACTTACGGAGTCCCTGAGTACAAAAGAATTCTACACAATTCTCTGGTTCTCAAAAAACTGAAAGTCCTTGGCTTGGAGATTTTTATTTGAATCCTTCTTAAGTGCAGGTGGTGTTGCGGGGAAGGGACGTCCTTTCTCACCGTGTCCATGTTGCCGTTTCAGCCCATTCACGGCTTCTTCCTCATACACGAGGTCACGCAGAAAACTGCAGCGAGGGGCTGTGGGAGGGTCGGAGTTCAACCTGCCGGCACTTCATTTTCAGTCCAGAACTCGAGGAAGCCAACCTGCCCTGGAAGAAGCAATCGACCCCGTTTTGCATTTGCTTTCCTGTCAGTTTGCGGTTGCTCATTACGAGCGAGGAGAAACCAGGGCCTGCGTATAAACATCACAGTTGAACAAGGAGCATATTTCTTCCTCCCGAAATCTGTGCCCTTCTCCTTCTCACCAGTGCTACAATTTCCTCTGGCACTTGAGACAGACATATGTTATTTTCAGTTCCACAACTTTCTAGTTCTCTGTATCGCCGCACACAAGGCCCAGGCATCGCAAATATAAATACATGTGGGCGTTTGCGTATCAACCACTGGACTCTCACCGCTTCTTCTTTTCTTTTTAAATGCAATGTAACTCGAGTGGCTTGTCATCAGAGCCAAGCAGCGTGACAAAGTCCTCTAACAAAGTCAACGTTTTCCAATCCCAGACCTCCACCTCACTCCCAAAACTCCTGCCATTTGGGCTCCCACCCCAAGATCGGCAAACGCTCAAACCAGGTCCAGTGGGCAAAATCCTTTCATGATCCCCTTATTACTCTGAACTGCGGCTGAAACAGCCTAATAAATAAATACACTAATTGGGCCTTGCAAAGACAGACCTTCCCTCCCCAGCAGTACTTACTGCAGCATAATAAAAACCCGTGACAAGCTTCAGCTTTGTGGATCCTCTGATAGTAAACAAGAGATAATTTGCAAATTCAAACGTGCTGGACAGGTTGGCACCCTTTCAGGTAGCAGTGGGTTTAGGCCGGGTGCCAAGCTGTTGAAAAGGGAGATCTTTCAATACCCACCCCCTTCCAGGCACTGTCATCTGGAGTATGTGCTGGGGGCTGGTGGCATGGCAGCGGCACACAGAGACAGAGACAGATGTTGGATTTTCCCCCCGGATCCTGGAGAAATTGCAGGTGCCCTGGCACACAGGAGATGGCGGGGAGTAAGGTTGATGATTCTAAAACAGCACTTCCATTTAATGTGTGCTTCCTAGAAGCCATATGACAGCTCATTTTAGTTCCATAAATACTCATCCCCACTTAACAGACAGGGAAACTGAGACTAAGGCCAATAAAGCCGTTTGCCAAGATCACCCAACAAAGCCATAAATAGATGGTGTGGCTGTATTGCAGTCAAACTCTATGTTCAAAAATAGGCAGCTGGGCAGATTGGGCCTGAGGGTCCTAGTTGACTGACCTCACTCTAAAGCCTGTAATAGACATGCCACACCTGTGGTTCAAGGCCCAGGAACTCTGGGTACAGGACCGGAGGCACAGAGACCAAAGCATGGCCTGTGCTTTTCCTAATCTCATCTCCACTACTCTTTCCCTTGCTTTCTCCCATCCGGCCTTGTATCCTCCTTGCTGCTGTTCAAACACACTTGGCATCCATCAGCCACAGGGCCTTTGCACTTGCTGTTCACCCTGCCTGCAGCATCGGTCCTTCCAGATATCTTCATGGCTCATTCCTTCACCTCCTTCTGTTCTTTGCTCCACTGTCAATTTTTCAGCAAGGCCATCCCTGACTACCCTAGCAAAAATGGCCAGCCACACCCAAGCCAGCATTTCCTCTCTCCCTGCCCTGCCTTCTTTCTCTCCAAAGCACCTGCAACCTTCTAGATATCTCTATCATTTTATTAATTTATTTCACTCATTTCCTCTCTGTACCTCCTATCACTAGAATGTACACTCTGAAGGGGCGGGCATTCTTGTTTCTTGTTTTGCCTGTTTGGGTCACTGCAATATATCCCCAGATCCTAGAATAGTGCCTGGCACATAGTGAGTACCCAGTAAATATTTGTTGAATGACTTAATAAACTAGGGACTGACAAGAACCCATCCTTAGAGCAAGCAAAGCTGCCCTGGAGTTCAGGGGCTTGGCGTGACAACTTCTGGACCCACTGGGGCATTGCCCAGGGGGGAGCCAGTGGCCCCAGCACCTCTCAGCAACTCAGCAACGTCTCCATTGGCCACACAAAGCACAGTGGTTGTGGTGGGCGGGGGGGGGCGGATGGTGAGAGGGCGAACAGCAAAGAACAGCAAAGTAGAGCCATGACCATGAAATGTCCCTGGCCTCCCCTTCTTCACGCTGACCTCTGCCCTTCTGAGGCCCTGTCCAATGTTTCTGAAGCCCTTTTAACTCTCCCCTTCTCTGCTAGCTGCTCCTTTTTGGCTGAGTCATGAGGCAAGCTTGGAGAAGCTTCTCAGCAGCCCCCACAGGCCACGTCTCTGCCAGGGCTGGGGGGAAGCCATCTGGGGCTGTAACCCAACACTTCTTTTATGAATGAACCAATTTTCTGTAGGCACCTTCAAGCTGGGAAACATCCCAGAGGTGGACTAACCTTTAACATTAGATGTAATTAAGGATTAGCCATATCACATGACCCGTGAAGCACCGGAGACCAGAGATAATAAAACCGTGGGCCGTTCTCCATTGCGAGATCTCCCCACAGGCACATCCTGAGACCTGGAAGGCCAGGGCGGGGCCTAGGCACCTGCCACCCATGGCCCTGCACATCCAGAGCAGGCGAGCTGGGTGAGGGCCAAATTGCCAATCAGCCGTCTTTTACCACCTTCGTTTATGAAGTGGTCGCTGGCCTCTGAGCATAAAATCCCAGCCCCATGGCCTGAGAACTCTCTGTGTGCCCAAGACTATACACAGCTCTTCACATACAATATCATATCTCTCTGGCTTGTCACAACAACCTGTGATCCCCATTTTATAGATGTGAAAACTGAGGTTCACAGGTTCAATGATTAGCCCAAGATCCCCAACTAGTAAGTGACAGAACCAGAATTTTCACTGGCTCCAAAGCCCATCTGTTTAATCACAATATTGTAGAAAACTTCTTAAGTTGTCTTTCTGGACCAAACTTAGAGTTTGCCTATATGTGCATGGGGTGGGGAATTTTGTTGTTGATGTTTAATTATAAGAATAAAACAATCTCTTTCCAACCATGGTGGGCACGGCTAGTATTTCCTTTCCCAGGGCTGAGGGTAAAACTGGGGTTGGGGGATATGGGGGTTGCTAAACCACCAAGGGATCCCCCTGCCAGCTTTCAAGGCCTCCCTATCCAGCCACAGCCCCCAGCCCTAACTTAGGAGAGGCCCTACGTAGCAGTGGGTGGTCTCATCAGACACCAGTCCAGCCCTGCGCACTGACCTTCCACGGGAAAGTTAAAATAATGGGTACTATTGAAGGATCTTCAAAAAATCAAACACAGAACTACCACAGATCTAGCAATTCCACTTCTAGGTGTATACCCTCCCCCCTCCAAAAAATGTGTGTGTAGATATATTGAAATCAGAGACTCGAACAGACACCTGCACACCAGTGTTCACAGCAGCAGTATCCACAGTAGCCAGAAGCTGGAAGAAACCCAAGATCCACCTGGAGATGGACGGTGGTCACGGTTGCACGAGAACGTGGATGTACCTCATGCCACTGAATTGCAGACTTAAAAGTGTTTAACATGGTTTTACGCTATGTATATTTTATCACAACTAAAAAAACAAAACAAAAATAAGTGGTAACTCCCTGTCGGCCAGCCTGATAGAGCTGCTACAAGCTGAGAACCATGGTCAGAGCAGGGAGGCGGGAGCCTGAGAAGGCGTCTGCTAGTCACTGTGCCATGTGTCCTGAGCAGCATGACAGCCTCTGAGCCGAGCTTTGCCTGAGGGCCAGAGGACCTTCCTAGGGATCGGGAAGCCTCTGGTTACGTACATCTGGGTGCACTGCAGGGGAGAATTCAGCTGACCCCAGAGTGGGGCTAGCCCCCCGCTCCCCCGGTGTTGCTGTCACAACAGATACCTTTTCTACTCACTCAAAACATACTTTTTGAGCTCCCGCAACATGCCAAGAACTCAGCTGGGCACACACAGCGCAAGCAGCGAGGCACACACCCTCCCACCAGCGTCTCCGGTAGGAACTGTGATGCCATCACAGACAAGGAGCGGAGAAGTTCTGTGACTTACCCGAGGCCTCACAGGGTGCTGCTCGTGGCTAATGATGAAGCTGAGATTCTAAAGCAGGTGGCCCGATCTGTATCCAAATCCCATATGGATTCTTTCCACAAACCACTATCTCAGAAGAAGAGGTATAAGAATGTCAACCAAAAATAAAATAAAATAAAAAACTAGGGCAGGGTATTATCAAGTAGCAGAAATAACTGTCTACCCTTTTGGCCCCACAGCCCAGGTGTACCCCACACCCGGGTACAAACAGATGCCCAGGCGGTGAGCAGCCCCTACCTCCCAGCACAGCACTGTCCCATAATCTACTACTTTGAGCAGCCACAACAGTGGCCTCAGAATTGTCACCCCTGTGACATCTGCAGAACAGAAGAAAGTATTGCCTGGCTTTGAAGCCAGTTTAGGTTCCAACCAGAGAGAGACGAAAGGGTCCGAGGCCATTGGACAAACACATCCAACACAGCCTGGCCAGCCCTCTGTTTTCCTTCTTGGAGCCCAGCTCAGCCACTGACTTGCTGGGTGACCTTGGGCAAGTCCCTGGGCCCCCAGTGTCCCTATGTGAGTACTAAAGGACAAGACCCCATGACCCCCAGATCCCATCCAGCCTTGGTGTTCCCACGAGAAGGAAGTCACCACGTGGTAACAGAGATGCTGACCTTCCTTCCCCTCCCCTTCAAGACCCAGGGCTTCTAAACCCCTGCCTGGAGGGCTTCACATAGGCCTGGAGTGTGCTCCTATCTATCTCAGGCAAGCAGCCCCCAGCCCTTCTAGGGGCCCCTGTGTGCGCTGTCTCTCCTTCCTCTCACGTCCGCTAGGCAGACCCTGGGGAGAGGGATGTGGCCTCCCTCTTCACCCAGGGTACTTGACTGTTAATGATCCCGGGCACACTTCCCCCACCCTGTCCCTGGAGACATTTCCAGAGTTGTTTTATGAGCGAGGCTGGGGAAATCTATTAATGAGAGCAGTAATTGTTACCTTTGGGCACTGGAGGCTGATTTACAACAGTTAATGCCTCAGATTCCAAAGGCATAAATTTCAGCTTTTCCATCATTTTGTCTGGAGCAAAACAAAACACAGGGAAATTACATATCCAAAGCTACAGATGTTTGGCTGCACAGAACATTTTTCCAAGATGGAGGTGAGGGAGGGAGCTGTTTAATTGAATAGACAATATAGCATCCTGGATGCTGCTTAAGCCGTGTGCATCTGCATCGGTGCAGGAGCACTCGGTGGACGTCAGCGTGTGTTTCTCGGGAGCAAGGAACGTAGCACAGGGCAAGCAGACGGAACAAGTCAGCATCCGCTGGCCGAGCTGTGCCCCGATGGAGTTGAGCATCTTGGTCAAGGAGGTGACATGTCTTCCGAAACATCCCTTTCACCCTCAGGGGTGGCTGTGGGTCTGGGAGGGAGGGGAGCTCAGTCTTTTTTCTGGAGTCAACTGGAAAAAAAAGACTTCAAAGAGCATGCTGAGGTTACCTCATGTGGAGGGTGAGCGGGTGTCTTTCGGAGGCAAGGACATTTTCCTTCCAAACGGGAATCTGGGGGAGTTGGAAACTCGGAAAAGAATTCAGTTTTTGGGATTCATCCAGTCAGCGTTTCCAGAAACTCCTGTAAGAGCAATAAAGCCACAGTAATTTATTCCCGAGAGAAAAGAGGAAAAACAGCTACGTTTCCAAAGATGCAAGCATAAAAAGACAACTCCCCCAACCCACCCCTTCCTGCTGCTAGTAGTCTATCAGTCCACCTTGGCTCGCAGATGTCCCCATACCAGGTCCGTTAAGGGACACTGGCATTAAAGTTGAGGTCTCTAGTACCACACAGACACCACACAGCCCTGGTGTCCTGGCCCCAACCCTCCCCCCAGCTGCCCTATCAGAGACCCGAGGCTGGGACATAAAGTAGCACAGCCCAAGTGCTGTGTCCAGTTTCATCACAACTCAAACAAGCCCCTGGGATTCCAATCATTCAACAAATATTTGCTGCATGTCTGCTAAGTGTAAGACACAGTATGAACAGGCCTACAGGAATTTCTGGCCCATTCTTAAGCCAGTTTTGAGAGTTCAGTAATAGCTCATCTCTGTCTCCTGTATAATTCTTCATGGTTTCCAAAGTACT
The DNA here is from genome assembly GCF_000956105.1 of Propithecus coquereli. Lineage (NCBI taxonomy): Eukaryota > Metazoa > Chordata > Mammalia > Primates > Indriidae > Propithecus > Propithecus coquereli. The sequence continues at coordinate 6,118,558 of NW_012142634.1, forward strand.
TATCGTATTCGAGTATCCCAACAGCCAAAAAAGTAAATATCCCCATCCCCACTTTACGGAAGAATGGTGTTATGGTCAGAGAAGCAAAGTGACTTGCCCACAGTCACCCAGCAAGGTTGTTACTAGAACTCATGGTTCACGGTCACTGAAAAAGAAGGAAGGGTCAGTGAAATAATCACCTTGAGAAATGGAAGCAAGTGTAGTTCATTCGTATCCAGACTACATGAATCCAAGTTCCCTTTGTTCTTGAAAGGTACCTTTGCAAAAAAAAAAAAAAAAAAAAAAAAAAAAAAAAAAAAAAAAAAAAAACTGAATAGAGTTATACATAAACAGAAGGGTCACTTTCCCTGTCCTGTGTAAGAAGCGTCATGAGAAGGAAACAAAAGACACTACTGGATTTCATTCTTAATTCTAGTATCGCCCCAGAATGTCTTGGCTGAGAGACGCTAACCCTTTGTCCTGGCGGAGGAGGTGGGGGGACCAAACCCAGAGGTGCCAAGGGCCCCCATTTATCAGGTCAGAATTGGCTCTCAAATCCAGGTGTCCAGGTGACGGCCCTTTTCCCTTCACTAACCATGATGCTGTTGACTGTGGGGAGAAGAATCGGCTCAAAGGGAAACATCCAAGTTGCTTCAGAGCTCTCTTCTCTCCCCTCCTGTCTTCTCTGGTTTTTTTTTTTTCTCAGTCCAGAATGGAAGACGGGAAGGAAGCACCTGGCCCCAGAACAGCCCCCTCTCCCAGAGAGGGCCAGTGAGGACCTCTGCACAGCGCTATGCCAAGGGAAGGGTCCACCAGCTGGAGTGTCCTGGGCTTCCTCCCCAAGCCCGAGCAGAGGCCCTTAACGGGCAGTGAATACTCCGGGGACGCCGGGAGCTGGGATGAGGGGGAGAGGCTGGGCGCACGTTAATGACATACCCTGGCGTTTCCGCAGTAGCTCTTCTCATGTGCCACTAGGAACTTCCTGCAAACTAAGTCCGTGCGAACTTTCTAGCCACTCGTTCTGTAGAAGCTCAGACAGTAAATACACGCCCACGTCCTGCACCCACGGTGGGCCCTGCCAATCAACCGCAGCCGTCTTGTTCATTGACCGAGGCTGCCAACACCAGTCCGGCGGAGGTGGCTGGTGGAAAGCAACCCATCACTGCGCAGGCGGTGGAAGATCTCCCTTACATTCGGTCGGCCTTGCACCTTAGAAAATTACCTCACCTACCCCGCGTTGATTCTGATTGGGCTGTCAATCAAGGGGCCACACCTACTTCCTCTGGGATGGCCAATCAGACTACTCTCTGCTCAATCCCTAGCACGTGATTGGGGAGGGCATGTGACCTAAGCCTGCCCATCTGAATCTCTTTCCGGGATTAGCGTGGAAGTGGATGAAAGAGGGTAGTCCCTCTCCGTCTGGGGCTGCTGGCCACGAGGGAGATGCAAATTTGGGATTGCACTGATAATGGGGACACACTGAGGAAAGCAGAGACAAAGTGGGGGACGGGCAGCCTGGTGACATTGTTTAAACTCTGGGTCTGGAGGCCAGACATGGAAGCCGGGTCCACTCCTTAAACTTCCCAGTTACATCGTGCAGTGGAGGTCAGTAAAGGCCGTGGTCCTTGCCGGGATCCCATAACTAGCTTCGCCTCACAGTCTGCCTGGGCTGAAGCTTGTGGGGCCTGGAACTGAGGGGGCTGCAGTGTCCCACCCTGCTCCGTGAATGGAGCCTGCATTCTTGTACCCTCTAAGTTCTTGTCACAAACTGGTGCCTCCCAGGCTAGGGAAGAGCTCAGATAGCTTCATGCAGCCCCTTTGCAGCCACTCCACCAACCCCCTGGAGGGTTTGCAGCCGCCAGGCACTCCTCAGAGCCACGGTCTCTACATATAAAGTACCAATAAGTAAGCAAGGAAAAAGTCATCCAGGATGGAGCCAGGTATTATCTTGAAAGAAATAAAATTCATCTTTGGACAGGAAAAAAAGATGGCAAAATAAATAGGTAATCTGATGGTGCTGTGGCTTCGTGCATCTGAGCTCACAGCTTCGTCATGGGGTTGGGACGTGATTAGTTCCCCACAGCTGCCTACCTTTCCCCGGCAGCCCGCTAACCAATGCCAGGATGTGGCTACACATCAGGCATTCCCAGGTACCCCTCAGAGCTGTTTACAGTGCGATCAAGTTTGAGTGTGACAGACAGAATTAACAGACAGGACAGTGATGAACTGGAAGCATTTACTAATCCCTTCCCAGAAGATATGCACACCAACCCATGCTCAGAAAGAGAGCTATTTTAAATCCAGATCTTCCTACATCCAAAAGGGAATGGAATCCCCCTCCAGAGAGGCGTCCAAGGAGAGGCAATTGCATTAGTCCACCTCTAAGACGGTGAGCTGGCCAGTATTGTTGGGGGTGCCAGGGACATAAACACAATTAAAAAGGGAGAATGAGGTATTTATAGGCTAATTTCACTGATAGTTTTCATGGCCGAATGTAGGTATACAAACAATGTGCAAGAATCTGTCTCTCCCCATTCTAAACTCCTTTTGCCTTTGCGATTGCTTCATTTCCAGACAGCCTCCCCCACGCGGCTGCTAATATTTTCAGGCTTGTCTAATACCCAGAGCCGCTAGCAGAGGAAATGTGCCTTGTTCCCAATAGTACCGAGAAAACTCCCCAGATTCACCCTCATCAGATGGACTTAGGTCACCTGCCCCATCCCTGAACCATTCGCCATGGCCAAGGGGGAGTGGAAAGCTCTGGACCAGGGAGTGATGTCAACCCACTCAAACCTAATGGATTGAGAATAGGAAGAGACAGTTTTCTCCCAGGAAATTGTTTCCAAGGAAGGTAAAATGGATATCAAACCAACTAAAAAAAAAAAAAAAAAGATTTCATCTACAGTTTCCTCCTACCACACTAGAAATCTATGACTTGGTTGGCATGGCTTCTTGCCCAGCATGTTCCTTTTTGACCACGCATGTGATGTCATGCTCACTAGCCCTCTCCACATTCCCAAGACAGAATCTTCCAGTCACTGACGCACAAGCACCTGGCCCCAGATGGATGCACCTGCCTCTATCCACGTTACTATAGATCCAAAGGGTTGTGCTGAGGAAGCAGACTTTCCCCAAAAAACAAAGTCCCATAGACTTCTGAAGTCATGGGGGCAGCTCAGTACTGGGCCAGGAATTCCAGTCTCTGAGTAAACTTCAGTGCTCTGCCTTACTCCCATTCTTGGCAAAGGGAAGAAACCCTATAACCATCCACCGTCCCCTCTCTCCACCAGGCACTGCAAGAACTCCTAGGTCACAACCCGCTTCCACAAGGACACTTTACATCACACAGTGACTAACTTGGTCTCCTTGAATCCCAGATGCTCCCAAGCATCTTCCCACTCTGAGATCCTCCATCGCAGAGGCACCAAAGGCTAGTTCCTGCCATTCTGAGCTGAACCCTTGGCATCTACCCACCCCATTCATGCTGGGAAGAATCCAGCCAATATGGTAGGAGCACACAGGACACTCGAGGACGCTGCATTCAGAGCTATATGCTAATTGATGGAGGGCTAATAAGTCCCTTTTTGTCACTGCTTTTGGCAAAGCCAATTTCTAAATACTTAACAGTGCTGGACCAACAAAATTGCTGGTTCCTACTACAGAAGGAAGCACATGGCTGCCCCCACCCCAGGTTCCAGAAAAATTTTTGCCTTCGATATCACCAAAAGGCCAGGGAAAGGGGAGGAGAAATCCACAGGTGGGCAGGGCAGTGAGTCCAAACACCCTTATGAAGTGGTGACCTCAGAATGGGCACCTGGCCTGGGAGAGTCCCACAGAACTGTGAGCGCCTGCATCCCAAGAAGCCCATGTGGGAGCCTCAGGAAATTTAGAGCTGGCTAACGGGACGATGCAAGGGAAGCTGTAGGGTGTCCCCAGAGTAGAGACTGGCCTGACATCAGGCAGAACACCTGGGGAAAACTGAGAGAAGGAAGAACCTCTGAGAAAAGTCTCAGCCAGGTGTCTTTAACACCAACTGCCATTTACAGGTGTTCACTATGTGCCAGCTCCCTGTTCAACACACACTGTGCTCTCGGCTCAGTTACTTACTCTACTGCCTGACACTCGGGACTGTCACTGTGCTCTTTTCACAGATAAGGAAACGCAGATTCAGAGAGGTTGCGTCCTTGCTGGGATACACAGCCGGTTGGCGGGCGGACGAGGGGCGTGGCTGAAGGCTGCACCTTGCGCTGCGCCGTCTGCCCTTCCAGAAAGCTGCTCTCCCGGTTACCTTGGCATTAGCTGTCTCTGAGGACCAGACCATTATTTTTGACCTGGGACTGCTAAGGGCCTCAAAGGTTAGAAGTTCTGCTCTTTTAATTACACATCCACCTGACAAAAGTCACCTTAATTAGGAAGGCTCTCCCAGAGAAAATGCAGCCAGCAGGGGCTGGGCTGTGCTGTCCCAGTAGGGGGGTCTTTCCGACATGAAATTTCTCCTGCATCTTTTTCTTCCCTCCCTCCTGCTCTGCTATCCCATAGTTCAACTCTTCATCCCTCACACCTGGACAGCCTGATGTCTTTCAACTGGAATCTGCTGCCGGCCCCCTCAATCCATCCTCCACTTCCATAGCAGATCACTTTGCTGCTCTATGAAGAAAACTTTGGTGGCTCACTTCAGTGGCTCGCAGGAAACAGTGGAGACCCCTCAGCCTGGTGCTCAGGGCCTGCACAATGCCACCCCACTGCCCTCCACCTTCCAGCCTTGGTGGCACTCAGGCCTCGCCCCCTCCTGGAAGCCCACAGAGGGTAGGTCCTTGTGCCCAGAGCAGGTGCTGACTACAGCGGGGCCTGAAGAGAGAGGCACTGGGTAGGGACGCTGGCAGATGCTGGAAGAGACTTCCTGCACACTGTCACACCCCACTGCCACCCCCCACTGGTCTTCAGACCTCTCCCCCGGCAGGAGAGCACAGACTCTTAGGCCCACGTCAGGAGGTATCCAAGAGCTTGGGGAGCCAGTCCTGAGACACGAAGGGAAGCTGAGGCACAGCTGGAGCTACCTCCTGGATCTCTCCTGACAGGAACCGGCTGGGACAAGAAGCTTCAGGCGTGGTGGCCTCACCCACAAGAAGGGAGCTTCTGTAAAACTGTCACACTCCCTGGCTACATGCCCTCTTCCTCCCCAGCCCTCCTGGAGCCCATACTTCCATGATAACTCTGCACACCAATCTGGAAGGGCAACCCCGACATCCCCAGGGCAGTGTGGGGGCCAGTCCAAGGCCTTTCCTGCCAGTCTCACGGCAAAGGTGGGAGCAGGCGACAGCCGTGATTGGCATCACCGTGAGGCAATGAGGCTCCACACAGAGCCCAAGAGATGGGCCCGCCCCGGCTCACCCAGAGGGAGCTGGTGTGCACTGTTCTCCAAGCCTCCAGAGGTTGCTGGGAGCACCTGGATGGGCCTCGCCCACCAACTCCCAAGCCCTGGGGAGGCTGATGCTGCTGGCTGCGAGCTCCTCCTTTCAGCCACACAGGGATGACAGCTGAGTGGTAGCATGTTGGCAAGAGAAAGGAAAGACCTTGGACCAGGGGGACAAGGCTGAGTATTAGCACAAGACCACCCTCTCCAGGGATCATGAAGGTAGGAGTAGACTCAGGTGCCTTATAAAGAGCCAGCCTGGGGTCCAGCACAGCCTCTGAGCACCTCTGTGGGTTCCTCTCACCCCACTGCCACCCCCACAAAGCACGTCCTTCCACACCAGCCCAACCTGGCATCAGACTCCGACCTCCTGTACCACCAGGCCAGCGCCCTTGACCACATGCCTCTGCTCTCCCCACCCCAGAGCCACTCCGTCTACTTAAAGCCTAAGTTCCCCTTCCACAGCTGGGACAAGCCCAGCTCCTCTATGGAGCATGCCATCCTGTCCCACCCCTTCACCAGGGAGCTCTCCTTGGCCCAAATCCCTAGCATGATGATTCATTTCCAAGCTGTCAGAAAAACGCTTCTTCTCAGTAGAGAAACTCTCATCTGGATATGAAAAGACATGTACAAGCTTCATTTGTAACCATGAAAAATAGGAGATAATCTAAGTGTCCAGCAATAGGGACTGCTCTGTGCAATGGGGAGTGTCCACACAGTGGAATACACGCGGCAGTTGAAAGGAATGCATTGGGTACATGTGGGTCTGCAGTGTGGTGCTTCTGCTGTAACACACATGCAAGGCAGTGCTGTGTGGGTAGGCGCAGATTTGTGCGTAAGCTGGTTAAGCATCTGCAGAAATTCCCACCACCATGTAATTGTGGTGACCTCTGGGGAGGGTACAACAGGAGCAGGCCTGGGCACCAAGGGCCCATAGATATTAGCCTAATCTTTTAATGCTTGAATTTTTTTTAGAGAAGTGTATATTTATTCAGTTACTGATAATTTTTTTTAATGTTTTCTGGCAATTCCTAACTCTCACTTTTACCAGAGAAGTTCTGCCTTTAGCTTCGATCTGTTTTACTTCGTTATATAGTTTCATTTGGGACCAAAAAAAAAGGTTCCCTTCAGCTTTCCCCAAGCTGCCTCCTCCCAGGACCTGTGTGTGCCACACCGTGTCCAGTTCATGGACATTATGATCCTGTGCCACCAGCCTTGAAGCCATGAGGTCAGGGACCACACTCATGTCCCCTAGTGATGCCCTGTGTTGTCCCATCTTCCCTCCCACTGGCCAGGGAAACAGGCTCAGCCTCAGGGAAACCTCAGCAGGGGAGGTGGGTGCCTCTCACCCACAGCCACAGTGATTGCCCCAGCCAAGAAGAGGCCCATAAAAATAGCCCCAGTCCAAGACAATAGTGAATCCAAGAGACAGAAGCCACCCAATTGACAGGGAGAGCTGTCCAGCACAGACCCTAGATCCCCACGGAGAGCAGGCTCAGGAACCCCAGAGCAGGTCGATTTCTATTGAGCCCTTTAGCCAGGAGGGAACAGTGGAAGAAGGAGGGGGAGGAAGTGGATGGGAGGCTCTGTTTCCTCCCAGCAGGGCCCAGCATGGAGCCTTGTACCCAGCAGCAACTGTCAAGTGAAGTTGACCTACCATGAGAGGAGCCTCCCCCAGAGAACCTGGCAGTCTTTGATCCTAGTCTATTATCATAACAAGGAGCAATGAGCAACGAGCACCCAATTTCCCTTTGGCTGATACTTCTGGCATTTCAGCCCTACTCTGCTCCATACCCACCCTCTTCCCAACACCCCCCCTTTCATGGTGGCTCATGCCAGGGGCCGCCATGTTGCTGGATTGGCAGCACAAGTCAGTGTAGACGTGGTCATCCTGTTGGCCTCCTCCCCTCCCCCACCCACTCCCCACTCACCCCGCTGGGATTTCAAGGCCTGCCACCAGCTGTGTTTTTTTGAACACACGCCTGAGAGACTTCCAAGTCTCTTGGGGGAGACCACTGTTCAACCACCTTAGAATATAGATCATTAAAATTGTGTACGTGATGATGGCTCACTGGGGATCCAAATGATGCTACTATAATTTGGATTTGAACTCTGAAGTGGATTGTGCAGGATATAGAAGGTGTAAGGAAGATTAGCACAACTCCAGAATTTAATTGTTTTTTTTTAACTTAGAAAAAGTATTTTCTTAGCAGTATGAGGCTTGTTGGTTAGGATGAAAACTTTCCTCCCCATCTACTGGGACCACCAAGGAAGGAGGAAGGCAATTAGATGTCTGTGCCTGTGAGTGCTCCAAAGGCAGATGTGTCAGGAGCCAGAAAGAAACTCTAATTGAGCCCCACCTTTTTGTGTTGTGGTTACAGTTTGTAAATTTCCATAGCACATTTTCGAGTCCATGGCATATTCACTCATCGGCCCCACCGAGTGAGAAGCTTACGAATTGTGTCCTACCTTTTTTTGGTGGAGCCAATTGATATGTGAAAATATTTCTTTTCACCCCTCTCCTGGCGTGTGCTCCAGAATTTTCCTAATCCAGTTCCCCACATCTTACTGATCGTGAACCTGAGTCCCAAAAAGAAGTGATCTATCTGAGATCACACAGCAATCAAATGGCAGGGCTTCCTTCCCCTCTATTTTTGTCTATCACTTTTCACCATCTCAGTTTGAAATATTTGAAGCTTCTCTCAAAACAGGCTGTCTCTTAAGTTCCATGTTTCCCATAGGTAGAAGTTTGGTTACAGGCAAACAGCAACACTCTTGATACTATTGTCTTTGCCACCATTTTCCCAATGTACCAAAGCTGCTCACTTTAAAGCATGGGCTAAAGATAATCCCAAATAATTTTTAATTAAAGATCATCATTTAAAATGTATAATTTTGTAAGTCTAACAGTGATTAACTACATTAGGGATTTTGGTGACACACGTCACAATTAAGTGTTTTCAGTGTTGAGCCAATTAAGGGTTAACAGGCTGCAAATACCATCTTTGCACATTTTTCCTTAATGAATTTGTAGTGGGAAACTATTCTCATTAGGTTAATTTGTCAACACAATCAAGTTACAGCAACAGAATTTTTTTTTTTTTTGAGCTCACAAATTTAAGTTCCTTTGTATCATGGTGCACACTTTTGCATTTGATTATGGCTATTGGAATAAAACATTTTTTCATGAAAAGGAAGGAAGCTGATTGAAGATTTTCAGGTCTTGGTCTTAATTCTCACCTTCTAGACATAGGCATGTTTATGTCGTTTTATCGAGCTCTCTGGGGCTTTCTGTCTGTATTTCCCTAGTAGGTTGTCATGCCAGAGAGTAAAACACACATCTGTGTACTTGTAGAGAGAGGGCTTCAGCCCCTAGGATGGGCGTGATGGCCACAGGGAAAACCAGTCTGCTCCCTGAACTCACTCAGCCAGAGAGGGCTGCTGTTGTTTCTCTCGTAAACTTGAAAGAATACCCAGCCTCCTTCCAAAAGGCTTCCCCTGCCTTCTGATAAGGTTGACTATCACCTTGGCAGAAGAGAAAACATACTTTTCTACTCCAAGGCTGTCTACACACTAATTGGTCTATTTAGTTGGGGTGTAAATGGCCAAGCCTCTTCTAGGACAAGAAATATCATTCCCCACCCAGATTTTTGGGTACCAGTTGCTGTGGTCTTAGTTGTGTCCACAGCAAGTGTTCATGTTGTTTTCCACAGCAAAGGGAGTGGAAACAGCTCACATATCTACTAATGAAGGACTCTATGGTAAAGCTGTATTGTGAATAGAGCATAAGGAAGCCTTTTAAAATGAAAACATGACATAGGACTATATTTGTGGATATGGAAACATGTCCACAGTGTGGTGATAATTGACAAGCCTGTTATAAAGCGCTCTGTGTTTGATGATAACTTGCATGTTTAAATGTGTATATGTGTTCACATACAATAGGAAAGTGCTGGAAGGACGTACTCAACTCTGACGGTAAGAGCTATTTCTTATGTCTCAGGAGTAGGTTTACAGGTAGTTTTTACTTTCTTCCTTGTTTTTTTTTTTTTCTGTCTACACTATTTGAATCTTTATGATAAGTATATATTACTTTGGTGATCAGAACAAAGCTATTTTTATTTGGGAAGGGAATGAGCCAGTGAATCCCAGTGGGCTGGGGTCAGTGTGGGAGAAGGAATCCACAAACCCTAAGCTATTAAGACACTAAGAATAAAAAGAAGTGTGGGATCACTGATTTTTTTTTCATCCTTAAGTTATTTTTCCTTACACAAAATGACAAGTTAGGGTGGAAGGGATTTGATCTGGGTTTGTGTTTGGTTTTAATTTAACTAAGTAGCTTTTTCAAAATGTCAGCACATGACAAATGGGGGAAATGACACCAAGCTGAGAAACTATTTATTTGAATGTTTATCACTCCGTTCATTCCCCGAGCATGGATAAGCACTCACCGTAGGCAAAGCTCCTTGCTTGGGGTTAGAGGAATCAGACAGTCCCATCCAAGGGTTCCACAAACAAAAGGCGATATTCCGTAAGTGTGGGACGGACCACCTACAGGAGATGTCAGCGTGGAGCACTGAGGGAACACAGAGGCAGGAATGGCCTAGACCAGGGTGGTAACGGAAGGCCTTCTGGAGGAGGAGTTCTAAGGTGACACCTGAAAAACCAAACCCGGCCAGGCAAGTGTAGGGAAAGGGTGACATGTTGTCCTCTATTAAGGGCGGAGTGGGTGACAGTTCTCTCTACCTCTGCAGACTCTGACAGTGCTGTGCTGGATGGTGGCTGCGGGCTGTGACAGAATCGTTCCACATCGGGGCTGGCAGGTGGGACAACAGCAGTGGGTTTATTGTAGATGCAGAAGGACTGAAACACGGGGAGAGTCTGTACTCACTCTGAAACCTGCCCAGGAAATTGCTCTCTTGCACAAATCCCTGCTCTCGGCTCCTTTATCTGTGTGTATCTCTCCCTCATAAAAGCAAAGTGCGGAAAACAATTTTGAGTATTTGGACTTTCCAGTCTGCATTCTGGGTAAATAGGAGGTCGCTGTGCATGCCTAGTGACTATATGGGGCCTCGCCCGTCCTCCAAGTGCCCCATGGCACGTAGAAGCTGATCCTTGGCCTACTTACTTCATAGTTTGGAAAAGCGGAAGCTGGTAGCTGACTTTCTATCCAGACCAGGAAACCCCTGAGTTATCAATATCTGACTGCAAAACAGGATCTCTCCCCACTGTTCCCAGGGGAGGGAGATGCAGTGCTAACTGCCGCAATATCTTCTGAGCACATACACGTGCCATGTGTGTCACTGACTCCAGCTAGCTTAACTTAACGCCCTTGTAAAGCTAAGAATTGGTAGTTATCCCACTTGACAGATGAACACAGTGAGAGTTAAGGAGGTGGGGTCACCTAGTCACATTTGGTGGAGGTGATATTTGAACCCAAATCCTCTGACACCAAAACCACAATAATGCCGCACAGATCCACAACCCTGCAGGCAGCCTGGGCTGCTTCGGAGAAGTCTGGACCTAGCAGGTGACAGCACCAAGCTAAAGTGCATCCTGGGCCCTGAAAACAACACTACACCTGGTTACTGGGCTTTGGAAGCTCCACAACCCACGTTCTGGAGCAGCGTTTTTTTAAACTGCATTGACCACCCATTGGTTGGGTCAAGAGCAGCAATTCTAATTAAAGAATGGAATGGAGTGGAGCGGAGTGAAGTGGAGTGAGGTGGAATGGAATGGAATGGAAAGGAAATAAACTAAATTGATGCAAGCAGCAAGGGTAAGTATCGTTTCAGGAAATTTTGTTTCAGTTTTGCACGTGTGTGTGCAAGGCCATGGGGAACATTTGTCAGATCGGCCTTCATGCTCCAGCCCGATCCAGAAATCCAGCCCAACCTCCATTCACCATCCCCTATGCTCTGACAGGGGCTGCATCCCCAGGAGCAAAGGGCACTGCTTTCCAGTGTTCACAAGGCTGCCCTCCTGTGCAGTGCCACGCTGTGCACTAATAGGGCTGGGTCTTCCCAGCGGGGGGTCCCTTTTCTCACGCAGAGGTGTCCCACGGGTGAACGGTGTCTGTGTGTGCATGTGCTGGTCGCTGTCCATTCTGCTACACCCACTCACTGTCCACTTCCCACTCTGGCCTGCACTGCTCTGGGCTGCTGGGGGCTGACCCTTTCAAATGTCATCTCCTCGGCTTTTTTGCTGGTTGGGTTTGGCCAGTGGGTATCCCTGTTTGAGATCATAAAGCTGTTTCTTCCCACTGCCTCCTGGCTTCAGCATGGACACCTCTGAGCGAGGCTGCACCTCCCCGGACCACAGACCCTGCCGCGTCCCCCATCACAGCTGTGGCTCTCAGTGGGCTCCAGTGGCACTATCCCTCATTTTGTCCCTTCGGCCCTAAGGGTGGCAACAGCTTCCCACTCTTGCTAGTCTAGCCCAGGGGCTAGACTTTGGGTGCCTTTACAGCCGCTGTTTGTTTTCTTAACCCAGCCCACACCTCTGTAAGTGTCCCTTCAATAAAATCTCTGTATTTGCACCGTTTGGGAGAATTCTGTTTCCTGCTGGAACCTTTTCCACTATGGATCCAGGATGTGTACGTGCGCATGTGTGAAGCGGGGTGTGTACGGGGTCACGCTGTAAGGTGTATTTTTTACTGTGGATTACAGTCAAAAAAGTTTAAGGATCAGCGATCTAGGGAAACTGTAACACAAAACAGCTTGGGGAAGGCAGGCAGCATGGGGCGGGGCGGGTGATGGCCTCAGCGGGGAGCCCAGGGGAAGAGGATTTGGTGTGAAGAGTGCAGGGTTAGGAGTCAGGACCCACAGGGCTTCCCCAGCCTCCGTTTCCTTGGCCGGGGTGTGGATGTTGAGCCCCAACACCCGTGGGCTCCAGCCAGGGCTAACAGTGTGAGACTGTGTTTTGGAAGCTGAGTTATTTGTCTAGTCCAAGACCCACATCTATGAACATCATACATATTTTTAATCTAAGAAAAATAACGAAATGACATCTACAGCTTGCTTAAAGGAATTAAAAGTCCCCCCTCGGCCTCTTCTTCTGAGGATCAAGTTTCTTTCACACCGTAACGGCCACTTGGATTTTGGGCTAAGACCACATTACATCCCATGTGTTCCCTCTAATTCCCCGATTATGAGTCATTGTCTTCCTCTGAATATTTTTATACCTAACTCATGATCAAGCTGCCTTGCCAAAATTGTAAAGCAAAATCTGTTCACAGCCGCCCCTCAGAGAGAGAGGCCGGCCCGGGGCCTGCAGATAAATCCTGCAGACTCTCCTGATGAGTCCTGAATGCAAGTCCCACAGGCCACAAGTGAAAAATGCTCCTGGGGGAAGAGGGTCCCCCTCCCGGGCCCACTCCCACTAAGGATGGTTCGAGAGCCAAGAACGAAGTCATGCTGATCACGATGTGCATAATCAGATCCGCATGTAGATGACAGTCTTCTAGGATTTTCCCCGGGAGCCTCCGGATTTTCCAACCACAATGACAGTGAGGCTCCCTATCAAATGACAGCGCACCCTGCAATGCAACTTGGCACTTTGTTCCCCCGCTTCGGGAGATTAGGCCTGTGGTGTGACAAATAGATCCTTGCTTCATTACACACCCACCAGCCTGATGTGGGCCAGGGTCTCAATATGGTCCCAGCCTGGTCACGGCCTGGAAGCACATGGCGTAGTGGAAAGACACACATTGGCCTCAGGGGGACCTGAGCTGAAATCCTAGATCTGTCATTACTTAGCTGTAGGATGTTGGCCTGTCCTTTAACCTCTCTGAGCAGCCGTGTTCCCATCCATAAAACCAAGATGACAAAACCTACTGCAACGGGTTGCAGTGAGAGTTAAGTAAAGCATTATGGAAAAAGTACTTAGCGCCTAATAGACACTCAATTAATATTTGTTATGAAGTGTTGAAACATGCAGGTGCTGGAGCGAACCTATCTGTAATCAAGTCTCAACTCTGCATTTCCTAGCCCTGTGAGGGGCAAGTTCTTAATCCTGGCCAGTCTCCACTTTCTCATCTGTAAAATGAAGAAATAACAGTGCCCACCTCCCAACTTCTCGGGGTGGCCTTGAGGAATCACTTAATTAAGCAAGACAAGAGGTAAAAGAAGTTATGTCACAAAATAATACTCATAATTTTTTTAACTTCTTCTTTTTGGAATAGTTTCAGGCTTAGAAAAAGTTGCAAGAGTAATACAAAGAATTTCCATCAACCCTTCCATACACCAGCTTCCCTAAACATTAACATTTTACCACCTTGTGGGATCATTTTCTCTCTCATATACAAACATATATGTGTATAAATTTAATTTTTTGCGAAACTTTTGGGAGTAAGCTGGAGCAATAATGTTCTTTTATCTCTAAATATTTCAGAGTGTATTTCCTAAAAACAAGGACACTCTCATATATAACCGCATAATTACCAAAATCAGGAAATTGACATTGATAAAACAGCATTATCTAGTCTTACTCAGATTTCACCAAATGTCCCACTAATATCTTCTCCTGGTCCAGAATCCAATTCAGGACGACACGGTCCATATACCTGTCATATCTCTTCAGTCTGCCCGAATCTGGAACCGTTTTTAGTTTTTCTGTCTTTAATGGTCTTGACCATACTGAGGCGTAAAAGCAGTTATTTTGTAGGATGTCCCTCGATCGAGTGTGTCTGTTTTCTCATGGTCAGATTCAAGTCAGGCATTTTTGGCAGGAATAGAATACCATAGCAGGGATGTGCTGCCTTCTCAGAGCAGCACATTGAAAGGTGCGCAGTGTTGGTTTGTCCCTGTGCCTGGGAATATTGACTTTGACCTTAGTTCATGTGGTCAGGTTCCTTCACCATGCACTTAACTCCTCCCCCGTCAGTATTATGCGTCTTGTGGAGAGACACTTTGCAACTGTGTAAATATCCTGTTTCTCATCATAATTGCAACCAATAATTTTAGCATCCATTGATGATTCTTACCTTAAACAATCATTACTATACTGGATGCCAAAACGTGCAATTCCATCATTCTTTCTTCAACTATTATTTGAAAGCTACGGTCATGAAAGGCTTCCTTTATTCATTTGTTTGTTTGCTTGTTTGTTTATATCGTGAGTATGATTTTATAGATTCTTATTTTATGCACTCTGGGCTCATGAATTAAAATAAATGCTAGAGTTTGAAGTAGGAGGAGTGCACTGTCTTGTACCATTAATGATACCTGTTATTAATTACAAAAATGACCAATATTTACTATGTACTTGCCATGTTTCAGGCCAATGCTAAGCATTTTATTCACATTATCTCATTTAATTCTCACAATGACCCTACAAGGCAAATCTCATTATTTTAAATGAGGAAGCTGATGCTTTCGAGAGGTGACATGCAAAATCAACAGCACGAGGAAGAATCAGGATTTGAACACTGTCTTCTACATCCTTTCTCCTAACCACTTCATGTAGAGACTTTAATAAGCTCTAGAGAGGTTTCTGTTTGTTTGTTTTTGTTTTCGTTTTTGTTTTTTGTTCAGTTTTTGTTTTTTTGAGACAGGGTCTTGCTCTGTCTGTTGCCAGGGGGCTAGAGTGCAGTGGCATCATCTTAACTCACTGCAACCTCAAATTCCTGGGCTCAGGCGATCCTCCTGCCTCAGCCTCCCTGAGTAGCTGGGGCTGCAGGTGTGTCCCACCACGCCTGGCTGAATTGTGTGTGTGTGTGTATGTGTGTGTGTGTGTGTGTGTGTGTGTGTGTGTGTGTGGACAGGGTTCTTACTATGTTGCTCAGGTTGGTCTCTGACTCCTGGCTTCAAGTGATCCTCCCACCTCGGCCTCCCAAAGTGCTGGGATTACAGGCATGGTGGCCCAGCTCCCCAGCCAGGGAGGGAGTCCAGGTGCCTTCCTCCCACCCTTAACCTCAAGGAGCTCAAAGCTCTGCGTGAGCCTGCCTGGGATCTGGTGACCATTCAGTTTTCAAAGGCCTCCAGGCGTGTCCTTGGCACCCTAGAGCTTCAGGGCTTAGGGCCCTCTGAGATCCTTTTCACCAGCCCCCTCTGCTGACAGATGAGGAACAGGAACCGAGAGATGAGATGTCACTTGTCTAGGGTCTCATAGCGTGGTCAAGGGGCCCAGGGACACTGTCAAAACTAAAGCAAAGAATGGAGGCAGCGCCAGTCCCAGGGGCATCTCTACAATGACCCAAGACCACAACACTGAGCCACAGCAAACTGCCCACTGCCCTCACCACCAGCGTTCCTGGGCCGGCCTAGCTCACTGCCCGCAAGGGAGCCCAGCGCCTGCCCACTCCCCTGACCTGCCGTCCTGCTCCCCCAGCCTGTGGGTCAGAGCACCATGAGGCCCTGTTTCTAGCCACATCTAATGACATGGTACCGGTTTGAGCTAAATTAGGACCAAATGGCTTTTTTATTGTGTTAAAACACTTATAAACTTTACCGTTTTGACTCTTTTTAGGGGCACAGTTTAGTGGCATTAAGTACATTCACATTGTTGTGTAACCATTACCACTATTTATCTCTTGAACTTTTTATCATTCTAAACTGAAACTCTGTACCCATTAAATAATAGTCCCCCAACTCCCTGGTGACCACTATTCTACTTGCTGTCTCTATGAATTTGACTATTCTAGGTGCCCCATGGAAGCACAATCAGACAGTATTTGCCCTTTCATGTCTGACTGATTTCACTCAACAAAATGCCCTCAAGATTCATCCACGTTGTAGCCTGCATCAGAGTTTAGTGTCTTTTTCAAGCTGAATAATATTCCAGTGCATGCACATACCACATTTTGTTTATCCATTTAGCCATCAATGGATACTTGAGTTGTTTCTACTTTTTGGCTATTGCGAATAATGCTGCTATAAACATAAGTGAACAAATATCTCTTTTAGCCACTGCTTTCAATTCTTTTGGATATATACCCAGAAGTGGATTGCTGGATCATATGGAAATTCTATGTTTAATTTTTTGAAGAACCACCATACTGTTGTCCAAAAACCAAGTGGCTTTTTAACACACCAGTGCCCAAGAACACTCCCCTCCCTGCCCCTCGCGTCTATTCTGCTTTATTTCAGATCCAGGGAGTGGATAAGAATAATGAGTTTCAGCTTTGGCCTCAAGGGATTCAGAGAGCCACTGAAAACACCACTTGCCCGAAAGGCCCCATGTGTGGGGGACAGAACTCTGACTCCCAGTGGTACCCAGTAGCCACTTCCACTGTGAGTGGGGAATAATCCTTCCGAAACAAGGATGCAGGCAGAGAGACGCTCCACCTCTGCAGACCTGGAAGGGAGGATGGAAAAGCACACGGAGAGCCATCACCACAAAAATACAGGTGTCTGCTCTGCCCCTCTGTCTAATTATGATCCAGTGTCTCCACGCCCCCTGGGGACTGGGACTTGTTTGTTCGAGGTGACATATCTATTATTACTCTTTAGGTAGTTAGGAGAATCATTTGCAGCGTTCATTAACAAGCAGCACCTCATGGATTACTAAACAGCATCTCTGCGTTAGCTAATGAGCCCCAATAGTGTAATATTTTACATATTTTATAGCAAGACAATTAAGCAATGTCTTGCTTTTATAGCAGATCTTAAAATAAATCATTTGAGATACAAAGAGGAAACAGAGGGAACGGTACACATGGTATGTGTGCAGTTAGAATTGAGGTAGTTAAAATCTTCTCCACCCCACTCCTTGTTACACACATACTCTATCTACAGAGAAATAAGTTTCAGAGCTTCCTCGCCCGATTTCCCAGCTTCGTTTCATTCATATGAAACCCCGTATGGAAGCTATTAGTATCCTCGTTGTATAGATGACGAAACAGACACTTAGAGAAGTTGTCACTTACTCTTGAAGCCACACACCTTATACAAGGCTGTGCCGGGATTTAAAAACTAGGTCTGTGTGATCCCAAAGACCCTGGTCCTTCCAAAACTCTGTGTCAAGGACAGAGGCATCGTCTCCATCCCCGCCAGTCTATCCGCTAGTTTCTCAAACGCCCTCACTTCCCAGGAGCATAGGGTGACCGCCATAATATACTTCCTCCTGCATTGTGCTGACTCTTGGACAAAAGGACAGACAGCCTCCTTCCTGCGCCTCATACACCTCTTTGGCAAGACCTCTGCTTGGTTCAGGACTCCCATGTCCTCCACCCCCGATTAGCCAATCATAAAGATGTCAAGGACTGACGCGAATTTATGAGTTCAGCTGCCAGAAAAATAGGGTCACTTCTGCCCTGCGAGCCTAGCAGTCAGGAATGGGAGAATTCCAGACTTGTTCCTGCAGCCAATTAGCAATAAAAGGATTTACCTAAATAAAGCAACCCACCACCCACTCACGCCTTAGATCTACTGCTCCACATGCCCCTGTAAGCACATCACCGGTCTTAGGGAGGGACAGGTATGTGAGAACACCTGTTCTGAAATAGGCCACTGCCACCTACCAGCCTCCAGGTGGACCCAGGAATCCAAGACTCACTGAAGGCACAGCTTCCCCCTCTGTGGCGTGAAGGCAGGTCCTTCTTTTCTGCCTTCAAAACAGAGTTTCCAGCCTCTGGTAGAGTCTCACGGCTGTTTCCCTGAGTGGAGATGCCGTCCCCAGGGCTGGTCCTAGTTCCATCTACCCTAATGGTTCTCTAGGGGCTGTGGCCAGCCTCCCACAGCTGCAGGCCACCTGCCGAGAGGAGGCTCTTAGCATGGATGAGACCATGGTAAAACCTTCTAGTCAAGCAACTCAAATGTCCATCCAAAGGGAACTGGTTAAAATATATTTTTAATGTGTAGACATATTTTTATATATATTATACATATCTCTATATAATGTATATGAATGATCTGCCATACAGTGAAATAGTAAGTAGTGTAAACAAGAAACACATAAGCCAGGTCTTTCTGAACAGAAATGGAAATTATCTCCAAGATATATTCTGAAGTGAAAAAAATCACAGAGCATCTAATTTATTAGTTTTTGTGTAAAAGGGGGAAATAAGAATCTCTATCCACAGTTGCTTGTATGTATGCTTTAATCCCTGAAGTATATATGACACCAAGAAGAGTGGTTACCTCTTGCAGGCATCTCCTAGGCAGGGAGAACTGGGCATCTGGGGGCAGAGTTGACAAGAATTTCATCAGATACACCTCGGAGAGCTGAACCACGTAAAGGCATTAACTATTCAGAAAACATTATATTTCAAACCTCACGAACACCCAGGAAGAGCCAGGACGGAACTCAAACCAAGTGTGTGGGATAGCCGAGCCACATCCTGCCGTCTTCGGCCCCAGCACACAGTGGCCTGCACATAACATGGACTCCAAATGTGTGTTTCAGGACAGGGATACAGAGAGGTCGATCCACTGTTGTGGGGATCCCAGTTCACTGGCCGCATATACTTCAAAAGGAAAGCATATATTATGCAATTGCTCTGGATGAACCACCTGATACTACTGACTTGGTGCAGGTTTTATACTTCGTTAGGGTCATAACAGATTTTCTTTGCTATGAAGAGTTACTCACTTTGGGCACTCTTGTGAACAGAACACGGGGAACAGATATCTTCAATTTTCAAGATAAATGTCATGACGTTGGACTGAATTTGGTGAATTTAGTGAGTGTATGTACAGACAGTGCACCTTCCATGACAGGAAAACATGAAGGGTGTCTTGCACAGGAAAAAAAAAAAATGTATTAACAGATCCAGATGCTCTCATTTCTTTTCATTGTGTCTTGCATTGGCAAAATTTCTGTGCTAAAGCTGCAATTTTAAGTGACACTTTGCAACAAGTTATAAGTATTGTTAACTACATTCATGCAAATGCAACATGGCAGCATCAGTTTCATTACATGCTAAGTTGAATGATGAGGTATTCAGTGCGGATTTGCTGTATCATTCTAAAGTACGTTGGCTATCTCAGGGACAGGTGTTAGCCAAAATTTTATCTCTCTGAGAACAGATAGTTAAATTTTATGAAGAACAGTGTCAGCAATGTGAATTATTGAAAGAACATTTCTTAGGAATGTGTAGCATTTCTGTGTGATATATCAAATCAAAATGCCTTGAATATTTCTTTGCAAGGTAAAACTAAGTCTATGTATGATATTTGGTGAAAAATAAAAGTACAAGCATTTTTTTTTAAAAACTATCTGTTTCAAAACAATTCTTCTTCCAAAGGAAATTTTGGATGAACATTTTCCCCAGTTAGCCAAGGTGAGCATTTTCTCCAGTTAGCCAAGATGAGCAGGATGATATATGCAAATCATTTAAAGAATACGAGGCTGCTATAGACCTATTAATTGGAGAATACAAGGAAAGGAGTCAAGTGAGACACAGCATCATTTTCATACGTCTCTTGTTCCTAGCACCGTGCATCTCCCACTGTAGGAGTTAATGAATACTTGGACACTCGGCGGTCTGCTGGTAGGTTGGCTGGTTGGTTAGTTATATGGATGGCTAGTTGATTGGATAGTTGCTTAGTTGGAGGAATGGATGATTGGTTAGTTGTTGGATGAGTAGTTGACTGGTCGGGTGAGTGGTTGGATAGATGAGCAGGTGGATGGGTGGATGATTGGTTCGTTGATGATTGGATGGGTAGGTAATGGAGAAGTTGGTTTGTCAGTGCTGCTTTGATGTCTTCCCTGTTCACTGCACAACCTCTCTCCCAGGGTCTTTGGTACCTAACCCACCCCCTGGACCCTGAGTCCTCACCCCGAATAATGCCTGGCACTTGCCATTTTGCCCCAGGGTCCTGCATCCTCAGGATCTTCCAGGGTTATTAAGGGACCAATGATAAGCGCCTGGTCTTGGGAGATTTTCAGTGCAGTGGATGGATATACAGAGTGGGCCCTCAACTCAGGCAGAGTCCCAGCTTTGCCTCTTAGTGGCACTGTGGCCCTGCGCAGGTCACTCTACCTCGCTTTGGTAAAGTGGAGCTAAGAACATCTGGCCCACCTACTCATAGGGTTGTGAGAATTCAATAGATGTCAGGGATTATTCTCATCATCCTGCTATAGCAGTTAAGGAGCAAGAGTTTCCTGCCTGGAGAAGGTGTCTCCCAAGTTCTAGGCCCTTTGATCTTCCTTACCTGCTGCTGCCCTCACTGTCAGCCTAATTTGAACCTGAAACTCAGACCTCTGCCTTGGTAGTAATAGTTTCCTTGGCTTGCCTTTCTTTGCCTTGGATGCCCTGTTCGCCGCTGTGCCAACATCCACCACGCACAGGCACCCTCCTCACTGTACATTAAACAAAGCTTCTACAGTGCCGTCTGCCCTCTGGTTCTGTATTTAAAAGCCAAACGTGTCCCCTACCTGGAGATCTCAAACCCAACCCAAAGCACAATGTCTGGAACACAGTAAGGTGTCAATAGTGTGTATTCATGAATGATACATCATTGATTTTCCAAACTATCTTTTGACTAGGTGTATGCATTAGCTTTTGCCAGATAACTAACCACCTCAAAATGCAGCGGCTTAACAAACATATACTAGTTCTCATAATTCTGTGGTTGGCCAGTTAGTTCTGGTCTGGGTGGCTTGGCTGAGATCAGATGGTCTAGGATGGACTCACTCACATGTCTGGGACTGCTGGGATCCTGGAACCTCTCTCCTCTCATCCTCAAGGAGGCCAGCTTGTTTTTTTCACAAGAAAGAAGTAAGTTCCCAGCAGCAAAAGAACACAAGCCCAATGCACATAAACCTAAACATCATTAAACATTTGCTATCTGCTGGCTAAGGCAAGTCACAGCCAAGCTCAGAGTCAATCTGGGAAGGGACCACACAAGGGCATTGACATAGGAGGTATAATTTATTGGGGGCCATTAATGCATCAACCTACCACACTTGGTAACTCAGAAGAAGCTTGACTAGGTCCATGTTCCATAAACTCCTCTGAGAAGGGCAGCATCGAGGACCACCAGGGCAGAGTAGGAGATCAAGAAGCAGCTGGCTGAGAGCTGTCAGATCTGGCTGGAATCCTAAGAAAGGAACTGGAACTTTCTATCAACATGACCCTACACACACACCAGCTTTCACCTCTGTATTAGTCAGCAATTGGCACATAATGCTGCCTAACAACCTCAAAATGTCAGTGCCTCACAACACATACTCATTTTTCTTGCTTGCAGGTCTGTGGGTCAGTTGGGGTTTGCTTGTGTCTTAGGTTCAGCAGGCGTTGCTCTCAAGGGCAATGGCCTGTCTCAAGGGCAATGGCCATGCAGGGCACACACTCTTCGCAGCAATGGCAGAAGCATGAGGGAGAGAGCCCAGCTGTGCAACCACATTCCATCTTCTGCTCACATCACATCTGTGAACATCCCATTGGCCAAAGCAAGTCACATGGCTGAGCCCAAAGTCAAATGGCAGGGACTTTGATTCTGTCCCCCTGTCCACCATGAAACCATGGCCGGGTGTGGGTATAGAATACTCCTACACAGAAGTGAAGAATTCAGCCCAATTTCTCAATCTGCTACAAACTGCCACCCCAGCCCTCCAGACCTTTCCATTCCCTCCACCACAGCTCCATCACTTTGGAGCTGGAGGGAACAAGCAGGTCCACCAGCCTTGCCTTGCCAGGTGACCAGCACTTTCCCAGAAGCTTCCCTATGCCCAAGTCCCACAGTAGAAATGGCTAAAAAAGATGCCATGGGGATAAGCTTCTGTCTTCCCACTGAGGAGGAAGCCCTGAGGCCAGGGGGCTACATTTGTCAGAATAGAAGCATCCAATTTTGCCTATCTTGACACTTGTCATCATTTCTGGTATCCAATGTCACTAGCATCTCACAGACAAGGCTGAAAACAGTGCCATTGGGTGAGCCCTGTATCTAATATAGACTCCTGTCTAGGACATATTTTCATCATTAAACCTCTTCCAACAGTTAAAACAGCAGAACACTTTTGAGGTGACTGGGCCATACTTCCCCAGGAAACATGCTGATTTCAACCACCTGGGCAGAGCAGATGCCCTGATCTCCTTTTATCTTGCTGAACACCTTTATTGATTTATTACCTTTTCCTAACACATGTAAAGGGACATCTCATTCATTAGCTTATGGAGCCTCCCCAGGCTCCAGGCACTGTGGGTCAAGAGGATGTTAGAAAATAGGACAATTTTTAGGGTGCACCTGCTAAGTGTCAGATGCTTCATCAGAAACTTCAGGGATGCAAGCAATGACAAGGCATGGTCTTTGTCCCCACAAGAGCACACACTTGTGGGAGAATCGTAAGGAAGGGGAGGCAATCCTTGGTGCAAATGACAAATCCCACGGGAGTTCTGAGGAAGGAGGGAAGTTCCAGAGGCTGGTTGAGTAGAGACGGTGCACCTCGATGGTGTAATCTGAGTTTGTACATAAGGGAGCTGAGATTGAAAAAGATGAAATGACTGGCACAGTAAGGATCGGGGAACCAGAATTCAAACTCAGTTCTCCTGAATTTGGTTCCGGGTATGTCTATAATGCCAAACACCTTCCCTCGCTGACAAGTTTCCAGAGGTGTCTTGCTTAGCCTTGTCCCAAGGTTACATAGATGGAGATGCTTTAGAATAAATTCCACTATGACTTTCAAAATCTAAATTCTATACCTGGCTTTACCCACTTTTCAGTCATTTAATCCCCAGCCAGCCCTTCTGTTGGAGCCTGATTGTCTACATCTGTAGAAAGGGTATAAAAATCAGAGAATGCCAGAATTGTAAGAGATCTTTCAGGACAACTAGTCCAACCAGCCATAAGATACTTGAAGCCCTTCCCTGTAGAGGAGATGCAGCCTATACGTGAATACTTCTGATGATGGAGAAGTCATCACTTCCTGGGAAAGCATTTGTCACCTTTGGACAGCTCTATTGGACAGTTCTTTCTCAGAGCGAGCTGATATTTCTTTACCTGATTACTCTACCTGTGCATCCTTGATCTGCCCCTTTGTGACATGCAGAACCTGTTCTTCCATAGGATAGGTCTTCCCTTGTCTGAGGACTCGACACATGGGCCCCTGAACCTTCTCTTCTGCATGTTAGGTACCCCCAGTCTCTCTACCACATCTCACGCGACCTGGTTTCAAGTCTCTTCAGCAGCCTGATCTCTCTCCTCTGGACAGGTGTGTTCACCTCTTGTCATAGGTCCGAAAGCCAAGGATGGAAGCCAGTGGTGAGTTCTCATCCGCCCGCCACAGGGAAATCCTTCCCAGCAACAGCATTTCTATCCTCACAGCCTAACATCGGAGCAGCATTTCCTCCCACACTTTTGAATCATGCTGAGCTTTCTTTCAGCCAACTAGGTCTGTTTCACACGTGTCCATAAGCCGCACTCCTTGGTTTCTCATTAGGTGGTTGCATCTGGATTCGTCCAAATATCGAATCTTCCACCTATCGTGGTTGTACTTCATCTTCCTCAATTCAGATCCCTGCTCCAAAATACCAATAATTATTTGACTTGCACTGGAGTAGTTTTACTTTAAAATTTTAGAGCATGCTGAGACCTAAGAGAGCCAGTCTAACCCTCTCATTTATTTATGTATGTATTTTTATTTTTTTGTGTGATTTTTTAATTATAAAAAGTAGAGGAAAAGTTATGAATGGACATTTCACAGATGAGGAACTACAGTACTAATGGCATATGAAAAATGGCCACTCTTACGCATAATAAGAGAAATAATGATTACCCACCAAATACGTAAAGATCAAATGGTTGCCAAAAGTATAAAAAAGAGGCATACACTTACACTGTTGGTGAAAATATATATATAGAATACACCATGAGAGCAATGTGACAATGTCTATCAAATTACAAATGCAAAATATAATAATAATACAATTAAAATGAACATACTATTTGACCCCTCATTAACACTTTTGGAATTTATTCTACAAGTATACTCAAACACATATGAAATTAATTAGGTGCAATGACTTACACTACAAATGTTTACAATAAAATAAGATTGGAAACTACATAAATGGCTATCAATAACGAACTGGTTAAATAAATTATGGTATAAACACACAATGAAATATTATACAGACATTTTAAAAAAAGAAGGGATTTCCACTTCTGGCCAGGATGGAATAACTCACCCTCCCTTCATAAGCAACTGAAAAACTGAATTGAAACAATTACTTTCTCATATTAGACAACAGGCAGTATAGAACTGTGATCCTTGAAAGAAGGAAAATAAAAGTGATGAGCCCTTCCATGAATCCAACTTTCTGCCTTTGGCGGGGGGCACCTTTGGGTGGGTGGGTTGTGACACAAGGAGGTGGGACCCAAACAGAGTGCAGCAGCCTCACTGAGCTAAGGAAACAGTGGTTGGGGTTCAGAGAGGCTAAGCTCACTGGAATTTGTGCAGCAGAATACTAGAGAAGAGGAAATCATATAGAGAAAGGTCTCATAAATCTCCATGGAGACCTCGTGAGTCTGTCTGAATGCTCAGCAGTGCAGGCAGAGAAAGAGACTCCATAAGGCCAGGCAAAGAACAGCCACCAGAAAGAGAAAAACTGCCAGAGCTCACACAGGCCTGGGAGGTGTCCAAGTACCCACTAGCTGGAGTGAACAGACTTCCTTTAACATCCAAAGCATTCCATAGATAACCCAAAAATCCCAATGCCTTAAAAATAGGGCTAAACAAGTCCTACACTAAAGACTACTCTAGACACACCCTAACGAAGTTTAAAAACAAGACTTTAAGTCACTTTAATCACTTTAAGTAATTGCACTTTTATTACCCCCAAGTAAATAAACTACCTAAAGAACAGAACACAATACTTCTTAAAGGAAGACAACAAAATTCACCCACTCAACAACCTAATGATCACATGTCTGGCATCTAATCAAATGTTACTAGACTGACAAGCAAAGAAGCAAGAAAATGTCACCAGTAACTAGGAGAAAAATAAGCCAATAAAAATATATCCCCAAATTGTCTAGAAGATAGAATTAGCAGACAAGAACTTCAAAACAACTATTATAAATAGTTTCAAGGACTTAAAGGAAAACATGAACATAATTAGGAGAAAAAATTAAAAACATAAAAAGAACCAAATGAAACTTATAAACTGAAAAATACAGTACATAAAATGAAAAGTTCACTGAATGATTTTAACAGCAGATTATGCACAGCAGAAGAAAGATCAGTAAACTTGAAGACAATTTAACAGAAACCATTCAATCTGATGCACAAAGAGGGGGAAAGTCTGAGAAAATGAACAGAGCCAAAGTGACCTACAGGACAACATTAAGCAGTCTAATATACATGTAATTGGAGTTCTAGAATTTGGGAGAGTGGGAAATATGTAAAAAAATAATGGCTGAAATTTTTCTAGATTTAACAAAAAGTTTAATCCATAGATCCAAGAATCTCAATGAATCCCAAGCAGAATGAACACATGGAAAACCACACCACGTCACATAATCAAATTACTGAAAACAAATAAATGAAAAGAAAAATGTAAAAGCAGAGAAACAAAACTTGAACAGAAGAATAGTGATTGCTCAAGGATTTACATATGCATCTTTAATTTTATCACAATCTTTCTTTGAACAGTATTATTAATATATCACTTCTGAATAGTGTGCTAATATTATAACTGAACACTTCCATTCTTTCTCTTGTCTATTGTGCTTTGTCATACATCTTATGTGTACATATTTTATAAATGCTATGATGTGGGTCAGGAGGGATCTACCCAATTGAGGGACTTGGCTAGAATAATGCCTGAGGGGCTACTGATTTGACTTTATGGTTCTAATAAAAGAATTTCCTGAGAATGAGAAGAATTTGCGAACTGGTTCATGAAGTGAAAATTCTAGACATTTTACAACTCAGTTACCTTGAATAGAATTGCATTCGCAAACCATGAACAATTGGTAGAGGATTCTGACATTCCCAATCTCCCCGCCTTCCTTCGTGTGGCCCAGACACAGGTGAGCAAGGTCCCCACTGCTCGGGGGAGATGCAAAGCCTTGAAGGGTGCAGACCTGGCCTCCGGCTCCAACTGCCCCACTGAGTGCCTGAGATCGGGGCAAGTGATTCAATGTCTGAGCCTCAGTCTTGGGCATAAAATGGGAACAAGACCACTTACCTCGCAGGATCATCATAAAAGATTTTGTGAAATCAAGTATCCCTTGTCACATGATAAGTTATCCATAGATGGTTCGTGTTACTATTACTGATGAACCTATCTGACTTTCTCACACCCTGGAGATGCTCTGTTGGGTTCCTTGCATGCAGTGTCCCTGACCATTCCACGCTAGGATGCTGCACCTGTTTGCTGGCAGATCTGTTCTGCACCCTCTCCCTGCTCTGTGTCACAGCAGGGACCGCGCCACAAGCTGCATTTCCCAGGCTCCCGTGTCAGACGGCAGGAGTACAGGAGAGAGACTGGAGGGCAGGGGAAAGAGGTCGCCGGGGTCCTTCTCCTCCCGCCTCTCTGCCTGGGGTGTCTTCTCAGGCCGCAGCTCCCCACAGCTCCGGCTCCTGCCAGGTTCCAGATGCCACTGGGCTCCAGGAACACCATCTCTCCTCTCTGATCCTCCAGGCTCGCTGGGTGGTAGCCTCCTCCCGCTGCTAATCTCCCCAGCACTTCACTGAAGCAGCCCTGTTTGGATTCCGGGCTCCTCCATATCCCCTCTGTCACAGACTCCTTGTATTACCTTCCCTCTGCTAGAAATACCTGCCACGGCTCCTGTCCTCCTGGTCAGCCCCTGACTGGACAGCTGGGCAGTCACCTTGGACGCAGGACCCTTGGGATGTGCAGAACATTAATTGTCATCACCCAAGGCTTGTTCTCGGTCCACTGTGTCAGTTCTCTATCGGTTGCGTTGCTGGGGAAGGCTTGCATCCTCCCCCCACCATCCTCTTAGTAAAATGCCTGCTGCTAATTACTTATTACCCAGGGGGAGAGGAAGCTTCTTTCTGTTTCAGAAATTTTATGGCCAGATGCCCGGCTCTTAGTATTTGCTTCTGGAGTTCACCTCGCTGTAGAAATGCTGGGGAGAATTTTGTCCCTTGCCTTTAGTTGAGAAGAGTAACTTTCAGGGCGCAGGGGGAGCAGAAAGGGTTGCAACATGGGGAAATGTACCACGTTTCCACCCATCCCCCAAACCCCTGTCCTGACCTCTCTACTTCAGTCCTTTCATAATCTCCTAGTGAGTGTCATTTTAGCATCCTATTATATGTAAGTGAATATTCAGATATAGGAACTATATGTGGAGTTTTCATAAAGGTCACATGTGCATTAAAATTTAAATAATTCAAATTATAAGTACGAGGAAAATAGCCTGGAATGATCATTTCAAAGCAAACCTGGCCCACCCCTGCTGCCTGTCAAATTTATCCAATCATAAGAATTACCTGTGGTCCAGTTAATGCTATAGATTCATAGACACCCTCAGACCTAGTGAATTAGATTGGAGGGAAAGAGCAGGGAAAAATTGGAACCAGTATTTTTTAACTTCTATCAGGCAAGTTTTAGAACCATTCACCCAGGCTATTCTCATTTTAACACTGCACTGGAAGACAACAGGGCCGGAGCTCCACAAAGGTGTGGGTGTGGGTGCAGGTGGGTGGGTGTGTCTGGCAGATGGCAGCTTTACCTTTCCTGAAAGCTGAGTCAAACACAGCAGCTGTTCCATCCCTGAGTTGGGAGGGCAGCAGGTCGCAGGAGAAGGCGCAGGTATAAATCTTCCTGCCCTCAAAGGCAGACACCGACGAGTGTGCGCTGTTCACAACTTCCTAATCAGAAGAGCGGATTCCACCTCCTGCGGGAATGTTAATGCTCCTCAGTCAGATATTGGCAGCTCAGCCTCAGAAGTCCGATGCTCCAGGCGAAAGTTTGCCTTTATTGCTGTCTCTTTGAGAAGCATTAGAGCACCCTTGCCAGGGATTTCCGGTAATAAATACTTTGTCATCTCGACTAAAGAAGTTGTTGAACTGAAACACCTTGGGCTGAAATATTACCTCTGTCTACCTCTCCATAGTCACCCGGGCTGTCGCAGTGTTTGGGTTTGAGAGAGGCTGAGGAGAGGATGAACAGGCCATGGAGGGACTGAATCACCTGTGAAAAGTGCCATTTCTGCCCCCAAAACTTCTGGTTTCCAACTAGGGAGCAATGGGAAAAAAAAAATTGGAGTATAAGTTGACAGAATTTTTAAAGTTAGTATTTCTAAATGAAAAGGAGAAGTCCAGGCACATGGCTTGTAACTCAGCTTCTCATTTATGATGTATTCTGGAATATTCATGATGCTCAATCTGCCCAAAACGGAAGAAAATGAGCCCTTCAGACTGGGCTCTGGAGGCCATAGAGTTCAGGTTCTGCTCTGCCACCATTTACAAACCAGTGTGATCTTGAATGAATCTTTAAACTTCCCTGAACCTTGCTTGGATTATTTATCTGTGAAGAGATGAGAATCACACTTGTTCAGCCGACCTCACAGGTTGTTGGGAGGATTATATAAGAGGCTGTGAAAAGTTCTTGGTAAAGTGCTCTCCCCATGTGAAGGATTATCAGGGCATCACAGCGGAAGGAGGCCCCAGGCAGATCCCAGACCACCAAGCATCAGACACAGAGGAAGCAGGTGGGTGTGAAGTCCCAAGGTGGGTGGTGAAAAACATCTACTCTGCAGGAATAGTCAACTTTCACAATGAAATTTATGTCCTTGATTTGTCAATATGAGTATCACCTATTGAGCCAGAGCAAACCCGACCCAAGGAATCATTTCTCTTCCTGGACATTGTAAAAGTCGAGACCTGAGCCTTAGAATCCAACTCTGGAAACAGGTGTTAGAGACATAAGAAGTAACTTGCAGTGGTCCTAGAGCCAGTTGTGTGTATCTCTTCCCAACTCCGCCCCCAATGATATCACGTTAGTCTCTTGAATCAGCCATGGTGGAAGCATTAATATTTACACCATAGAAATTGGCAAACACTACAAGTCAGGGGATAGCAGAGAGGATGTAATTGTTGAGATGCAGATGCCACTTCAAAAGTTGAAAAGAGAAGACAGAAAATGTCCTCCACTCAGGAGTGGGGGTCCCATTAAACCATTCCACTTCTGATTAATCTAGGCAGACTTCTCACAGGAGAGAACATCTCATAAAATCAATTATACTATGAGCAATTGGCTTCTCTCTACGTAGCATCGGCGCAAACCCCACTCCCCTGGCATGCTCCGCTATCAGACCCAGTGCCACCAGCTCCAGGCAGTCTTCCTTGATATTCCTCACCATACACTGCAAAAAAAAAAACTCCATCATCCTCTCAGTTCCTACAGAGAGAGTAGAGAGTGACTCTTCAGAGCTCAGGCTTTGGAGTCAGAATGTTCAAGTTATAAATGCCATTTTGACCACTTACTAGCTTATAGGAAAGCCAGGGAAGCCATCTGTGAAATGAGACTAAAATACTCTGTAGCCATCAAGAACTGCGATCCTGTTTTCACGTCTCAGGCTTCCACAGTGCCTAAAAGGACCCAGCTTATAGGAAGTCCTCAGGAAATCCACACCGACTCACACGCAATTAAAAGCAGGCATGTTTCCTTCCTTTCTACAACATGTAGCCCCAAAGCTTGGGTGAACCACTGACAAGAAAATGCCAGGTGGGAACACACCAACAGAGAGTCAACAAGTGTCTATAGAACCCAGTTGCCGCACATCCCAGATCCCTCACAGCTGAGTTCTTCTCCAGAACTTTCCCTCAGCTGAAAGACGTTCTGTTCTCTGCTGTGTGATCTTGAGCAAGTCTCAGCACCTCTCTGAGCCTCAGTTTCACTAGCTGCACAATCAAGATAATAAGGCAAACAAACCATCTCCACCTCTCTGGCTCGTTGTGTGATTTAAATAGAATTGTGCGAGGGAAAGCGTTTTGTAAACCACAGGAGAATTCCTGTCCTGGAAGATGCAGCCTGCTGTCACCAGCATCATCAAGCCCTGTTCCAAAACTGAGCTTGGGATTTCCTCCCTT
The DNA here is from genome assembly GCF_000956105.1 of Propithecus coquereli. Classification (NCBI taxonomy): domain Eukaryota; kingdom Metazoa; phylum Chordata; class Mammalia; order Primates; family Indriidae; genus Propithecus; species Propithecus coquereli. The sequence continues at coordinate 6,148,898 of NW_012142634.1, forward strand.
CTCCCCTGCACGCTCCCCCTTGCCAACTTCATTTACTCTCGCTCCTTAAAGGCTTCTATGTCTATTAAACTGCTAACTCAAAATAACCTGATAAAATGCTCTGGGGGGACTTGCTGGTTCCAAATAGATATACAAGGATCAGGTTGGCCCAAAACACAAAACTCAGAGCCCCAGCCACCGCGGAGGTGCATTCCACAAGCCTGGAAGACTGACCCCAGCCCCCTGAGCTCTCTGCAGCCAGCTCATTAAATCCTAATCATTGGGACTCCGAGCCAGGTGGGGAGGGCTGTTTGTGCGGGGCTCCGCGAGAGGCGCTCCGGAGGAAACCACACACAGGCACGTCTGCCCAGGAAGGACCCCCACCCTGGGGTCTCAGCCCCCTGCCCATGTTACCCATCCTATAGCTGAGTACCCCTTCCCTTTTTCCTGGACCCCTCCTTGAGGCATGACCCAGATCCACGGGGTAGAAACCCAACCCGCCCTCAACCCAAGGGGACTGTTTACGTCTTGGAAGAGGAAAGCTCAGCTGATCCCTCAGGGCAGGTGAGGAGAAGGGCTGGGAAATTGCTGACTTGTTTCATTTCATCTGTGTTTTTGTCAGCCTGCAGGACCAGGAGCCCCGTAGCAGCACAAGTACTGGCCTGAGAGCCAGGAGGTTTGGCCTGAGGTCTGGGCCTTGTTGATGGCTTCTTGGGCAAGTCACTGACCCCCTTTGGGCCTCAGCTTCCTGACCTGTACACTGGGCATAATAATCCTTCCCCTGCCTGTCCAAAAGAGTCCTGAGGAACACGACAAAAGGAGAGGTGACCTCAAAGCAGGAGCTTGTCTGTGCAGGTGGAGGCGGAATGAGGCTTAGCAGCGTCTTCTATTTTGGGATCAACTGTTGTGCACCAAATGCTTTGCACACGTCCTCTTTTTGAGTCCCACGAGATAAATATTACCTCTTTTGCAGATGAAAAACCAGGCCAGCTGGCTCCAAAACCCATGCTGTTCCTGCCTTATGGGAGAGTATCCAAGGGCAGGCCCAGGTCTAGAGAAATCAACAATAGGCAAACATTGCATCATTCATTCATTCATTCATTCATAACGGGTATTCCAGAGTCCAACTCTGCTGGGTGCTGGGTGATGACAGATAGTGACATACGTTGCTGCTCGTGGGGACATCTCCCTTCCTACTGAAGCTCTACCTCCCTGCAGCCCAGCCTCCAGAGGCCTCACCATTTAGCTCCAGGCCACAGGGCAAAGCCAGAGCAAAGCTGCCCCAGCAGTCCCCATGCTGCTTTCGCTGTTTGATTTTCACTGGGCAACTCATGAAGGCAGAGGAAAGGTCTCAGCATGAACTACTGGGCCACACTGTACATCAGGAGGTCTGCGTTTAACAAAAATAGTTGAGCCCTCAGTGTTTGCCAGGCACCGTGCTAGGTCTTTAGATATATTATCTTTTTTTATTACAAAATATTAAGGAGTGCAAATGTTTCTGTTATTAACCTCCTTGCAGTAACCTGAGAGGAAGGCATCTGCTGTCCAAGCTCATACAGCCAGCGAGGAGCAGAAGCAGGCTTCAAAGCCTTGTCTTTCTGCCTCCAGAACCCACATTTACCTACAACCCTCCTTTGCTGACATGCTGGGTGACTTTGGGCAAGTCCCTCCGCACTCGGGGCCTCGAATTCCCAACCTGCAAATTGCTGGAGTCGGACTTGCTCTTCCAACTCTTATAATCAAGTATCTTGACCGGAAGGGGAAGGGTGGCCCCAGCTGGCCTCTTCTCCGAGCCTGAGCTGGGTGGAAGGGGCAGGCTTGGCATGAGGAGTGAGCCCCGTCGACAGCTTCTCCCTGGAAGCCAGATTTCTCGCTGGTGCCAAAGCTAAAGGCCCTTTGCCACCTCCCAGCGCAAGCTTCTCTCTGGAAGTGACTCCTGAGCTAATGAGCTCGGAATGTGCAGCTCCATCAGTCAGACGGCGCAGGCACAATGCACTGAAACCTCCCGTGCGGGAGGAGGTAGGGTTCTCCTGCCTTTTTCTGTTTTTGTAGTAACATTTGTCAATGCTACACATGAAAATAAAAACCAGATGGAATCTCTGAGCTGAGAAGAGGGGTGTGCAGTAGGACAAAGGCCACGGTAGCACCTAGGGTCGCTGTGGGCAGGGAGGGGCTGTCATGTGGCAGCCTCCCAGCCAGGGCCACACCAACACCTGGGTCTTACCTGTCTCTTCTCCTCTGGGTATCAGCCCTTCAAAACTCTGGCCGGGTCATGACACTCACACCCCTCTTCTCCCTCCTGGGATCCTCTGTCCAACCCTTGGGCACGCCACTCAGGCCACTCACTGAGTGCATACCCCTGTGTGGCATGCCTGAAAGCCCAGGGCACTGAGCTGGACTGGGCTGGGAGTAGGCCAGGACCAGAGCCTGAACCTCACCTCCTTCAGGAAGCCTTCCCTGACCACCACAGCTGCCACCTTCAAAGTCTTCCTGCACTTTAAGGCCAAGCCACATGGCTTTACCACCAACTTGCCCTGCATGCTCAGTGTGTCTCATGTGGCCATGTAGATCCTCGCCCAGACTGTCAGCAGTTCCTGGGGCACAAGCAGCACTAGATACTTGCTCTGAGGACTCCCTTGGCCCCTAGCACAGTGCCTGGAAAGAATGCAGCTAGAGCATCACTTGGATAAGCATTAATATAGCAATAACGATCATCTCTCCCCATATGCTGTGTGGGCGATGGGCAAGGTGTTTCACCTGCATTATCTCACCCCCCCCAAGCGTCAGCTCTGCCACACAGCTCGCTCAGGCTCCTGTGCCAAGGTGCCCACTACCTGCAGCTCCCACCCTTCCTGGGCAGGCTCAAGCCCCACCTCCCAGGAGAAGCCAGTCTAGCTGGGGCTTTGCTGGGGGCTAGCGGCCGCCCAGTTCCACAGCAAACATACTAGAGGCCCAGGCAGACTCTCCCTGAGCCTCAATCGCCCATCTACAAAGTGGGGAGGATCCCTGACCACCCAGAGGGCTGAAGAACAAAGACTGGAAAAGAAGCTGATCCTAGCTTGGACACCTGTGGAGGTCAGGGGCAGGGTCTGAGCCGGATCCTTCCCACTATCTGTTCTTTGTTTCCCTAAGTCAGTTCCACCCTGGAACAGCAGCAGCACCCAGGCTGCTGCTCCCAAACAACAGGCCAATGGAGGGTGAGCCGGCTGCTGGGCACTGCTCAGGGAGGGAGGAAAGGACATCAGATCTCTGGAAAACGATGCAGTCAGGCCCTCTCCTCCAGCAAAGCCCTAAACCCTACCCTGTATTTTTTATTTATTGTCTCCCTTTTCCCCCAAACTCCCAATCGGAGAGCATCTCCAGTAAACTGCTTGTTGTCCAAGCAAAGAAGCTCACCAGTTTTCAGTCCAATCCATCACTGATTTGGGGGCCTCCAAGGCAGGGTCACCCAGCATCTTGTATATTTGGACTTGTCTTACATTTGCCTACTGTGTCCCGCATCCTGTATGGGCTGTCAGGACAGTCCATAATAAATGTCCTATATTCAGCTTTTATCAATAAATTATAGAAATTCAGCCATTAGAGCTATTTTTCAGATTTATCTGGGCATCCCATATTTTTATTTGCTAAATCTGGCAGTGCTACCCCAGGGTCCAGGTGTTCTGCGACCACCAACCATACCACACTCCAGCAGGGACGGGGTAGGGTGATTTAAACACAGACTATGGAAGCAGCTCTGTGCGTGTGTGCGCGTGCATGTGTGTACATGTGTGTGCTGTGTGTGCATTATGAGTGTACCTCCATGCCCACTGGGAGTGTGCACTGGCATAAGCCTCTTGAGGGCATGGGAGTGAGCCGTCTGCACTCAGCTCTGAACAAAGCCTGCAGGGTGGGGGAAGACACACCAGAGGTCGGGCCGAGTTACGCTAAAGGGAGAGAAAGATTTTTCAATCACCTTTCCCATTGGGTTCTTTCCTTATAGCTAAGGATCCATCCCGCCAAGCCTACCTTGGGGACCTAGGAGGGGCCACTATACAAGGTATTCAAGGAACATCACAGACCTATCAAGCTGAGAAGGTCAGTTGGTCCAACTCCTTCACTGCCCGGGTGAGAGAATTGGAGGCCAGAGAGGGAAAAGGACTTGCCCAAAGTCACACAGCCATCAGAGAAACAGCTGCAACTGGAATCGAGTTTCCAGCCCAGGACTCGCCTACCACTGATATTGACTCTTTCTGATAGCAGGGCGTGGTCAAGAGAAAGTTGAACTCTTGCGAGTTCAATGGCAGTCATTTGCACCCCAATCTGCAGAAATAATTACAGTCGTACATTTATTTAGCACATACTGCATGCTAGATTCATTTAAAGTCTACAACACCCCCCTGCCGTAAGTTTTATTATTGCCCTCATTTATGGATGAAGAAACTGAAGCTGAAAAATTTGGCCCAGGTCGGACAGCTGGTGAGGGTAGTGGCCACTTTTCGCAGATGTGCGCTCTGCACCGGCGTAGGAAACGGGCTTCCTCGCGCTACATGACCTGGGTTCTTTGCATGTGAGTGGGGGGGTCCATTTAAGATGAGCCATAATTTAATCACCAGGAACCCTCCCTCTCCAAGCCAAGGGCAGGTGTATCTCCCAGCCCCTTCTCCTCTTACCCAAGTCATTAGTTCCAGCTAAGATTTTTAAACTCACCTCACTGAGAGATTTTCTAAGACTGATGCCCTGGACAAGGGGCATGAGTGATCATGTTCCTGCCTTGTAAACCCTGCCTTTCAACTCTCCCCTGGAGACCAGACACTCTCTCTCCTTTCCTTCTGAATGGCTCTCCCTGTGCACCCCACGCCCCTACCTGCCCGCCCCATCTTTCTGCTGTCTCAGCCCAGCCGGGCACCACACAGGTGTACTGTTCGCTCACTTCCTTTCGGGAAAGTAAGTAGTTTTTTGGTCGGTGGCCAGTTAAGGGGACTGGATATGGGCAGAGAACCGTGTTCACAGGCCCCTCCCCAGGGGACTGCCCCCAGCATGTTCTCTGGCGCTCCTGAAATCCAACTCGGCAGGTGAGGCAGCCAGGCGTGCCTAAGACAAGCCTGTGTTCCCTCCCCCCGAGAGGCCACCGTGGGGAGGGGTGCCAGGGGCTCTGCTGCCTGCTGTCAGGCTGCCGGCCACCCTCGGGCCGGCTGGGTTTGTTTGCTCTCCTGTCTCCCCCATGGCTCTTCACTACCTCCCACATCCCTGGGGTGGCCAGGTGGTCCTCCATCCTCCCTCCAGCCTGCCTCCGTCCTCCCTCCGTCCTCCCTCCTCCCCACTCATCACAGTATCCCACTCTCCAAAGGCTCCCCTGACCTCTGCTGTCCCCACAAGCTGCTTGTCCAGAGGCCACACAGCACCTCCGCCCAAATCCACTCTGTCATTTACCACTGTGTGACCTTGGGCAAGACTCTCAACCACTCTGAGCCCAATGTGCTCGTTTATAAAATGGGGTTAGGGAGAGTCCCTGTGTCTATTATCAAGAGGAATAAATGAGGTAACACACAAAGTTCAGAGCCTTGCGCAGAGCACATTCGATAACCATTGGCCACAAGCACTGTCCCTGCTGAGACACAGACGGTAACGGGGTCTCACCGCACATTCACCATCTAACGTTCCCCAGTCTCGGCTGTGTTAACTTATGTTTTCCCCATATTGATTTTTTACTGTTTTATTTTTACATTGTATGTGTTTATACCTCACATGTATCATTAATAAGTTTATAATTGCATTTTCTGTGGGCCATCTCTGATGTTTTTTGTAACAAGGCAGGAAAGGCAGATATTCAGAGAGACATAGACAGGCTGGAGTGATGGGGACAGAAAGTTGCAGAAAGCTAGGGCCAAGGGAGGGGACGGGGAGGAGAGGGCAGCAGACGGTGGTGGGTAGGAGAGACCGAGTAGCTCTGGCCGGAGCCAGGCACCAAAAAGCAGCCGAGAGGGGCAGGAGCAGCCCTGCTCCCAAATGCATTCACAGGGCACAGGGAGACTGGGTTTGCCCGCTGGGAGAGGGGTAACCACTGCGGCGGCAGGACGGGCTTGTGTGGGGAGAGGCCCCAGAGGAGGCTGAGGGCCTGGGGCCTGCCTAGGAGGGCGAGGAAGTGTGACCAGTGCGGGCTCAGGCAGGCACTTCCAGCCCGGAGCAACGGCTGAGACCAGGCACTTAAGAGGAAACCCCAGCAGGGAAACTCACCCCCATTCATCTCCCCAACACACACAGCCCCATATGCGCATACCCATACACACCCACACACATACACACTCATGCACACACACACACACATACCCATACACACCCACACACATACACACTCATGCACACACACACACACATACCCATACATACCCACACACATACACACTCACGCACACACACACATGCACACACACACACATACCCATACACACCCACACACATACACACTCACGCACACACAATACCCACACACATACCCATACACACCCACACACATACACACTCATGCACACACACACACATGCACACACACACATATACTCATACACACCCACACACATACACACTCACGCACACACACACATGCACACACACCCATACACACCCACACACATACACACTCACGCACACACAATACCCACACACATACCCATACACACTCATACACATACCACACAATACCCACACACATACCCATACACACTCATACACATACTCACGCACACACAATACCCACACACATACCCATACACACTCATACACATACACACTCACGCACACACAATACCCACACACATACCCATACACACTCATACATCCATATACACACACACACATACCCACACACACACACCCACACACACACATACCCATACGTCCACATACACACATGGACACACACACACCCACATACCCCGCTCCGTGGCTCTTTGAAGGGACTCTCCCCTCAGCAACCACAGTGTGACCCGCACGCAGCTGACAAAGCTCTGGGCCCTTCCCTGCCGCAGCCTTGGGGACTCTCTCGGGCCAGGCCTTGTGACCTTGGCTCGCTTCTTGGGGGTTTGTGGGAGCACTCGGAAACACGGAAGAGGGAAGTAGAAAGTGAGGAGTGGTCCACTGGGAGGGGCAGTGGGAAAGACTGCTCAGTGAGTCACCAGGACATCCTGACTGGAGGGTCCAGAGACTCCAGACAAACGCCACTGTCACCCGCCCGGCAAGGCCGGCACTCACCCCTCCCCACGGGGCTGCCTGTCTGGGGCACGCGTGGCGGCTGCAGACCTGGCTCCCTGGGTCTGCCCAGAAAGTCGCCCGGCACCCTCGCCCCGAGGCCTGCAAAGCTCCCAAGAGCCAGCCTGGCCCCACCGCTGCCCAGAGACGTCCATTTCTCCCTCCACGTTTCCAGCACAGGTAACAGCGTTTCTTCACGAAGCTTCATAGGTTGGCTCCCTTGAAATGGAAAACAAGGTCAGGAGACACATTTCCTAACTTTCAAAAGGAACTGTTTGGGATAATTAATCAACACATCACCAACACCAAGGGGCTGTTTTATATCGGTAGACATATAATTAAAAAAACAATAGCAGGCTTGTAGTATATTTTGTTTCTAAAGAAAGTTAATTATGTTTAGCACCCTGACACATCCAGAGGTTCTCCCCCGATATTTTGAAATCAAACAGAAGTTGGCTTCGAGGTCTCTCTTTGCCCAGCTTAGCACAGGCAAGGTCGTGGGAACAAAATGGGCCTCTAACAGGTCTTTGAATCGGCTTTTCGGCCTGTGATTGCCGCACCAGTGAGGAAAGGCAATTGCAATTGCTAAATTGCACTCACTGTTGCTTAATTACACCTTCAGATCAGCACCTAATTTGCTTAGGGTGCAACTGAGCTGCCGTGGGTGTAATTACTTGTACACCACTTAACAATGCTGCCACCGCCAAAGGAAACTGGGAGCCTTCCTTGGCTCTGCTCGGAGAGACGACAGCCCCATGGCTGTGGTTTCCAGGGCCACGGACCCCAGCAGCCTGGAACAGAGGAAGGCGGCCCTGGCCCAGCTGCTTCCTGCAAGCAATCTGCATACAGGGAACCTTAGAAAGGTCCATTCCAAGGTGTTCAGAGGGTGACTAAGAGGACACTTCTGGGCTAACCCTCCTGGTGGGTCCCTCCCCTGCGGGCCCTCCCCGAGGAGGTGGCTCTAGGGTGTGAGCAGCTCTGCCTGGGCTCTGCCTCACTAGCCTGGTAGCCCTGGGCCAGCAGCCCCCACTGGAGCCTGGCTCCCATGGGCAATCCATGCTGGGCACAGTTGGGAGGTCGTGGCTAAAGCTGCTGGCACCCAGGGGGGACAGGGGCATGACCACAGGCACCCAATGCCCCAGGTAAGAGAGCAGAGCCTCCCTCCTGAGATCCCTGGCACCTTGATGACATCCAGTGTGGCCAGACTGGCAACATCAAGATTCATGATTCCCACAAAGGAGGAAGTGCCCATATTTCCCCCCCAAACACACACACACACACACACACACACATCCTTTCTTGGAAAGGAAGTCCTCACTCTCTCAAGAAGGGGACCGACATCCAAATGTCTTCCTTCTTTGTAGGGAAGGGGGCCCAGTATTCGCTGATGGGCTCACCCTGCATCCAGGATGCCTCCTTGGTCACACCTTGGGGGATTCATACCCAGGGTTGGAGGCGGAGGTGGGTATGTGCAGTCCCATAACTGTATCATTGTCTCCTGATGTCACCAGAAAGTCTCCAAGTCACAGTAAGTAGATTTAGTAGATTTAGCTGAAGTGTGAAATGTTAGAAATGAATGATTCAGGGTTAAAAATCCTGATGCTAGAGTCAGACAAACATGGGGTCTAGTCCTAATTCTGCCACTTCCAACCTGGGACACCTGAGGCCATCACTTCACCTTGGGAGCCTCAGTAACCTCATCTGTAAAATGGGTGTATGGAGCTTGCATGAGGATTTATGCACATAAAGCAAGCACTCAGCTCAGATCATGGGCCACAGGAGTCACTCGAGTGTGTCCTCCTTTAAGAGAACAAGGCAGAGTGAGCGTTGAAGTCAACTCACCTCAAATCAAGTACTGTCTCAGCCACTTGCCAGCACAGAGACCTTGGGCAAGAAACTTAACTGGTCTATTTCCTTATATGCAAAATGGGGATAATTTTATGGCATTTAATTCATAGTACTGATGTAAGAAATCACTACAACGCTTGAAAAGTACATGGCACACAAGAATCACTCAATACATGAAGCTCTTAAAATGATTTTTATTCATTCATGTTATTCATTCATTTTGATTCAGTTCTTTCTACTATTTTAGAGGTTTCCAAACAGGTGTAACAGATCTTCCATCTAGGTCTAGTTGGTTTCTCCCATGCCCTCACTCCTCCAGCCCCTAAAAGGATTGCATATGTCTTTTTAGGTCTACTAAGCATTTGCTGCTTTCAGGAATGTTTCTGGAAATTTCTGAGAACATTGGGTTAAATGAGACTCACAGACCCTACAAGTGCTCCTGCCTTGTACCTGGTCGAGGGAGCTGGGCAGGGTGGGAAGGTTAGAAGTGGGTGGCTTCACCAAGCTCCACCCAGTGGAAGAGCCTCCTTCCCAGGTCTACAGCTGGAACGTCCAGTCTACCTGGATCTGACAAGGATCTCGTATTCAGGGACAGTGGAGGCTGGATTCTGAGCAGAGCCCAGAGCCCAGGCTGCCCAGGCATGAGTCACCACGCGTGTGTCTACTCACTTCATGGTCCATCACCTCATGGACAGAATTATTAAAGAATTGTGGTATTGTGGTTAAGCTTTTAAAAGAATCCTGTTAGAGATACATCCTAAAATTGTTATTGGGGAAAAGATATAATGTCTGGAATTTCCTTCGAAATAGCCTGGACTGGGGAGATCCTAGGAAGAGTAGATGGCCCCAGATTGACCTTGACTTCATCATCTGTATGAGCTTGCTAGGCTGCTGTAACAAAGTGCCACACACTGCATAGTCTAAACAGCAGAAATTCACTGTCTCACAGTTCTGGAGGCTGAAAATCCCAGAAGAAGGTGTCACCAGAGTTGGTCCTCCTGAATGGAAGCACTATTCCAGGCCTGGATTTATAGATGGCCATCTTCTCCCTGAGTCTTCACATCATCTTCCCTCCGTGGCTGTCCATGTCCAAACTTCCTCTTCTTGCAAGGTCACCCGCCATAATGAACTAAGGCCCACTCTAATGACCTCCTTTTAATTTGATCACCTCTATAAAGACCTATTGCCAAATAAGGTCACATTCTGAGGTCCTGGGTGTTAGTATTTCAACATATGAATTTGGATGGGAGAAGGACATACTTCAACCCGTAACATAATTACTGAAGACAAGAGATGAATGCATTACACTGTTCATTCTTCTGTTGTACAAGTTTGCATTTTTCCCATAATAATGTGGAAGGGAGCAACCAAGGGGATAGTACTTCAAACAACTGGTTGGACTCCAGGTTAAACTCCAAAGAGATAAGACTTGTTCTTCAGAGCTCAAGGAAAACCCTAAAACTCAAAACTGTTTCAGAAGACCCAAGGCAACTTTGGGAGACAGTAAGCTTCCCAGCACAGGAAACATCCAAGCACAGGCTGCAGGACCACAAAAGGGGCCTTCTGTAGGATTCCTTCACGAAGGAGAAGCTGGGCTGGCCAGCTTCTATAACTTGTCCGACTCTTGGCTGCCAAAAAAGCCAACGCCATCTTGGACTTCATTAACAGAAGTACAATGGCTAGAGCAAGGGATAGTTGAATCCTGTTCTACTTGGAACTGGAGGGGACCATCTGGATTCTGGTGCTCCATTCTGGGAATCCCACTGCAAAGGGGACATTAAGCAACCAAGAGGTACACAGTTGCATCTGCAGAGGAAAATCCAGGTGCTGGAGGAACTAGAAATCACGCCATAGAATTAAAAAGAAAACAAAAAAACTATGGAATCCACTTTTACCAGCTTCTTTTGCATCCTCCTAGGAAGATTACAAGCAAATTTCAACAAATACATACACCTTATATGCATTTCTTTTACACTAATGACATTCCATGCACACTGGTTTTGCTTTTATCAATTAACATGCACATATCTTAGAAAGCCTCCCATTTTAAAACACGAATTATGCCTCATGCTTTTTAACTACTGCATACCCCATCCTAGGGTAAATTACTTTACCAATCTCCTACCAATGGACATTTGGATTGCTTCAAATATTTCCCTATAGCTAATAAGACTTAATAATTAATTTAATACATGTGTCACTTCACATACGAATGAGTATATCTATAGAATAAATCCTTCTAAGTTAAATAAATATTATGGGAGGAAGGAAGGAGAGAAATAAGGAAAAAAGGAGGAGATGCCTGAGAAGGTGTAGGGCACCAGGGACAGACTTTCCACCCTTCCTTGGCACAGCTGCTTCCCTGGCCCCAAGCAAGCAAGGCACAGACACGGAAACATGGGTGACAATCACAATCAGACAGGCAGGAGGACGGGCACAGGCTCAGGGTGCAGCTGCGTTGGGTCCTATCTCTTTAGAGCAACACTCTGCACCCACTGGCTTGGTCCCTCTCACTGATAGAAGACAGCAAGTCAAGGGGCCAGGAAGGGGCAAGCACAAGGCCCTCTCCCTCCCAAAGTCCCTTCCATCACCCACTGGTCTGCACTGGAAAGAGAAGCCAGGGAGGGCAGGTAACAAGGACCTGCTCTGTGGTGGCGGGGTGGGGACAGACGGCTATAATGTTTGTGAAATGCTGACACAGCAGGTGCCTGTAGCAGCAGCAATGGCTGTTCACCCCTTCCCACAGGTTGGCCTACCATCTGACCCAGGGCCAAGGGCAGGGAGAGAGTGTCTGAGATCGACATCAGCCTGGATGCCAGACTCTCGGAGACTCCCAGCCCACCTGTTCCCTTCCTGGGGCGAGGAACCAAATGACCCCTCTAGACTGCTCTTCCCAAGGTCTACACAGACAGCTGGTGAACCCATGCCATCAGTCCATGCACACACTGCACGTGTGTGCACACAGTTCCATACATGCTCTCGTCCTCAACCTGCCCGAGGCTGACCAGTGGGTCTGGCCTATAGCATATCCTAAATGAAACCTCCTTTTAGGCTATGAAAATAAGATTTGGAGAACAGGCTGTGGGGTTCCAGGGGTGCGGACAGAGAAGAGGAGTCTTTAAAGTGCTCTGGTTTTTCATAAACGTCAGCATGACACAGACACCCCAGGGTCGCTGAAGCTGCCTAAGCCCCTCTGTGCTGCCCCGAGACAGCAAGTATGGAAAACAACACCGGCATCAACATGGCATCGCCTACTCGCCAAAGCAGCGGCCTTCCACTTGAAGTGATCTACAGCAGTGGAAACCACTTCTGGTTTTCATAGGACGTAACTGCAGTCATTTAGAGTATGGAGAGCAGAGATGGGGTGGCGGTGAGCCCTTCAGGAGGCAGACCACCTTGGCTGAGGCGGGCTGTGCCCACGTTAGGCAGGAGGAGCCAGGACAGAAAAGCCAGTCGCAACCCCCCTGCCACACCCCTTACCCTTACTGCAGCTCCCACAAACATACTCAGTCCTGCCCTCCCCCGGGGTCACACCTATGCCCGTCCACACACACACACAAATGTTCACACATACACACACTGCCAAAACATCACTCCAACTTATTCACAAGTACAAAGGGACCTGTGCTCACCTTTGCACGATGCTCAGGAACTCTGAAGGTGGCAGATGGCGGTGGCTGGTGGCTGATGCTATTCAAATCCCAACACTGCCGAAGGGGCTACACACCAGTGAAGGAGGGACTGCTCAGAATGTAGCTGATCTTCTGTGATAAAGGCACCTTCAATGACATCACACCCCAACAGACATCCCCACCACAGTTCCAACTTATGGACAACAGCTTGTGCACTGTACAAGAAGCCTGGTCACAGGGATGGGGGCGGGGGTGCTTCGCTGAAATCCAGCTCACATTTCACTCGCCGGGGGAACAGGGCAACCATCCACCCAGAAGAAGGGATACCTTTTTCTAAGCTGCACAAAGACACAGTGTGGGCTCCAGCAGCCCCACCCCCCATTGCTGTGTCCACACTTCCACATATATGTGTGTGATCTACGTACTCAGAGGTACAGGTTGTATAAGCACATTCAGGTACAGCTGCTCATGCACACGCAGACGCCAGCATGCAAGGTCCAAGGCCAGACTCAAGCACAGAACTCTCTTCATTAGCATGCTCACTCCCAGAGACACAGGCACAGATGCTTCTGCTCAGCCTTAGCTTGGGTTGATGATGATGATGCCTTCGACCCCCATCCCAGGCCCTGTACCCTACAGGCAGGGCCTCAGAAGTGCCTGATCCCTCAAGAACAGGATCCAGTGAGCGGGTATGTTCCCTAACACCTGACTCCACCTGCCCTCTCTTACCTGACCCAGGATGAGGCCACTGCCAGGGCAGTCCCAGCTGAGGGCAGAGGTTGGGCACTGTGGGCCCTAGTAGGTAACCAAGAACATGGCAGGGGATGTGCAGGTGTCTGGGGAAGAAGGCAAGTCCTGCCTCTACCTACCAGGACTTTGTAGCTTCACGGGGCCAAGTGCCAGAGAGGCTATCTCCAGATCCATGGCTTCTAAATAAGCCAGATCATCAGCCGAGGCCAACCACCCAGACTCGAGGTGAGGTGTGCTTTTCCTTGCCCAGGGAGCACAGGGGAAAGCACCCGGCAGGCCTTGGGGACACCTCGCTGTCTAGTGACTCCTGAAACTTTCTATAAGAAAGAGGCTCTCTAGCCCAGAGTCCTTGATGGGGGCCCAGGACTCCCCTCACCTCTACTCAAGCACAGTGCCCTGAAGGCAGGCAGGGGAGGACCCAGGAAGTGGCCCCAGCCCAGACAGCCTCCTTCCACCCTCACCATTCAAACATGGTGGGGAGCAGGTTGGGGGTCAAGCCGCAGGGCACCGGTTCACCTGGCGGTGGGCGGTCCCAGCCATGCCTGCCCGTCCAGCTCCACACAGCTCCTCTGCTTGTGGGGGAGGGGAGTCCACATTCTCTGGGGAGCAGAGCCCCGAGAAGTGACCCCGTTTCAGAACGAAATTGAGCTGCCATTTTCATCTTCTTCCCAAATGTCAGCAGCGTTAGATCAGATTAGGAACTAATCTCTTGCCAAAATTCATTTCCGAACATGAGAGGTGGCTGCGGGAGGGTGGAGTTTTGTTGCGGGCTTCCGTATTCCGCTCACCCTTTCTCTCCCTGTTGCTGGGGTGAGAGTGGGGGTAAAAGTCGGAATAGACCACACTGAGGGCCCAAGAGGGCCTGGGGAGGTCGGGCAGCACTGCTCCAGCGGGAATGGACCAGCGGCGGGCAGGGCAGAGCTGACTGCTCAGGTGTCCCTCCTGGGCTGGAGAGAAATGGACCAGGGGAGGAGACAGGGAGGGCAGGGCCCCAGGGACAGACGCTGGGAGGGCTGTGATGCCTGTAGGCACCCTCCACAGGAAAGTGCAGACCCTCCCCACAATCCCCCACCCTCCACCCTGCCCCCACCCTCCAGCCAGGGCCAGGGTGGTAAGAGGGAAGAGGAAAGGCAATTGCAACCTAAAGAGAGAAAAGGAAAAAGGAAAAATAAACGCATAAACGAACTGGTCAGTACCTTGCAGGAGGCCTCAATTGACAAGTGACCAGAACACAGCCGCTGGCCTGAATGCATAATTACCTCCAAGTGAAAATTCCCTATCTAATTTGATATTTGGTTCCTTGCAGAAGCTATAGCCTTCGTAAATAATATACAAAGTAAGAAACCTAATCCCGCCTGCTAGAATGTTTAATTCATCATTATGCGAGCTAATTGGAAGGTGATTATATGGTAATTGCTCATTAGTGGTGTATATTTATCGCTGTACCTTATGTCAAGGCCATGGGAATTGTGTAGAGTCTGTTCTCTCATTTCAAGGATCAGTTTCAGAAGCAGGAGCGAAGCAGGCAAGATCAAGTTCTTTCTGACGTCAGGGTCCAGCCAGGGCTATAGAGACCCGCGCTATATATAGGGCCTGATGCTGGATGGTAGCAGGGGCGGCCTAGGGCCAGGCTGAAGCAGGGCGATCCCGGAGGTTGCCGGCAGTTAGGCCACTGCCAGCAAAGCCTACCCTCTGTAGCATCATTTTCCAAACGCAACCCCACCCCTATCCCAGGCCCGAGCCACCTCGAGGGCCCCTCAGGTGCTTCCTGGCCTTTGTGCTGGAAAAGGAGGCCTTAACCCTGCGCTTTCTCCCGGGCTCCTCCAGAGGGTGTGTGGAGGGGCAGTAAGTGTGGGGTACGGAGGGGGATGGCAAGGCTCGATTTGGGGACTGGACACTGGGTGGGAGATGGGGATCAGAAAGGTGGGGTTTGACTTGGAGAGGAAGGTGGAATTTTGAGTGGCGGAGACCTGAGCTTCCTCTCCATGTAATCCCGGAAGCGTTGGGCAATTCCCCTCTCCCTACCTTGCCAAAAAAATTCTCTCAACCCCCCCACCCAGCGAAGCACGGTGCTGGCTCCATGACAGTGCCGGATTGGTGCCTAGGAAGGAAACCCAGGGTCTCTCTGGGGTAAGTAAGCGGCGGAGCCACGGCCAACGAACCCCAAGCACTAAGAACGAAGACCAGTGAGACCCGGCTGGACGCGAGCCCAACCCAGCCCCAAGGCCAATGCCTGGGCCGGGAACTTGGGAGAGGCATGAAGGCGAGTCTGAAATCCCGAGGGTGAGGAGAGAAGAGGAGGGCTGGGTCTGCAGTTGGAAGTGGGGGCAGGTTCTCCAGCAGCTGGGAGGACCAGGCCCCAACGCTTGGAGACCAGCCTCTAGGCGTGCGGCTTAGCACGTGGGCGTGATCTTTGGCGCGCTCTGGCGCCCCCTCCAAGGAGTGCGACGCGCCTTTGCTCTGTCCAGACCCCAGCCCCCAGCGCTGGCTCTCAGTCGGCGCAGGACACCCGGACTTACAGCCCCTAGGCCTTCCCAACCCCACCTTCGCCCGCGGCTGGGCGACAGGCACTAACGTACAAAAGGCCAATTAGTCGCCGGGGCGGGCTGATGAATGGACCTTTCGCTTTACTGCGTGGCTCCGCCTGGAGTTTCCTGGTGCACCAGGTCACGCCGGCAGAAGTCGCCTCCCGGATCGGGGTCAGGCCTGGGGTCAGAGGGTTCTCAAAACTCCCACTTTTCCCTTGCTATGGGCCGGTTAGGGGAAGACAATCAGGCGGCCAAGCCACAGGCGCGGGTCGGGAGCTGCGGGCGAGGCTCGCCCAGCTGCCCCGCAGCTCTGCTTTCGGGAGCCGTACCGACACTGCAGGCCAGTATCATCTGCCGCCCGGCCCGCGGCTGCTCGGACGCGGCACCCCAGTAAATCAAGCGCTGGTTGCTAGAATCATAAAGGCAGGTCTGGAAAAATGCACAGTTAAAAAAAGGGGGGGGGCTGTTGTTTGCCAAACTCCGGAGCCGATGGTGCGCTGCGGGAACAGCACCCCAACCCAAGCCTCCTCATTAAATATACAACGCCTAGGTCCCCAGACATACAAGTGCTGCCCTAGTGCTGGGCATGGACGTCCACCACAGGGACCCCCACCCAAACACGGAGAAATGTCCCCGCCAGTCACATGCACTGAGGCCAGCCCCACCCTCTGATAGGCACAACTCCAGATGAACTCAGACACTCATTGTGTGACCAGACCCTGGCACACAAATTCAATAAACTGTATTTCCACACCTTATAGGCACTCTGCAGCCCCACAAGTGCACGTGCTTGCCCTAACTCAAAACAGTCTAGATGCACAAGGACAGCCAGACATCTTGATAATCACACAAGTAGCACTGGCCTCTCCAGCCTCTAACTCATTCAATTAGCAGCGATACAAAGTGACCCAAGTCCTGGCTGAGACACATAATTATATCTGCCCAATCCACAGACACAACTGTATCACAGACTAGTACACTCGCCCTGTACAAACACACAATCCCAGATCCCCACCCTGAGTCACCCTAACACCGACTTGCAGCTGCCCACGTGTGGGTAGCCCAGCCCTTAAACCCCCCGCCACCGAGCGGGGCCCAGGGCCAGGCCTCTGAGCCGCCAGAGTCCCTCCCCAACCGGCCTGCGCGTCCGGGACTTTGTTTCCTGCGACTTGAGGCGGGGACGGGGAGGAGCCGAGGTTTCCAAAGCCGCGCGCAGGCCCGAGCCCCCTTTCTGCCCGGCCGGCTTGGCGCGGCTCTCTGGCTGGCACAACCCGCCCCTCGCACAAAAGTGGCCCGGCAGGTTCCGGGCGGCGGCCAACGCGCCCGCTCCGGCTCGGCTCGGCTGCCAGGAGCAGAGCCAGAGGGAGCTGAGAGCACCGGACACCCAGAACTAGAGCCACGAAGAAGTAACTGTTCGGAGGTCCAAGGCTTCTCCCACCCCAGGAGTTTCTGGCTCCTTCGCGGAGGAACAGGATCCGGAGCAAGAAACGCACACGGAGCCCATGTGTCCCTCGCAGGAGAAGGTAGCCGCAGCACACATGAGTTGTATGTTCCGTTCGACCCTCTCCGGTCAACGCAAACTGAGAACCCGTGCCTCTCCCGAACATCCACTTGGCACAGGGGGACGCACAGGGAAGGCCCACGAATAATCAACGAGGGAACAGGTCGTGGATCAAACTCGTAACCTACATCCCCATTCGGAGTCACAAGCAGGACACATGGCAACATGAATACAGTTCGCTGTATGCTGGGAGGAACACAGAACCCGACCCGCGAGGCCCATAGAGCCCTGGCTCTATGGCACGAGGGGGCACACAGACCTGGGGCGCACGGCTCCCGCACCCCTCTGCCCAGAGGGCTCCAGCCCAGCACGCGCACTGCGAAGGGGACGCAGCGGCGGGGCACACGCGCCCCGCGCACCCTGCCCTGAGCCCCACGCCCAGATAGTCATCGTGGGATGGCATCTCGCAAATATTTATATTCCTCAGCGCCACGGCAGCCCGCGTCCACATTAGACGCTCTAATCCTGCCACTTTAAATAGATGAATTAATAAAGCAAACGAGCGGCTAATAAGCTGACTGTCCTGCCTTTTTGAGGCGGGGGAAGGACTCGAAAGTGCGCCAAATTTGTTTGCAGTGGATCAAGGCGAGCCGCCTCTGCTTCACTTTCTTTATCTTAATTCCGACTTGAAAAGATATAATTATCTAGTTTGAACAGAGCTGCTATCAAATCCTTCTTTGGGCCGGGAAGGGGGGCGTTGGAGTGGATTGCGGCTCTCTGAGCCGCTCCGTGCAGCCGGAGATAGCGCGTAATGAAGATGTGGAGGCCTGAGATACAAAGGGCATTAACCTCATTAGCATGAAACCTTTTCTTCTTACCATTGTGGGACCCTTTCAGCCGCCTAATCCCCCCTATTTTCAAAGCTTGGTTTGTAATAAAGCTTTTAGTTTTTTTTTTCAAAGCTAATAGTATTCTCTGATGATTTTATTGCTGTTACACTACATAGGACGTTTACAAAAAAAACTTCACCACCAACCCCCTTTTCTTGTACTTAAAAAAAAATCAAGTATATGGTTCCCGCAGAAATGAGCCTTTTATCAAGACGGGAAAATGTTTTCTGAAAAGGCAAGTTTGAATTTTAACGGGACCGTGTTCGGTGTTTGAGGCATTCGGAGTTTGGGAAGGTGGGTAGAAGGAAAAGGTAACTTGTACTTCTTTAAGAGAAAGGGATGCGGTGTCATAGCGCTGTCTGCAAAGCGCTCGGGGCAGCTAGTGGTCACTGAGGGTCGCCCTGCCCAAGCAGCTCAAAGCCCCACTTGGGCTTCCAGGGTCCCCAGGTTGCACCTGTCCCTGGGAGAGGCAAGCCCAGATCTCCTGTGGCCACCCCCTCCAGCCAGGCATCTCCCTGAAGCGGAGTCTCCCCAACATCGCACACTTTCCAAGAGGAGTCTGTGTGAAAATGCACTATGAGCAGCCCGGGTTCCACAGAGGGACAGAGATGGAAAAAAGGGGGAAGACGGGCAGAAATAGAGGGAGGAGAAGAGAGAGAGAGACCAAGAATGAATTCTACTTTGGAGAAGGGGAGGGAAAAAAGAAAGAAAAAATTTCCATAGTGCCCTATAGTCCCCACACGTGCACGGAATGTCTAATCTTAACTTTTCAAGGCAGGATGTTAACAAAGCTTGTATTTTTGCCCTGCATTGTAACTTGGCCTTATCACAGTGTAAAGGGTGGGGAGATTGTCCTAAATTATGTCCAGGCAGCCCCCCTGGATCCGTGGATTAAGAGATTAAAGGAGACCACTGGGCAAGGCCTCCTCTTTCCCCTTCATATTCCTGGTATGATAATTGCTTAAACTGATTTGCACTTTCACAAAAGCTCGCAGGACGCTTTGTAGCTCGAACAGAACAGACGAGGTTTCTCTATCAATGGAAATAAAACTGATTAATGCAGCCTATCAGGATAAGAAGCAAATGAAGCATGCAAAAACAACCTCGTACCCCCAGAAGGGGGAAGGAGGGAGGGAAAAAAGCTAAGTTTCCTCCAAGACTGATTACAACTTTTTCTTTAATGTTAAAATTAAGAGTTGAAGGTTTTTCAGAATGCTTGCCTTATAAGGCTTCCAAGGCCCTTGGGCTCGTCCCATCACCTTCAGCAGTGTGGGGCCAGGGAGAGAGGAAAGAAAGGAAGGAAGGAAGAGAGAGACTTGTACTTTGGAGGTTGGAGTCAGAAAAAAGTTTAGAAGTCCCACGATTCTGATTCTGCTAAGTGTTTTCCCTAATCCTGGGGGAATATTCTTCAATGCATAACTATATATCCAGATAAAAAAAAAAAAAAAAAACAGGTTAAGAGAAGTAAGCATTTTTAACCTAAAGTTCAAACTAAACTCCCTCAGTAGGGCATGCAACGGGCAAAGGTCTGGTTGGAAAAACTTTTCTCACATCCCTTTTCTGAAGGACTTAAGTTTTCCTAATCTTCTCCCTTCTCCAACACTCATCCTTCTTTAAAATCCCTAAGGACCCATCAGTCTGGCCCTTTTGTGGGTGGGGAGCCTGGGTTTCTTGAGCCTAGCTGGGGAAGGACCACACTCAAATTACTGAGATACATTTTTAAAGATCCACTTCAATTTTCCAAGACGACTACTCTGAGGGCATATTGATAAATCTTTATTGACAAAATATTGACATTGACATACTTCTTGGAAGTATATAGTGTGTTAGAATTCTAACAAATTAACACAAAACACAAAAATATTTACATTCTGGTATAGAAGACATTAAGGAAGCATTTATCACTCTCTTTAGTAAGTCTATGATCTTGGAATAGAAACTCAGTGCTTGAAAACTTGCCGCCGTGTGCTTGGCCACACTTAACATCATCCCCGCTGACTACAGTCCTTCAGTTTTTGCAACAGATAGATTTAAAGTTTGGAATGGCCATTACAGTGGATGGTTGAACTCAGCCAATTTCTCCAACCACTGAAAGGAGTTTACTTCATGGTTTTAAGCCTCAGGATGTTAGGAAAGGGAATGTCCAAGAAATACAATTAATTTAGCATTTTTTTCCAGTACAAGTCCTGACTCTTCTTGTGGGCACCCTCCCCCACCACCCCCAGCCCCCCGTCCTGCTCCCCCATTTCTCTGTAAGAGGACCACTATCGCTGAGCCTACTTCATTTAGCTTTCACAATCACTTTGACATCAGAAGGTATCAAAAAGTGTTTACAGACTGCACATTTCTTGGAAAATAAATCAAAATGAAAAGCACACAGAACCTGTCTTTAAAAGGAAAAGAAAATTACAATTAATTTTCTGTCTTTAGACACCATTTGCCCAAAAACTGCTACATGCAATTCAAGATTTTGAAACAGGTGTGGGATGGGGCTAGATGTGGAATTTTCATTTGCAATTACTAATTATTTTTAAAGATTGGGGGGAAAACACTGCGAAGTGCAAAATAAAAAGTCCTGTGTCTGGTTGGGTTGTTTGTTTTTTTTATCATCATTATTATCATTTTTTAAGTGGACTGTGATAAACGGAATACCTGCCAATCATCTCGTCTCGCTAGTTTGGTGTGTGACTGACAGCTCCCCTTGTCAGAGCGCACGTTCAGGTTGCCACATTCGGATAGAACTCTCTCTCTCTCTCTCTTTCTCTCCCCCCCTTCTCTCTGTCTCTCTCACTCACTCACTCAGCTGCCTCTTTAGACGAGGGTTGCATGTTGATGAAGGAGCCTCCGTCCTCTGCCATCTCGGTGCGGCCGATCGGGACCCTGTGCCCCCGCTGCCCAAAGTCTTCGCTACGCGCCGCTGCTCCCTCAATTCCCTCTCCCTTTCTCGGTCAATGTGTGTGCGGTTTGTTTTTGTTTTGTAGGGGTTTCTTTCTTTTTCTTCTCCTCCTCTCCCTGTCTCTGTTTTGCTTCGTGTTGTCCGTATCTGTGGGGTTAGGTTTGTGTTTTTAATCATCTGAGGTCACGTCTATTTCCTCCGGACTCGCCTGCTTGGTGGCGATTCTCCACCGGTTAATATGGTGCGTCCCTTTTTTCTTTTGTTGCGAATCTGAGCCTTCTTCCTCCAGCTTCTGCCTTTTGAACTTTGTTCTTCGATTCTGAAACCATACTTTTACCTGCGGGGGAGAGGCCAATGGGGCGCGTTAGTTTTTTCACAGCGCCCTCCTACCAAGTACTCTATCCCTTCGTGGAGCCCTGACACGCATCCCAGACTCTGCAAAGGCTCAGCCCCCTGATGCGTATCCTAAGGTCCGGCCTCCCCTTAGCCTCCCCTCCAGAGCAGAGTCCCTAGTGCTCCGAGGGTAGGAGACCTGGCTACCTGCCCTTCTGAGCCCTCCTGGGAGCCATTCCCGGTCCCATGGCCCAGAGTGCACTGAACCCCTTCTCACTGGGCCCTACATAGGGCACCCATCCATACCTTACTGAGAGCAAAGGCCTTGCAAAGCACAGGAAATCCTTATTAAAAAAAAATAAGCAATGAAAAATAAAAGGAGATATATCCCTAACTTCCTTCGGCAAGCATGTGCAAGACCCGGTCGTCGGCTGCCACAGCTTCCCTGAGGGCCCAATGTGCTTTCTATTTTCTGTTGGTCTAGGCGGCGTTTCCTAAATATAGCGCCTCCTATGCAAGCCGGGGTCCTGGGATTAGGGTTTGTCTGAGCTGCGTCCTCCTTGATGGGGACTCTTACAGGTGAGCAGGAGGGAGGTGGGGCTGGAAGAACCCAGGAAGGACAGTGGAGTATGTATAGGCCTCTGCACCAACCCAAATGTACCTTTCTAGCTAGGAAAAAGGCTTCAAAAGTGAAAGCTTCTGAAAGATCGTGGGATAGATGGGAAGTAAGAGAGAAACAGAAGGAGGAAGGGAGACCAGAGTGAGCCCTCTCTTCCCTCCTCCGAACTGGCCCCAGAACTGGCCAGAGTCAACCGCGAAACTGGTCACATCACTTCCCACCAGGGTGGGGCTGGTGGCCTGGCCTCACCAGAGCAACAGCTAGAGGTCTGTGGCGCAATGAGGTTGGAGTCAGCTGCCATCCCATGGCCCCTTAGGAAAGTTGGGTGGTGGGTCCCCATTCTCAGACCAGACAGTAGCATTGTCCAAGCTTCTCAGCACTGGGGTACGGATGAGGGAGATGGTGGTGACCGTACCTCCCATAGGCACAGCCAGTCCTATATAGACAGCAATAGCCCGGCCCAGTCCCAATCCCTGAGCCCCTCAGGTCCTCTCCACTACCTCCTTTGAGAAGCCAGCCAGTCCCGACTTGCTCTCCCAAATGCCCCAGTCCCCCAAAGTGCCCCATGAAAAAGCCGAGCGGGAACAAGGCTGAATTTAATTTGCTTTGAGTTTGCTAATTGAGGGGGAGGATGGTTCATTTCTCCCCGGCGCTCGCCCAAGGCGCGCGTCAGTGCGCTCGGGGCTTGACACGCACACAAAGACTCCAGGCAGCGTGGGCAGCGAGGCGGACAAAGACCACCGCAGCCTCGGCTGTCCGGGAGAAATCAGCCCGCCGCGCCTTGTGCCGCTCGGCACAAACCCGCGAGGCCCTCCTCAGCTTTGGGGGTGGGGGGACATTTTAAAACAAAAGCCTCGACCTTCTTGCACTGCCCAGAAAAAGTGTTACAACTTAATCTGCCCCCAAAACGTTACTGTTTACTGGGAACTTTGACCCTGTCCTGCGGCTCCACGTACAGTAGCGCCTACTGTAGCCCGGAGCCTCCTCCCCACCCTGGGACAAGCCCAAGTCAGGCCCGCCCTGGGACCCTGCTGCGCAGAAGGCCGGTCCCCTGAGGCAGACCCTCTCTGCAGCCTTCCAGTTTTACTTCTCTAATTTATGTTGCACCCATCATGCCTGGCCTCCACCTTCCGACTCTCCCGTCCCCTTAAGGAAAGTAACTGGAGTCCACGGTGTGAGCCATGGGCCTGCAGTGGCTCAGAACTCTCCCTTAACCCACACCCTGCCCTCTCCAGCCTCGAGCCCCAAACACCTAGCCACCCCACTGTGATATCCCTCTTCTTGGACCCCAGCAGGGTCCCCGCACTCTCACCAAAAGTCTCACCAAAAGTGCGGAGACGTCTTAGCCAGGAGCTACAAGGCATGTCCAGATGGAGGGAGGAAACGACTCGGCACATCCCCCCAGAACTTGGAGTGGGTCGACTCTCACAGCCCCTTGCTGGAGTCCAGCAAAGCCAGGCACCTTGAAACGTAAATCCTGAGCCCAAGCGTGGAACCAGCTACCAGGACCCTCACCAAAGGCCCTCTCACAGCTCCGCACTTACCAGCGCTGGGTGCCAGATTTGGGGTGGGGGCCCACGCCTGGAAGGGTCTCTGGTGCCTGGGCCACACTCACCTGAGTTTCCGTGAGGCTGAGGCTGTGTGCCAGCTGCTTCCTTTCCGCGCCCACCACGTAGTGATTCTTCTCGAAGGCGTGTTCCAGCCTTAGAAGCTGGGACGGGGAGAAGGCGGTTCGGATCCTCTTCGGCTTTCTGGCCAGCGCGTTGTGCAAAAGGAAACTCTCAGGGCTTGTGTCGTTCCCTGCAGGGGGCACACCAGAAGTTCCATTAGGGGGGCCGCTCTTGCCGGAGCCGCTCGCTTCTCCCGAGCCGGGCTGGCCGGGCACAGCGCTCAGGAACTCCGCATAGCTCGCGCCGCTCGGCCTGCGGGGGCCGGTGATCCTCCCGAGGCTCACCAAGGGGACACCGGCCCAGCCGTCCGGCCTGGACCCCCAGGGCTCCACCTGTACTGCACCCAACCAGCAGCTGCCGGGGCTGGGCCAGTCCTCCGGCTCCTGACCTCGGCGGGCTCCGCAGCCGCGCTGGCGCCGCGGGCCTCGCCACCTCCGCGCCGGGCGCCGGGGGCAGAGGAGGGAGCCGCAAGGCCCGGCTCGGGGATTGGCGCCCACGACCCAAAGAAATGGCTTTCTCTTCTTTCTAACCTTTCGGGGAACTTTGACCCAGGGTGGAGAGGCGGCGGCCTGCTATCCAGAGTTTTGTTTAAAAATTGTCTTGTTATCCCTCCGGGAAAGTACAGAGGCCGGGCGAGTCGTTACAGCCCGACCGGGACAGAAATCTCGCCGGGGTGTGTGCCCGGCTTCTCCCGCTGCTGCCCCGCTCCAGAGAACTAGAAGGGAGACGCGAGCGAAGGGATCGAAACCCGGGGGCTCCCGAGCGGCAGGCACCGCTGGGACCGTCTGCGGCCCCGCAAGACCCCGGGTGCTCCGGATCTGCTGGGGGGACCAAGAGCGTGGCATGCAGAGAATGAGGAAGGGGAGCCCTAAAGTTTTCGAGCAAAGCCAACGAGTTTCGGATCCACGAGTTAGAGCAGGAAATCGATTCACTGAAAACCCAAACAAAGAAAAACAAACCTACAGTCCAGGCAGGAATGGAGGCAAATCCAGTCCAGGAGTAAGGGTGAAAGGTTTTTGTTTGGTTTGTTTTTTTAAATTGTGGGAAGGGGGGTGACATCTACCCGACTCTAGGCTCTGGCAGGGACGCAAAGGGTTAATGAACGGACAAGCCACTGAGGATCGATCAGCTGCCGCCAGAGATAGATCCTCTACCGACTCACATCGGTAAACTATCCCTTTTTCGGAAGTTTTAACTTTCCTCCCACTCCCCACCCAGAGAAAAACAAACAAATCAAAAATACCGCAAGAAATGAAAACACCCAAACATCCTCCCCTCCCATCCAGTCTCTAGACCCGTTTCATTTTTCTTAAAAGAAAGAAAAACAAAAAACCAGACCGAACCTGCCTTCCCGCCGTGGCCGCTCGGCGCCCCAGTTAAGCAGTTCTCGGCGAGAGCGCCGAGCCCCGGAGCTTTCCACCCGCGCGGGTTCCCGTCCCTCCCCGGGTCTCAGAAAAGCAGGAAAAAAAATAAACCCCCATACTTTGCTCCAGGGGCACGAGGGTCCCCTCACCTCCGGAAGAGGGTCGAAGACCAAGAAGTCGCGGGTCTGGGTTGAAGGGGCGTGAAGTGGGTGGCGAACAGGGTCGAACGCAGTCGAAGGCAAACCTGGCGGCCCCAGCCCTGTCCGCGCCCCTCGGAGCTAGAAAGGCTTGGGGGCATCTCCAGGGGACCTGGAGCCTGGGGACTCTGCGGGCTCTGGGCTCCCCGGCGGGCGGGCACGCAGAGCAGGCTGTCACAGCCTGCCCCGACCCGAACGCTCTCGGGGACAACTTCTCCGTCCACACCCCTTTCCCAAAGGGTCAAGCGGCCCGCAGGCCAGCACTCCAAACCGGCCGAAGCGTCGGAGCCTGGGGATCAACAGCACGCCCGGCCTCGCGCCGCCCAGTTTCCGAACCGGCCGCGCGGGCCCGCGAGCCGGAGCAACCTCTGTGCAGGCCTTGCCAAGCGCCCACCTGGAGCAGGCCGGGGGCAGTGAAGGATTCGGCGGGAGCGGCGCGCTGCAGTCCCGCGACGTGGCACGTACCTTGAAAGCGATGGCCCAGATATCGGTAGCGGTGGATGAGCCAGGGGTAGAAGGTGGACGGGTCCCGCTGCTGCGAGGCGAAGAGGGGGTGTGGCGAGTGCGAGGAGGGCAGGGGGTGGGCGGCCAGGGCGTGCGGCGGCGGCACCGGGTGCACTGGCACGGCGGGGTTGGGCGGGTGCGAGACCGCCTCGGCGAACACCAAGTCCGGGTTGGAGTAGACGCCCCGACCGGCGGCGGCGGCGGCAGCCGAGTGGAAGCCGTTGAGGAACGGATTTATGGGGCTGGAGTTGGCGTAGCTGAGCGCCGCGGGACGGATGGGGTCCTCGGAGCGAGAGGCGGGCAGGGGACTGTCCTTGGCCACCAGCGACTCGATGGTGAAGCAGCGCTTGGGCGCCGGCTGGAACATGCTGCGCCGAGGAGCGGGCGCCCTGGGCTCCCAGCTCCCGGCGACCGCGGCGCGCTGCCTCCGCCGCCCGCTGCCCGCGGCGAGGACGGTAGAGAATTGGGGACTCGTTTGTTTGGGGTGGGGGTGGGGGC
>NW_012142634.1:6175493-6257684 GCF_000956105.1 Propithecus coquereli
GGGGGGATCGGAGTTAGAGGTAGGGAGGAGAGGGGGGGAAAGTTTCTCGGGGGAGGCAAAAAAAAAGTTTTTTCTCCTCTGCAAAAGGCGGGCAGGGCGCCCTAAGTCCAAGGACAATCCATGGAAGTGTTCGCTTCTTCACAAGTTGTGCAAACGATTTGTTAGTTCATGAGCCTAATTAGTGCGGGGATCACATAAACAGCTTCCTCCGAAGCCTGGTAAATGGCTTGATGATTGGTCGCTATTACTCGCCCTGAGGTGGAAGGGGGGAGACTCTTTAAAGTGCGTCAGAGGGACGCGAGCGCCTGGGAACCCGGAGGCCTGGATCCCGGCCGAGGTGGAACGGAGTCGGCGCCGCTGCCTCGGCCGTGCCTCCCGCCGCCCGCCAGGCCGCCCGGCCTCTCCGCGCCCGCGCCCCGCGCTCCCAGCTCACTCGCTCCCGCGGCGCCCGCTGCGGCTTCTCCTCCTCCTCTTTCGCCTCCTCCTCTTCCTCCGGTTTCTTCTCCTCCTCCTCCTCTTCCTTCTTCTCCTCCTCCTCTTCTTCCTCCTCCTCTTTCCCCACCTCCTCCCCCTCAGCCACTGCCTCCTCCTCCAACACCACTACCACTCCCTCCGGGGCACCCGGGTCCCTGCAGAGTCCCCGGTCGGCGCCGCCTCCGCTGCGGCCCCCTGGATCCCGAGCCTGCAGAGCCCAAGCTGATAGGACAGACGGACGGACAGATCCCTCGCGCCTGGCGCTCCACCGCTGCTGCCACCCGCAGCCCCGCGTCGGGGGAACTGGGATCGCCCAGGAAGCACCTCGAGGGTAAGCGGGCGAGGGCTGGTGCCCGGCGTGGGCTAAAGGTACTGTCCGGTTGTACCAATTCCCACACTCAGCAAAGCTCCCAGCGTTTTCCTAGGCGAAGAGGGAGCCTGGGGTGGGGGTGGGGGTCCTTCCACCCCTCCGACCGCGCGGACCCTCGAGGTACCAGGGTCGGTGCGTTCGCGATCCGTGACCCCGCTCGTTCGTTTGCAAGTTGAGACGGAGCCGCCAACCCTGTCGGAGCAGTGGGCTTCCAACTTGCGCCCGCTCTCGCCCCACAGTCTTTCGCTTTTTCCGTCTGGGAGGGTGCTCACCTCCTTCCTGAAAACAGTTCCTTCTGGAATATCTGGGACCGGGAGTCCAAGGTCAGGGGAGAGCCCAATGTGGTGCTACTCTACTATTATTGTTCCGTTGCAGTTATTTTGGATAGTGTTGTCATTATTATTGTTGTTGCTATTATTATTATTTCTATTATTATTCTGCCATCTGTTGTCCTAGGGACGAGTTGCTGAGCAAACCTAGGGCTCGAAACCAGGGACTGCGGATTGAGTCTCCGGTCCTGGGCCGTGTCCGCATTTTCGAGCTCGCCTTCGGTTTTGGGATGATTTTAGGGCCGAGTTCCCTCGTCCCCATTGGCTCACGCGGCGGCATAATTATGATCACATCCCCCAGGCTGCTGGCGCTGCTCTCTGTTTATTGGTGGTTAAAGATCTATTATCTATTCATCAGTCGCCTCTCTTTTTTTTCCTTTTTTTTTCTTTTTGCCAATTACAATCTTCTAAAGTGAAATACCAGCAGGTATTTTGCACGTTTACAATTAATGATAAAAAATCTAGCGTCCTTTAAATCTATTACTCCTAGGCCCATGTTATTTCTCTTAAGGAGGAAGAAATGCCTGTGTTTGGTGACTAGGTTGCCAGGAGAAGTGGATCGGGAGGGGAGAAGAGTGAAGTCCACAGTGAGCAAGGCTGCAAGGCCACCAGAGCCAACAGCCGGGGCCCGGTCTTAGGACATGCTCCACGCTTCCGGAGCTACCCTGTTCCTCCCTTGGTTTCATCTGCTGTGTATTTCTGTGTCCATTTCTCTACTTTCTTCCAGATATAGTGTTGGCGGGGTAGGGTGTCCAAATACCTCTTTCGGGAAACCCTTCAAGGCAAGAGAGGAGTTGGGAGCAGTGCTTTCTTGTGTTGTCAGGGTGCCCCACAGATTAGTGGGAAGACCACAGAGATCATCTTCTCTGCCCCCCAACCTTCCCAGGGCACACAGATGCACATATTCACACACCAGACAGGTGTGAGCCTCAGCTTTGTCTTCATGGTGGGAGAAACCTTCCTGTCCTTTAGGCTTTGGACCTCTGTGACACCAGCTTTGGGCTGGGGTCCTGGCCTGGTATTGACATTGTGTTGGTTCCAAGTGGCCTTGCTTTGCTCCCTTCCTTTTTCCAGGCCCAAAGATTCTGGGCATTAGATTCAGCTCCTTGAGGTGGGATGCACTTGAAGACGCACCTCCTTTGGGCCTGAACCACTGTCCCCCAAAAATATTTTCTCCAGCTTGGAAATCCCTCCCTCAACTAGGCTGTGGGGACAGAGGCCCCATCTCCATTAGGCTGACAGGAAGCCTGAGGGGTGGAGGTCTTTTGGCTGAGCCCAGCCAGCAAGCCCGGAGCAGAGCTAGGGGTTGGCCCTCCAATTTCTGAAGCTGGAAACAAATACCCGATTTAGGCAGGCCATGGATCCCATGGCCTAGCAAGCAGGAGAGGGCACCTTCCCATGAACCTCTGAAAGAGGGCTGGAGGGCCAGGCTCCAGCAGCGCCCTCAGGCCAGGCCCTCCAACTGGGCCTGAGATGTTGGGGTTGCAAAGTAGGACCACTAAAAGCTCTAGCCTCGCTTCAGGGCGGAGAATGGCTGTTTACTGCACAGTTAGCATTACTGATCTTGGCTGGGGGATAAAAGTCGTTGACCTTGAGGGCAAGGGGAATTCAGTCTATGTCTGGGAGATAGGGTGAGCCCCCCCCCCCATGGTGCATGATATAGAAGGGTGTTCGGTGCTCCCCCTCTCTTAAAACTTTCAGCTGTGAGTCTGAAATATAGTCCATACTCCCTTAACCCTTCCCGTCTTCCACCGGTTGGTGTTGGGAGAATGTCCTAAAGGAGCAAGTGACAAAGTGACAGTCTGGAGACAGGACTCTTCTGCTTCCTGCCTGAGGTGGGGAACGTTTGTCTGGAGCAGAGGACCAGACTGCTCCCACATCTAATGGGTTGAGGCATCCTCTGCAAGCCACCAACTTTTACAAACTGCCCCACCTATGGCCTGCTTTGTCCCAGGGGCTCTGGCTGACCATCTAACAGGTGGGGAAGAGTGACGAAGCAGCAGGGTCTGGTACCCGCCTTCCTGAAGGGAGAAGTGCCATGTTCCTCTGCCCCAAGTGCCATGGGGCCCCAGTGGCACTCCAGCCCCCTTGAAGAAGCAACGGGTTTCCGGGTTTCCGGTGAGTCGGGGCAGTGCAGAAGCCCAGGAAGCTGAGTAATCTATGCTAATTCGTGGGCCAGGACCTAAGGAGCCCAGGAAGGTTTGCGCTGTCTGGCCCAACGTGTGGGGGAATTAACTAGGATAGTAACTCATTAACCATAGTGGCCCGTGGAGGTGCACCAGGGTACTGGGCACTCTGGTCTGGACTCGGACCCTGAACTCGTAGACTCCACGGCTGCCACTCACTATACCTGTGGCTTTGGGCCTTGCCTGATACAGACCCTGGTTGTTCCTTACCCGCCCAAGGAGTGGGTGTTTCGTTAAGTACTTGTGCGTGCAGTGGGAGGTGGGAGGATTTCTGAGACTCCAGTTTAGGGAAAGGGCTTCCTCCCTCCGCCCCATGTGTTCCCCAAGGCACAGCTGCCTATTGGGCTCTGTAGACTCAGGAGTCTATACTCTGCAGGCAGCTGGACTAGCAGACACATCCGAAGGTTCTAATCCCTGATCTGTCACTTACTGAACGACTTTGGGCAATGCTGAAACCTCTCCAGCCCTCATTTTGTCTTATGTAAAAATGCAGCCAATGCTGCCTGGGAGGAAGTGGAAAGCATCAGTATGGCTTGTTTTGGGCAAACAATAGAACAGTTCTACTTCCTGATTGTGGTAGTACTTACATGACTGTATATGTTTTTCAAAACTCATAGAACTGTACACTACAAAGGGTGAATTTTACTGTATGTAATGATATCTTAAAAAACCTGCTCCCACATACCAAAAAGAGGCTTGCATTTACAGCTTAACTGCATGACCTCGGGCAAGTTACCTAACCTCTCTATGCCTCTATTTTCTCTTCTTTGAAATGGGAATAAAGAGTAATACCTTGGCCCTTGGGATTGTTCAGTAAGATAAGCAAAGTGCTTAGACTGTATATCGGGCACATACTGAACTACAATAAATGCTCCTGTCCTTGATGTTGCCGTTGTTACTATTTACCCCATCCAGGGCTTGTTGCTGGGCTTTAGGGACTGAACAATAAAGTTGCACAAACATGAGCTGATGCTGGTCTCACATTCCTGCCATGCTGCTCCGTGCTCCCCCAAAGGCCTCAAACTTCCCTAGGGAGATGGTGGGCTGAGAGAGGCCTGGATTCCTGGCTCCTGGGAGGCATCAAAGGGCAGGAATTCCCGGGGATCTCTGATAACCATCTGCTCCGAGTTTCCTGCAAGCACCCTGTGCTTCAAAGGCGAAATGGCAGTGCCTTACCCTCTTATGACTCCGTGCTAGGCCTGTGAGGTATCTGGGGTGGGTTCACGGTCTCTTGCCTCTCAGAAGAGGTATTCAGGGGCTGCCTGGGGTCATTACCTGTGTGACTTTCACCTTCTTGAGCCTTGGTTATCTCATCATTGAAAAGGCAATATCGCTATCTTAACGGTTGTTGAGAGGAGTGAGCGAGTTAATGCTTAGCACACTGTTAACGTTCATCAAATTTTGTTATTGTTAGGCCTTGTGGGGTCCTGCCCACCCTCTACACTTGGACACGTGCAGGTCGCCCTGGACCCTCTCAGTGAGCCAGTACCGTGAGTCCGCGCCGTGAGCCCGCCGCGCAGGGCGGGAAGCGCTAACGCCAGCGCAGGGTGCTGTCCCCGGCCCAAGGCACGCAAAGGCGACTTGAGCTGGGGCGGCCTCGGGCCAGTTAAGAATTGCTCCAACCCACAGTAATTCCCAAGCACCTTGGCCTCTCCGAACGCGTAGGGAGTAGGAAAACGAAAAGTAGAATTAATATCTTAAAAACATTTTTATAAAATTATTACGAGAATCTCTTTCTGGCGTGCTCCCGAGGCCTCTCGCCAGGCCCGTGCGGCGCCGGCCCGGGGCCCCGATCGGCGTGCGCGCAGCGGCGCCTAGTGGCGAGGGCCAGGCACGGCCGCGATTCCCGCCGAGTCCCCGAGCCGGTGCGCGGAGGAGCGCTGGGGCTGCGCCCCGCCGCCGGGGTCTCGCCGAGACCGCATTCCGGGCCAGGGAAGGAGATCTAAAGAGGCTCACTGGCTACGAGGGAGATCGGGCGACTTGGAAATGCTGTTCCCTCCATCAGCTCCAGCTTCAGAGTTCACCATGCACCCTCGAATTCCAGCTTCACTAGGAGTCGGGCTCCCTTCCGAGGGGGCTGGGAGGGGGGACAGAGGCGGGACAAATTGTGCTCTAAGAAGGACTAGGCGGCCGCTGTGATCACCTGTGTCAGGGAGATGGCCAGCCACTGCGCAAATGTGCCCACAACTCCATGCCTGAGGTCCCGGATCCCCCGGCCCGACCGCCGTGGCTCGGGGAACCGGCTTGGACGGCCTGCGCGGCCCCGCCTAGAGTGGAGTCGCAGGGTGCGGCTCTCCGAGATTCGCGCCCCCTCGCGGCTGGCCGAGGACGCCCCCAGCCAGGGGGTCCTTGGTTCTTGCGGGGGTGACAATTGATTACCCGCCACACACTCGAACAGCGCACCACTGGGCCGCCGCGGTGCGGCTCTGGTGAGTGGCCCCTTCCTCCTGGAGCGCGCGGACCCCATCGGTCCCAGGGCAGCCTGGCTCCTCTGGTGAGGTGACACCGCGGGATCGGCTCGGGCTTCACTGGAAACCCGTGTGATAGGAAGGCCACCCGGAGTGGCGCCCTCGGCATAACTGCTCCGAGCGCGGAGCCCTCGCGGAAGGGTCTCCACCCTGGTCCTGGCCTCTGCTGCGCCCGGCGGCTGCAGAGGCGCTGCCCTTCTCCGGACGTCGGCGGGAACCCTACGAGCGTCAGCGTCTCCCGAGATCCATCTGTTTTAAGATGCAACGTTTCAGACTTAGAAACTCCGGGCTGACGCCTGGAGCCACACGCCGGACCCAGCCGTCAGGTTTTATCTCCAGCACGTTGACACTCGCATTGATCCCTCAGCACACACGCTGTCCCGATTCACTACTGAAAGCCAGGAAACAGAATCAAAGGGACTCCCCGTTTCTTTCTCCCTCAACTGCCTTCACATGAAAACCTAAGACCAAGCAAGGACAGGCAAGGAACAGACAGACACACAGACACAGGGATGCGGGGAACAGGGGCACTCTTGCTCAGGCGACTGCCCCGGCTAGGGATGGAGACAGTTCTGTCTTCCGCACACTCTCCCCGGACCGGACGATGTGTGGGTGGGGGTGTCGCGCATCCCTCTGCGCCCACAGCTGCGTCTCCATCGGGCCACAAGATCCCCCATGACTCCCAGAGGCCTGACGCGGGACCCGAGTGGGAAGCGGGGCGCACCTCTGGACTTCTCTGCTGGGCTCCCTGGCATCTTCCTGTCTGAGAGTGTCCGCCACTGATGTCCTCTTATCTTGGAGTCTGGTCCTGGCCGGCAATATAAGGGGCTCTTTGGGCTTCTCAGCGTCAATCCACCTTCGAGCTGCTTCTGACACGCTGGCCTCCCGGGAGCCCTTCTCGAAGGGACTTAATCAACTCTTCTGTCAGTACCTCCCCCGTTTTCTGGACTCTGGGGCTGGGCTGGTGCTTAGAAGGGGTGGTATCATGCCTTCTGAGGAAAAAAGGAAACTTGAGGCTTTTTCCTTTGAACTCCTTGAAACTTTGGGAGGATTCAGGGAAGACTGAGAACACTAACAATTCCTCCCACTTGTGTCAAGTTTTATAGTTTAAAAAAGAAGTTCGCATCCATGATCCCGGTGAACCTCACAATCTGATGTGGTGGGTTTGGGAAGGAGTCATGATACCCATCTTCCAGATGAGAAAACTGAGACTCAGAGAGGTTACACACCTCCTGGCCGTGGGTGCTATGCTCACTCCAGGAGGAGACCTGGACGGCATGCCTCTCCTCCCCGTCCATAGTCTTCAGGCGCCTGCACTCAAGCCGTGAGAAGAGGCAGGGAAGAGTCCCCGCAGGTGGACTGGGGCACCCGAAAGGTCGCCTGCAGCGAGGCCGGTCCAGGCCACCTCAGTTACTTAGGGTAACTCGGATGCTGCATCGCAAGCTCTCCTCGTATGCACTCACCCACCATTGTCCTCCAGTCCACTTTCCCTGGCCTCAGCCCCGCCCCACCCCCTCCTTCTTCCCAGTTTGTCTCCTGCGGACTCAAGCCCGGGGTTTAGGACCGGAGGGCGGTCGATGTCCTTGAGGCGCCCAGGGCTGAAAATGCAGCGCTGCGGAGCGGCGGCAGAGACTCGGTGCCCCACATTGCTGGTGTGGATGACTCAAAGCGGCCCTGAAACCTCTGGCCACAGAGCAGCGCCTGCGCCGGCTGGTGGGAAAACCAGGGCGAGGCCCGAGCTCCCACCGCAGCCAGCGAGGCGACCCCAAGCCTCCTCGTCTGGTATCTTCTGCCTCCCTAGCTCTGCCGCCTGCGCGGAGCCAGCCGGCGGACAGAGGAGTGGACAGGGCCGGGGAGCATTCGAAGATGCCCACAGAGGGTCTGATCACGGCCAGCTCCCTGTCTCCCCGCATGCCCCGCTAAGACCCCACTCCTCCCGGAGCAACCACACCCAGGCCAGCCCTGGAGGCCATTAATTACAGGTGTCCTCTTGGGCATCTCGCTAGGGCCCAGCCCCCCAGGGGAGGCAGAAGGGGTCCTCTGGTTCTGGCCCCCGCATCTTCCTCCACGCCGCTCCCGACACACTCACATTCTGGGGCCCCTGGAGCCTGGAAATCGTCCACACCAGGCCCCGCTCCCCTGTGTGCATCGCCCTGGAGTCTGGGCTTGGGGACGCGCGTGTGCTCCGCTTTCCCCGCGGCTATGCGGAGCCCTCTGCTTCGCCGCCAGCCCCTGGCTGCTGAAGGAGAGGCCGCGAGTGGGGCCCGAGGGAGCCTCTGGGGCCTTCTGCAGCCGAAGCCCTCTTGGGCCCCTGAGGGCTCCACACTGGGCCGGAAGTGTCCCCTCCACCCCCAGGCGGGACTGGCAGAGGCCAGACCACGGCCGCCCTCCGCTTAACCCCGCCGCTAGTGGCTTGCCGGGGGCTGCGCGACAAAGGGTGGCACCGCAGCGGCGCGGGCAGGGACCGCATTGGTTCAATATTAGCTTTTCATTCCAGTCTATTGTGCCCATCTGAGATAATATTGACTCTGAGGTGAGAGCCCACAGACGACAGAGCTTGTCTAACACTCCGCTGCAGGGCGCTCAGAGGGAAGAGAACCAGAAGCGGAGAGTTAAAGAGATTGCAAATAAAAAGCTGCTCGCAGTGCAGCACGCCCGGGGGGCCGCGCATGGTCCCCGAAGTGGGGCGCTGGCCACTGCATGCGCCCAGAACCCCGGACCCGGGAACTGGGGGGTTGCTGGAGGGTCTCGGCGTCCCAAGGCTGCTCTAAGGAGGGGCACCACGCCTTGCCACCGAAAACAGCCCTCCTTTAACACACGCTGCCATCTTCCAGACAATTGATTTTGAGGTTCCTCTTCTAAGTAACTCCGGAGAAAAACTAATTCATACAACACACTTTTAGGTTGCTAGTAAGTCAAAATTGGCCACTGAGATATTTTCCCCCTTTAAACGGTGTAACTCTTTAGGGTAACTTTTCTGTCAAAGTATTTCTCCTGTTTCCCTAGCCTGAGAAGGGAAACACACGCAGCAATTATCATTAAACTGCATTACTTGCGAGTGCGTGGGTAATATCAAATTTCTAACTGTGCATTTGGCTGTGCTTTGAATCGTCTCCTTGCCGCCCATCATTGGGTCCTCTAACTGCCTCGCTAACCGCAGTTTTAAAGGGCCTCTGCAACGTTCCAGTCTTGCATATAAAGATTCGTTTCAATTTCCAAATTGCCTCTAAATGCCTACATTGGAAAATGACACTTTAAGTTGTTTTACATGTTGGAGACAGAATACTTTAGGTTTATGCTCGGGGGACCAAATGCCAAACGCACAGGGTTTGCAATGAACGTAGTGAGTGTGCCCTGGGGTGTCATTTACAAAATTTGTGCCCTCCCCCCAATTTGCAGTCTGACCTCTATAAGAGATAATCCGTTAACTCCGTTACCCTCAATACGGAGCTGGTCGTTTGGGATCTTTTCATCGGCCCCAAGACACGTGGGCGTGCCGGGAGCTGGGATAGGCGAGGGCTGGAGTGGCAGCGTCTCGGACCACGGTGTGCGTCCCTCCTTGCTCTCCTGGTGCTCGCGACAAGGAGCTCCAGCACAGCACCTTGGGTACCTCAGAAGACGTTCTGTGCCCTGTATAAGATCTATAACATATCTGGTCCCTTTGTATTGAATACTGGTTGACATATAATACGTATTATATGGTTTCATCGTATTATATGTTGCTTAATAGATATTTAACGTCTAGTTCCTATATTCCATTATTATATTACTTATTTAACATATAATGTTATATTGTACATGATATAATGTATCTTGTATACAAGTCTGGATATACGTAGGTTATATTTATTTGTGTGTGTACAGGTATTTGAAGGAGCCTTTAAGCTCCCTGGAAGTACGTATTTGATCATTTTAACGTAACTTTGTAAAGTCCTAAAGGAAACTACTTTGAGACCAGCTATGTCTTTATAACAAATACCCTGGTGTCCAATTTCGGCTCCAGGAAAAGGCGGCGCAGGGACAGCAGGTCCCCTCTGGAAAGTGGTTTTCCAAATGTCCATTCCCTGGGGACAGAGGAGAGGATGCTCTGAACGCTGCCTCTTTTCGCTTGTGTTGTGGAGATGGTTTTGGTTTTGAGAGAGGCTGTTTAGAGGCACCGATGGTCCCCAAACTGATGTCATGAATTAAAAATGAATTTGAGGAGTGCAACATAGGCTCAGCTGAGGCATCTGGGAGAGCAGCGGAGGCCTCGCACCTCTTGTTTGGGGCTCCAGCCTCGGTGCCCGACGCAGGCAGAGCAAACGAGCGAGCGGGACGAGCTGAGGAGCATGACGGCTCCCGCAGATGCGCGCCCCGCTGGCCACCGCCCCGACCCCAGGCTAAGAAAAGCTGTCCCGGGCTTGGACCGCTTACAGATCAGATGGTCCCAAGTGCAACCCGCTTTTAATATCGATTAAGGGCTCAAATAAGCAGGCAGTTGGGAGTTCCCATAGGAGGGCAGGGGCCAGTTGTGCCGGAGAAAATAAAAGTCAGGATTTCAGATGTCCGGGGCGCCTTATCGCCCCTACAAAAGGCAAGCACCGCTCAAGGGATTCAGTTTAAGTAGGAAAAAAATTTTTAAGAGAAGTCGAAGTCAGGGATAGCCAACTAAAACGTAAGAGATGAGAAACGTCCTAACTTCACAGCCAAATAAACTAGAGGCTGCAAATTCAGAGGCCTGGGAGTTGGAAAGAGAAATTGGGAGGGGGAGGGGCAGATCCAGCAAAGGAGAAAGAGGGGGCAAATATTGTCAGGGTGCCACGCTGTGGGCTGTTTATTTCTCAAAAGCAACACTTCCTCCCCCCAAAGTGGTTATTGGGTAAATATCTTGTAGGATGCAACAGTAAAACATGGCTAAAACCCAGAGCAGGAGCTTGGGCTCCCCACTTCTGGCAAAACCCGGGGTTCAGGGAGGCCCAGACCCTGCCTGGGATCTGGTCCAGTCCCCAGCATCGGGGGAAGGTTGTTGTGGATGTAGAGAAGTGCAGGCTGTACCTCCCTGCTCTGTCCCTGAAGGGGTTCCCAGGTACCTGCTGGGATGAGCTGGGGACAGTAGAGTGGGAGCCCAGGTAGGAGGGAAGAGAATGTCTTCTTGTTGCTAAAAATAAAACAACCTACTCCCCCACCCGGATGGCTGCAGTCCCAGGGCCTGGCTGCACAGATGAGGAGTGCATCACGGTGCCAACCATGTGGTTGTGGATTTCTCCAGATGGACTTGGGCACATCTGGCCCATCTGCAGCATTTTCTTCATCCAGGTGATCCATCTTGCCCATCCCCTGTGTGATGGAAAACTTTGTTCTAATGGTGCAAGCATCAGCGTTCCATATTTCTGCCCCTTGCTCTGAGCCCCCATGATCCTGGTTTACAGGGCAGCTGCTCACGTGTGCTGAAAGCAAGATAGGGTCTATTTCCTTTCTCACCTGCTGCCAGCGCACCTCAAGTGAGAGATAATTTATTTCTATCATGGATGGCACCTACCCCATATACTGTGCTAAGCTCCTATTATAAGGATTTGTCTCATCCAGTCCTTGCAGCAATTCATTGAATCCATTAAAGTCTATTCCCATTTTCCACGTGAGAAAACTGAGGCTCACCCAAGGTCACACGCACAGCTAATAAATGAGGGAATATCGATTCCAACCTGGGTCTGTTGGACTCCAACATCTTTTCCTTCCTCCTTACTCTTATTTCCTATCAAAATGCCCCCTTTTCCCCAGTGAGGAAGTCAAGGCCCACAGGGAGAGGAAAGAAATAACACTTGGCTCTTTAGTCCTCCAAAACCCATTGGCTACAGAGCCTGGATCCCATACACCCTGCAGAGCATTCTTCCGGTTCAGAAGAGATTGAACAGACAGTTGATGCCTGGATACCATGTGTGGTTTACAAAGAACCCGATCACACCTCACTTCAGTCGCCTCTCTCACTAGCCCTGTGAGGTGGGCACTGTCACTATTATCCCATTTTAGAGAGGCAGAAATGGGCTCCCTGAGGTTGCACAACTCGCTTGCTGCCCAGCCAGTCTGTGCAGAACCCTGGCACCACCCAGGCTGGCCCATTCCAAGCCTCCCAGCTTTGTAGATTACCACATATGGGACCATTTAACCAATGAAGTTAGGCTTTGCATTCTGTTGTGAAATTGCTAGGTTTTCTCTTTTTCATGTTTTAAGTGTTCCTGCAAATATTATTTCAGGATCCAAACTTTCTCTGCATTTATGCCTCGCTTACACTCATTTCTTCTCCATGTGTGCACCCATCTGTATTGCAGAGCCATCAAGGAAACAGAACAAGGAGTTGCCTTCATCTGTGGTCAGATGATATTGAGAGACCGTGGTGTATAGGTTTTATCTGTAGTTGTACATTCTGCCCTATGACCATTTGCCCTACATGTATCACTAAAACTCAAATGTGTGATTAAGAGTTTCCAGTTATGTGTGCATGTATTTTTCCCCATGACTTTCATCATATTTTTAACCCTTACTTTAGATAATGTTTTCTCGTTGCTAAGATCCAAGGGGAAGAGTTTAAGGTAGAAAGGATTCCTTGGTCAAATGGTTCTACATTCAAAGAGATAACCAAGAATCCAGACAGGAAATGGCTTGAGCGGTCTCTGACCTTGGAGTAATGTACCAAGTCCCCAGACACTAGCAAGAGCCTTCCAGGGAGGGATGTTCCCAGCCTTCAGACAACCAGGGCTCCCTTGCCAGGCTTATTCTGAATCTCATTTATTCACTTCTTCACAAGAGCCATGCCACTCAACCCCATAAAGAAGCTTTATTTCCTTCATTATTATAAAAGTATATGTATGTATATTTTTATGTCATACCAGAAGGTGTAAAGAAGTCAGTAACCATCATGTAAATTCCCCTTACCCAGATGCCACCACTGCCAAACATTTTGGGATGTTGACTTTTGACATCTTGGAAAAGAAAATAAATTAGATTATGTTTGCACATTTTTGTTATTGTTGTTTCAGTGAATAAAAGAAGAAAGCAGGCTATGTGATTCTGTTTACATAAAGTAACAGGCAAAACTAATCTCTGGATATGGACTTCACAATGGTGTTTTCCTCCATTAGGGGTTGACTGGGGAAAGGCACAGGGAACTTTCTAGGGTGCTAGAAATGTTCTAGAACTCGCTTTGGATGATGGTAACACGATGTACACAATTACCATAACTCATCAAACTGAAGACTTTTAAGTATTTTACTGTAAATCATTATATCTTAGCAAAGAAAAACAAAAGAAAGGAAAAAAATTTTGGACAAATTTAGCAAAAGAACAAACAGGAGAAGTGAAGAAGCCAAAGACTGAGCTAAAAATCAAGAGATGCTGAGCTAAGACCAGCCACAAGACACTGGGAGCTTTACAGAGGGTGGGGTTGGGGGAGTCCCTTCATTCCAGCCTCTCCCCAGGGTTCCCTTTTGTTAAATCCAAGAAGGCTGGCTCCTTAAAAGGGCAATGCAACAATGCGATCTTAAGATCCTGCTGGGGCCCATCATAGCCAGAGTCCCTCTTCTTTAATGCTATTACTCTGTCCTGTCCTAGTGAGACACTGCCTTTCCTGATAGCAGGGCTCCCATGGAGCCCAACATGAATCCATGCTTGAGTCAAAGAAAGAAGACAGAAGGCTTTAACTTTCAAACAGGTTCCTAAAGTTTCTTTCTCAGTCACTGTGTGGGGCTCAGAACATTGTCCCTCATAAAAACAATGTTATAAATGGTGGTCAAAATTACACTAAAAAACCCTCTTAAATGCTTACTCACGAAAATACAGAATTTTCAGATTCACGTGAACCTTAGTGTATTGAGTGATAGTCGTTGCATGCCATGAAAAAACAAAAGAGAGAGGAAAACAATATCCACTTTTTTCCAAATACATACCTATCTGCCACACACTGTGTTGGCATTTGGGATTCAAAATCCCTCAAGAAACTCACGGTCTAGTGGAGGAAGACTACCTTGTAAATACGTAAGTGCAGTAAAATCTTATAGGTGTTGTGATAGAGGTTATCATAAGTAAATATAACAAACACATAGCAGAAAATGTTGGTTGGCAAGGGAAAACAAGTGTCCGAGCAGGGAGGGGTGATGGGGTGAAGAATTAGATGAAGATCTTTAGAGAGACTCTAAGGGGTCATGGGCACTTTGAAAGGCAATGGCCCTGAAGGTGATTCTACTTCCAAACGTATGTCTTTCTTTTTCTCTGCCAGCATCCCAGTTTAACTTCTGGGTCACTATTGAGGTGGGTTGATTGTTCTTGACTTTCAAATTATTTAAAGGGAGTAGAAGTGGGCAAAGCTTACAATTCCAAAGGGAAAAGGAAAGAACATTTAAAAGGTATGCAGACTCAGGAGAAGGATTGTCAGAGGTGGATTGACTGAGTAGTGAGGGAGGAAAAAGCAAAAACCCCAACACTGGAGGAGAAAGGAAAGGCCAAGTTCCCGACACCAGCCACCGGCTGACGAAGCTGGCTCAGGATGGCTTAGGTGCTGTCTATCGTGAGAACAGAGTGGCTTAGGAGCCCCTGTGCCCTCAGAAGGAGGGAAGTACGGGACCACTTAAAATCAGGTATTTATAGTACTTTCAGATCACTTTTTCATTCTACCAATATTGAGCATTTACCATTTATAAGGAAATCTGCAATTGACCTGTAATTCACAGGGTTAGAAAATGGATTCAGTCATGGTGCTTACCCTTAAGAACTAGTTGGGAAACTAGACAGCTAGTTATTATTTAATATGATAAGTGCCCAAACATAAAATACTCAGGAAAAAGATGCCAACATTATATTTGAATGACACGAGACAAGGAAATATTTCCTGTATTTCTTCCCAAGAAACTCCTATGGGTGGACGAAGACCAATATCCCAGGAGATTCTTTAGGAAAAACAGTAAGGTATTTCAGTAACTGGTAGGCAGTAAGACATGGCAGGGAGGGGGCTGGGTGATTGACCCCATGCCGGTGGGAAGAACATATTGAGCAAGAGACAAAAAGGGAACAGCCATTTATTAAGTGCTTACTGTGTGTCAGGTAGTTTACATATACTATCACGTTTAATTGCCATAAAACCCTTCCAGGGAAGGTATATGTATCCCTCTTTTACAGATTAAAACATTGGGGCTCACAGGGCTTAAGGAAATTCTCCAAAGACATACACAGAATGTGACACAGCAAAGATTCAAATGGTTTTGTCTCATTCCTAGGTCCTGATTTCAAGCCACAGCTCATCAGGGGGCAATAACAATGCAAGATACTGACCTCACACAGTTGTTCTGAAGATAGAATGCAATTAGGGAGTCAAAATGCCTTTGTAAAGTGCAGGCATCAGACAAGCATTAATTGTTAAAATGGTTTGCAGCTCTGCCCTCCCCTTCTGATCAGTTATTCATTCAACAAATATTTCTTGTGCACATGTGGTAAGCCAGGCTCTGTTCTGGGCACTGGGGATACAGCAGGGGAAAAAGCAGACAAAATCTTTACCCTCCTGGAGCTGACGTTCCCCAGCAGGGCAGTCTGCTGGCGTGAAGAAAAAGATTGATCAGCCACGTGACAGAGGCAGGGAGCTTAAGGTTGAACAAATCTATATATACCCACTGTTTGAGATATCCAAAAATTGGAAACAACCTAAATGTCTTTTAATGGGGACTGGCAAAAAAAAATTACAATGTTTCCATACTACAGAAACCTTATAGCTATTGCAAAGATGGGAGTAGCTCTCTCTCGGTAGCATCTCCAAGAGCTATTAAAAGGAGAAAAAAAGCAAGTTCCAGAACAATACGTAATATGATCCCATTAATGTTTAAAATAAACACTGCTTGTTTCTATTGGTGTGTGTGTGTGTGTATGTGTGTGTGTATTCACACTAATATATGGTTACATGTGTATACTTAGATGTAAACTCAGAGAAAAGCTCTGGAAAGATATCAACCGTGTTACTTCAGGAGAGGAGAGGAAAACCAGTAGGGAATTGTGTGAACTGGGCACATTTACCCCTTTTATTAACTACCATGTATACTTCTTGATTGTTTAATTTCTGACAATGAGAATGCATTCATGTATTGCTTCTGTAATTAAACAAGCATGTAGGTACAATTTAGTTATTGCAATATGATTATGGATGACAACTGTTACTCTTTTAATCTCCTTTAATGTTGTTTTAGTATGTCCATAGAGAGATATATATGCATAGATGGGATGATGCCAAAACAGAAAAGGTAGAATTAAACCATGGTAACCTGGCATGGAAATCTTGCCTCTCCCCACCCCACCTGCAGTTTACAGTGAAACATTTTTTAAGAGCATCATGGGATGTTGGCTAGAAATCCTTGATCTCCCAGTTCTGAGGGACATGTAATTATTTCACGGTTAAGTAGCCTCAAGGATCTTTGTGATAGATATGACTTCATTATGACAGCATCAGGCCTCTTCCAGCAGTGACTGAGCTTTGGGTGGAGGCAATGTGGGGTTCTGGTGTGTGAAGAGTGGC
Organism: Propithecus coquereli; assembly: GCF_000956105.1. NCBI lineage: Eukaryota > Metazoa > Chordata > Mammalia > Primates > Indriidae > Propithecus > Propithecus coquereli. Next base: position 6,191,846 of record NW_012142634.1, read on the forward strand.
TCCCAACAGGGTCCTCCTGGTTTCCGAACCAAGCCAAGCACACTGACCTTAGCTCTGGCTGATCTCTGAAAACCTGCTTAATGTATCCCATCCACATCTCTTCTGTTGTCTCTCTGTGACCTTGAGCAAGTCTTTGCTCTTTCTGGGTCTCCAGTGGAGGGAATGGGACTGTATAGCCTAGAATGTCATTTCCAGTCTTAAACTTCTAATTGCTATTATGGCAAGTTGTTACAGGAGACCACCTTCCATGTATTCATTCACATGCACCTACTATGTGCTGGAGACAGAGCAGCAAGGAGACAAGATCCCCAGTGCTAAGGAGCTGCTCATGGTGGAGCCAGATTATTGGGAATATTGAAGCTGGTGAATCTTCTGGAAATTCTGCCAGTTTCTCAGAACTACACTCAAAACAGAAGCATGGGGGATCCTCCTCCGCTTCTCTGCAGTCTCTGCCTCTAGATCTCTTGGGTAAAACTGGCCCTCCTCCAGCCCCTTAGTTCTGAACATAAAGCTGGTAGAGCCTCTAGCCATGCTGGGGGGCTAAGATACTAACTCATGCCCATGTTAGGGTAGGGACAAAAAGAGTCTCAGCATGGGGCCAGCAATGGCCTGAGGTCACAGAAGTTCCAGGAGGACTGGAGATGACACTTGGGGGTCTTCTGGCCAGTCCACTCATTTGCCAAACTTTTATTGAGCACCTGCTGCATTCCAGGCACCTTGCTAGACTGTGGGAGCACAAGTGTGAATCAATCAAACATAGGGCTTACAGACCAGGTCATTAGTGAGCAGAAACTTCCTCGGCAGGACAATACCCTCAGTTAGAGAACCCTCAGATCTGTGCCCTTCTCTGGGGGCCCCAGAGAATAATCAGCCCAACCAGTCTTGGCCCCCAATAGCAGAAAGCTGCTGGAGGAGGCCAAGGAGCACCAGACACTGAGTCCGGAGCTGGGGATCAGAAGTCAAACTATACTGTGGTAGGAAGCTCCACAGTGCCCTAGGTCAAGGCCAAGCTCAAGCAAGGGGAACTTGCTTCCCTGGGCTATGGATGGGTGTTTACCCAGAGGAGAAGAGGCCACGTGGCAGGAGCAGAGAATTTATGCCAAATTGGCCCATCTCCCCTTCTCTCTCCACACTTCCTTGCTGTGTGACCAGGTAAAGGGCTCAACCTCTTGAGCCTCAGTTTCTTCTTCCATAAAATGGGAATAATAACAATTATGCTTGTTCTTCTTTTCTGGGAGGATGACTCTGAAGATCACACAAGGTAATGAGTGGAAAAGTGAATTACAAAGCACTTTAAGATATAAACGGATGCACTTTAAGATATAAGTTATACACTTTGAAGTGAGGCATCTTCCTGCATTCCCCTCTCCAACCCTCGCCCCAAGAAGACCCCTTGCCAGGTCAGCGGTGTGAGGATTCCCAGTGTACTGAGTGCAGGAGCAGTGTAGGGTCTGAGGTGGGGGGAGGAACCCCTGCCCCGCTCAGCACTTATGGCTGGAGGGATCCACCCGGAGTCCCGTACAAGGTGAGCGGGTGAGCTGCCACTGGCATGAACTGAGCAGCCCCGTCACTGCTGAGGGCGCAGGTCCCACCCTGAAACCCACTACACCAATGCCTTGTATGTGGGCTGCTCCCAACCAACAGTGCCCAGGGAATGGGGCGATCTGCAGCCCCACAGGTGGCTGCAAGTGGCATCTTCAGGGTATCTGTTGGCTCCTTTGCAGGGAGAGGCTATGTCGTGGTCCTGCAGGGTCCTCAATAAGAAGAGACTCTCTGGGACACCAAGGGCCTGAGTATCAGGAGACTCAGCTCCTTGTGGTCCTCATGTGCTGTTAACCTTAGGCAAGTCACCTCACCTCTCTGGGCAGGTTCGTTAGATATGCATTGTTTTTATTACAAAACTGATACATGATCACAAAAAAACCTTCAATATGACAGAAAAGGAAAGAGTCAAAATAAAGGTGCCCCACATCCCACCTACCATTGACAGTCTGCTATAAAAATTCTGTTAAATATACAAATAGCTATATATGCTTCTTAGACAGAAACTGGGGTCACAAAGATCTATTGTTCTTCTGCGTGCTCTCTTCACTTGTCAATATGCCTCGGGCTTTCCCTCTGACAGTGAACAGGTCTGCCTCATTTGGTCGGTCACCCACACAGTATTCCAGCCTCTTTGGGCCACTTCCTGGATCTTTACACGGGGTAAATTTCCTGAGATGAAATTACTGGATCAAAGCATTTTTTCGTACCTTCCATGTGTTGAATGTTATCATTCCCTTTTGGAACTTTGACAATGGTGAGTGAAAATAATATTTTATTGTTCTAATTTTAAATGGTTTGATTATTAGTGAGGTTGAGCAACTTTTTGTATGTTTAGTGGTTATTTGTATTGCTTTTTCTATAAAAAGCTTGCTCCCAGTTTTTCTATTGGAATGATAGTCTTTCTCTTATCTTAAAATAGCACTTTATATAGTAAAGCTCTTAATCTATTGCGTGTCATAAAAGTTGCATTCTTTTTCCCAGTTTGTCCTTTGTTTATAGTGTGTGCTTCCCATCCCGAAGACTTAAATATTTATGCAGGCAAAATTGTTTGTTTTTTCCTTTGTGGATTCTGAGGTTTATCTCTTTTTAAGAAAGGCCTTTCTCATTCTCAAGATTATGGAATTATTATTCTTTACTCTGTTTTATAACGTTTATAATTTTAAAAAACAATGTGCACATCTTTAATACATTTGTAATTTTTTTTTCTGTGAACATGGTATGAGGTGAAAACTCACTTCCTCCCCACCCTTTCAAATGGATAACCAATTATTTAACACTATACATGGAACAATCTAGCCTTGCTCCGCTAACAGGAAATACAGTCCTTATCACATACTAGATTCCTACATTTTAGTCCATTAACTTCTTTCCTTCCATTTATTCTATTCTGCATTTTATTTTATTTATTAGCATATTTGATACTCCTACAACATTGTCATATTGCTTAATTACTTTGACTTTGTAATATCTTTTAAAATCCAATAGGGCAAGCCTCCTCTCATCGTTAATCTTTTAGGAAAATTATCTATTCCCATGTATCTATTCTGCTAGATAGTATTTAGAATCAACTTGCCAGTTAATTTAGTCAGAAATTTTATTGGAATTGTGTAAAATTTATAAACTAATTTGAGAAAGAATTGAAATCTTCACAATATTTAGTCATCCCAACCAGAAACACAATAATCTATTTGGATTTTCTTTGACGTACTTCATTATTTGCTTCTAAATGGGTCTCAGATATTTCTTGCATGAATTACTTACTGTGTTTTTAGTTTTGTGGATGATTTACGCTTTGTTTTGTTTTGTTTTGCTGTAGTGAATGGAATAATTTTTCATTTTATATTTTTTCTTGTTATTACTATTATGTGAGAAAACTATTTAGTTTGAGTCTGAGAATCCTTGTGAACTCTCTTATTGTTTCTATTGAGTAATCAGTTGAGTCTCTTGGATTTTCCATTTAATAACTGCTTTACTTATTATCAAAGTAAAACATGGCTAGTGTAGAAAATGGAAACATACAAAAGGAAAGAGACAGAAAGTACCTGTAAAACCTACTCTTCAAAACTAATCACTCTTAACATTTTAATAAATGAACCTCAAATATATATGTATACAGTTAATAATAGTATCATAATATATATAATGTAACATATGTAATATTATACATATACTGAAGTGGACCTATGTAAATGTCTAAGAATTAAATACACATATTATATATAGCTTTGCAAACAGCAACATAATATGCATAGTGTTTTATAATCCATGTTTCCTACTTGATAAAACATTATAAACCTTTTTCCACATTATTTTCATATATTATCATTTTAATGACTACATTAAATGTATGAATTTATTTACACAATCCCCTAACTTCAGACATTTAGGTTGAGTCTTTTAATATTAGAAATAATTCGGTGGTGAGCATCTGATTAGCTACATCTTTGCAAATATTAATAATTATTTCTTTAGGAGAAATTTCTAGAACTGGAATTTTTAGGTCCGAAGGCATACAACAACCTAAGGCTTTTGTGACCAATGAACAAATTGTCCTTCAGAAAGCATGTGCCAATTTATTCTCCCGCCTCCACTAATTAATATACATTTTTCTTTACTTCCCACTTTCTTCAGTAAAGATTATCCCACAGGCATTTTGTAAGTTCTTAAACTCAATGGCAACATTGTTTTAACGGTAACAGAGTGTTTTGTCAGCCACCAACCCTCAGCAGTCCCTTCTGCTGCCTGGGATAAACCTAAGAGTTCCTGCCTTGCAGCCCGAGAAACCTCAGTCTGGGGCTCCATCTTCCAAGGTAGAACTGAAATGGTTAACGCAGCCTCAATCCTTGGCCGCCTGCGCTTTACAGGTGGCAGCGGGGCTCCATGGAATGTTAGTCATTCTAAGAGATCACTACCTGCAAGTAGCAGAAGATTCATTTGCGCTTTAAATAAAAACGCCTCTTTCCTGTCATTCTTTATCGGGGAAAAGAGTGTCATATTTCTCCCCATCAGGTGTTCGCTTGGCAAGGAACTCACCTAATTCAGAAACCCTTCCAGCAAGGGGATACGTTTTTCTAAGCAGCACATGACTACAAACACATCTGCATTGACAAGTTGCAACTTATATCCTTCTATGGTATTTTTGCTCTTTTGAAAATGTTAATAAAAACTTAATGTGGAAAAAAAACAACTTTTTCCAAATATGTGTACCAATGGGCCTGAGGCGACTCATACTTTCTTATGAAATAAAGTAGGTCACTCACATCAATCATGTTGTCTTAGCACATTTTTTCCAAATTAGGAATTCTCAATCCATCATACCAAGTTATGGCATCCCTTTCCCAAACATTTCCTTTTAATATGCTCTTTAACATGATAAGCAAATCTAATAGAATGCATTAGTGTCACTTTCCAGTGATGGAGTGTTTCCTCCTGTTGCAATGCACGATGAGTTCAGGGAGACATTTTTACTAGCTCGCTCCCTAACAGGGATCACTTGTCAAAAATATGACAATAGTCCCAAAGCAGCCAACGTCACACTTAGAAAGATCACCAAGGGCTCCTACCTCACCTCTGCATGCGCCATATATGTAGAAACTCAAAAGATGTATGTGCCCCCAAACAAAAATAATAAATCCAGATTGTGTACGTGAGGGGAGTGTTTAAACGTGGCCTGTCGATTGAGCGGTGTTGCGGTGAATACATACTATCCTATATAGATCAAAAGCCTGCACTGGGCTTCCTTGTAAAACCACATTGCTCGCAGAACACTTCCAAATCTCCTGGGTCATGCAGAAAGGGAGGATCCTTGGCTCAATATGTGTGAGATTCTCCAAAACCGATTACCATCTTTTGCAAGTGGCTTTGGACCCTGTGTGAGATGCTTGCTCTGTTTATAACCCACTTGAGATAAATATATTTGCATGTCCATATATCTGACAACATTTACCTGGCAAAAACAGGGTATTTGTTTCTACTTGGATCTCTGGTTCTTGGACTCATATGTTTGGTGTTAGCACTTGAGTTTCTTGAGGGATTTCTTTGTTTGTTTGTTTGGAGAGAGTTTTGGAATAAAACGTTTGGGAAAGTTGGGAATGGGAGAGGTTTGTAGAGCGCCCAGGAATTCAGCTGTTTCAGGTTTTGGGCCACCCAACAGGAAAACATCTGAATGGCAGAGGGAAAGTTCATTTTGTTTTCTGGATCTTTGGTCTACTGGACCTTTCATCTGGACGTGTGGGGTCATGTCAACACCGGCATGGATTGCCCATTCTGCAAACCACATCACGTGTCCTTCATGTCTTGGGGCGATTGGCTATAGCTTCTTGACACTGCTTCATTATTGCCGGGAGCTAATGACTTGAGGCTGTGTGTCCCAAGAAACGTCATTTACTCATTCTCAACAAAAATGACTGTGCCAGGGGCAGTGGAGGACACAGAAATGAGGCACAGTTCCTGCCCTTAAGCAGCTTGAAGTCAGGTTTGATATCAAATAGAAGGTGACGAAGAAAAGAAAAAAAATGCCCAGATAGTTCAGAGCAGGGAGAGGTGGCTGCCAGGTAGGGCTGGATATGATAGAAGACTGAGGAGAAGTGACCTTTGAACCAAGCCCCTGGGACTAGGCTTTGGACACATGCAGATGGGGCAGGGCAATCTACAGAGCAGGCTAGAGAGGCGGACATGGGAAAGCATGCAGGGGAGGGGGCGTGACAGACACAGGCCCAATGGAAGGCGGGCTGCATAAAGGGAGGCAGGAGAAGAACTCAGGGGAGGGAGGTCCAAGAAAGTATGTGAAGAGCCTTGAATGCCAAGCCAAGGAGAAAAGCCTCTAAGGAGTGCTCCCCCTCCCACGTCCCCAGAATTGTTCTGGTCAAATCAACACATTTGCCTGCAATAAGAAGATCATTAGGGGGACAATGTTTATGTTGCTGCATTTGAACTCCTTCAGTTTTCTATCTGTTTTATACTTCTACACATAGGCAAATGCTATAGTAATTAAGTGTTTTCCATTGCCACGGTTTGGAGCACGCTCTTGGAAATTCCTGCTGGGCTCAAAACCATCACTCTCAGAGGTTTAGGATTCTCCCAAATTTTGTTGTTTTCCATGAGTTGATTAAAATTTGTAGAAGCTGCCACTTTCCCTCTGGCCCATGTCCCCGGTGGGGACTAAGCAATGAAAGACTTCACGTGCATTGGTAGCTTCATTCCTTTGTTCAACAAATATTTATTGAGCAATTACTAGGTGCCTAATATTGCTCTAAGTGTTGGGGTTGACGTGTGTAAACAAAACAGGCAGGGTCCCGGCTTTCATGGAGTTAACTTGCTGGTGGGAAACGCAAAAGGTGAGCAAGATAATATCAGAGAATCATAAGGGGAATAAAGGAATTAAGCAGAGAGACATGACAGAGAGCGACTGGAGGCAGGAAGGCCACACAGAGAAGGGATAAGAGAGGGCCTGAAGACCAAGGAGGAGAAGGAGCCAGTGAGATGCAGAGCTGGGGAGAAGCCCCGCAAGCAGTGGACACAGCAAGCGCAAGCGCGTGGTGAGCTGGCAAAAGCCACAAAGCCAGGGGCAACGAGGACAGACGGGGCTGGACCCCAGCAGGAGCCGACTGGGAATTTGAGGGGCAAAGGGAAGCCCCTGCAGGATTTTAAGCAGGGCAGTGACTGGGCTGCGAGTGTTGGGGTACCCGTTTTAGAGCCACCACTAGCCGCCCTCTGCTCTGGCCTTCCCGTGGCCGACTTCCCCGCAAAGTCGAAATGAGTGCTCCGAGTGCATCAGCTTTTATTTTTACAACAATCTTTGTACCCAAACCACCGTAGCATTTTTAATAACAAACTGGCAGAGAGTCAGACATCTGTACTTGAAAAAAAGCCCAAGCCAAGTATTTCTAAATGTTTTATATTTACTTGTAACATTAGAATAACCATGAGGTTGCTTTTTGCATAATCGGAACCATTCTCATTAGGGTTCCACAGATCTCCTCCTTCGTGGGCTTGGGTGGTGGTTTTCATTAGGGCAGCGACATTGATCTGACGGGGGTGAATCTCTCCTTGAACGTTTGTGGAAAAAAGTGGAAGAAGTTGAGAGAAGCCAGGGCAAGCCAGGAAAATAAGAACTCTGGGAAGATAAGCATCAGCTTGGCCCTGCGGTGACGTGGAAAGAGTCCAGACTTCGAAGTCCAGCAGAGCTGGGCTCAAGGTCCAGCTGGCGACCTTGGGTAAGTCACTCAACCTCTCTGAGCTTCAGTTCACCCATAGGCAAAATGGGGCCGATGACAGAACCTAGTACTGAGGCCTACATGAGATAATGTAGGTAAAGGAACCAGGTACAAGGGCGTTTCCCAGTTGCCGTCACCCAAAATCAGTATTTAACATCCAGGATTGAGACAGCACCCATATCGATTTATAGCTGTTTCTAAAGTCAAATGGCAAGATTTAACGAATATACAGGACACCCAGTTAAATTTGAACTTCGGATAAACCATGAATTTAGGATAAGTGTGTCTCATGCAATATTTGGGACATACTTATAGTAAACAAGGATTTGTCGTTTATCGTCCATGTAAATTTAACTGGGCAGCCTGTAGTTTATCTGGAAACCCTATTCTAAAGATTAAATGGTCCTAAGAACATTAAGAAAGAGTGTTTTTGAGACCGAGTCCAGTCTTGGTCCTCTAAACTGAACACGTGTGTCAGAAGCAGTTTAATGTCCTTATTAAGACTCTGCCTAGAACAGACCTGGCTATAGTAGGTGCTCAACAAAGATGTACTGACTGAGCAGCGAAAAGATTGTGGGGCCTTGTCATAAGTCAGTTCGATTTGGTGTATACATTGTAGACACGGCTTCCAGATCAAGCATCCTCCTTACCTGAGGTAGGTGACAAGACAGATCCCACCCACTACCCCAGCCCCCACTCCCCAATCCTGGAATCCAAAAGGAGGCTGGTTTCAGCCACCTGCAGCCACTACGGAGCCAGGTCTGTGCAATTTACATCTCAGCCCCTGCCCCATGACAACATAGGCTGCAGGAATATTTCCCATCAACTCTTTTCATACTTCATTTTATTTAAAAAGAAGACAAAACTTCCAAGCACGGAGTCCACTCTTTTCTTCCCCTTCTTTCTGACACACGGGAGACATCTGGGCTGGGAGGTAGGGCAGGGTGGGGCCGCAGGCCCGGAGAAGCTGCAAGGGGAAGGGAAAGTCAGGTGTGGCCCCTTCTTAGCCTCCCAGGCCGGCGAACGTCTACACTTCCCGGGAAGTCGTGAGCTCGGAGGACTTCCCCAGGAATCCAGGCAGGGCTCGTAAAGACACGATCCCAACATCAAGAAAAGAAGCCGGCCAGTAAATTCCTCGTTAGTTCATTTTCTAAGACTTCTGAATGTGTTTTGAATTTTCTCTAAATTAAGATAATCATAAAAGGTTAAGATATTTAAACAGAGCGCCACCTGATCCCAGGGCTTGATTTGTATGCTTAATTAGTTCCCCAACATATGGTTCAGAGCTTCTTATAAAAACAGGGTAATGACTTGAGGTGTATTTGGGTATTAGATTGAATGATGTTAAAGGGACATTCAGACCCATCTCAAAGGCCTTAACCTGCCCTTGATCTGCGCTGGAAGCTTTTGCTGACATCTGTTTCAAAGAGATATCAAAAAAACTTTCCAGTGGCCTCATGATAAAACAAAAATCCATACGGAGATAGCTATCAGGCATTAAAATGCTTAGGATTCGGGCGTTGCCTGAGGAATGTGTGGCCCTAGAATGTAAGCGGTGGGGCGCGGGGAGCTTGAGGAGGGGCTCAGACACTCTGAGAACCGCTGCGAGTGCAGTGCCTTGGCTCAGTATGGAGAGGGAGCAGATGGGTCACAAATGTCCCCAGGGCCCTTTGTTCTTTTGTGTGTTTCAGTCCCTGATAATAAATCAGGTGCTCCTGAGTCTGGAACATAAACCAGGAGCCACGTCCTCAGCTCCCTGGGAGCCCCAGGCTTCCCCCACCCCAGCACCCTGCCCCAGGAAGGCACTTTCTGAGACTCCGCTCAGTGGGAGTGAGGTGTCGCACTGACTCATCCCCACTCCCTGGCCCCCACTGTGTGATGTGGCCCCCTGCCAACCGCTGCCGCATCCACAATGAAGGGGTTTGTGTATACAGGGGATTTGTTAAAAACATGTGCTAGTCTGCATAATGCAACTTCCAGACAAGCCCCTCCCCAACTTTCAAGCAGATTTCTGCCCCTAAATCCTTCTCAGACAGGCACTCTGGGTCCATCCTGTTTGTGAAAATTCAGGCCACTGTGGGAAATGGCTGCCCATTAGACATATCATAGTCATCTGGGCCATAAAACAGGCCCCAGAGGGGCTCGGCCCATCCCTTTGGCTTCCATTCACCTTCTGCCCAAACTCAATCACCCGTGTACCCCTCATCCTCTCACCAAGCACTCGTCAAGCACCCATTGCATGTGGAGCATGCAGTGCTGGGGGGAAAGCAGAGCTGTTTTAGGTGTCGCTCTGCCCTCCAGAAGCGCCCATTAGCAGGAGGGAGAGACAGCAGACACAGGAAGAGTGTTTGTGAGAGGCGTGAGCAACACGAGCTACCAAACGTGAGAGGGAGAGATCACTTCAGGCAGAGTAGTCAGGGCAGCTTCACAGACCACATGGCTTTGCCCTGGGCTCTGAATGACACACCCATTTGGACGATGGTCACTAAGGGTGACAAGGTACCACAGGTGGAGGAATGGCCTGAACAAAGTCCTAGAGAAAGGAGACCGCTGTGTGGTCCAAGAACAGTGCGTTGCTTTCCAGGTTACAAACGGCAGACACATCCCTGCTCATCTGCCCCTCAAACATCCTCGTGAAGTCAACAAGGCGGGTATAATTATTTCCATTTTACAAATAAGCAAACCAAGGTGCATAGAGGTTGTATGCATTTCCCAAGGTTTCACAGCTCAGACGCAGTGGAACCCAGATTCAAAGTCAGGCTCGGACTTCCCGGGTCCACATAAGGCTGAAAAGTTAAGGCAAAGATTAGATTGCAGAGGGTCTTAAATAAAGACTGAGGAGGTGGCTATTTCCTCTGCAGTCACTGGGATCATGGAGGATTTTGAGCAGGGCTGGAAGACCCATTAGGCAGCTGTGAGCAGAAAGGGGCTGGAGGTTGGGAAGATGAAAGAAGACGCTATGGTAGAACCCCAAAGGTCATTAGAGCCAGACTGGGCCAGGGCCCAGAGAACAGGGGAGGAGAACATGAGTGCAAGGGAGGGGAGTTAGGCTCCCGTCATGCAGGAGGCAGGAAGAGGCTCCTAAGAACCATCGCAGCTGTGCTTCCAGAGAGCTGATTCCTCCCAAAGCCAGCTGAGACTTTGGCATCAATGACAGCTCCAGTTTCGAGTGATTCCAATGAGCCAGGCGCTTCTTCATTTAGGCCTCATAACAACACTATGAAGTGGCTGTTCTTATTCTCTCCCTTTTATAGATGAGCAAACTGAGATGCAGAGTAGCTAAGGAACGTAACAATGGTTACCCAGGAAGGAAATGGTTTCAACTGAGATGCGAACAGGTCTTCGCAATCAGAGCCTGAACTCCTGACCACTGCCTACACCTGCCCACATTAGGTCTTACAATGCCACCCAGGTGGCCAGGGAGAGGGCGGCTCCCCATTGTCCATCAAAGTGCATTTGCCTAGCCCTTGGCCTGCAAAACCTCCTCAGTCTGGCCCAAAGTTACCTTTTTCCTCCACTACCTCCCCCTGGGCCCCAGAGGGATCCCCACTGCCACAGCCAGCAAGCAGGAGGCCAGATCCAGGCTTCGATAGAGAGAGAGCGTGAGTCCCTGCACGCTAGAGACCCATCCTGGGGCGTCACAGCAGGAGACCTCAAAGCTGGGCCAAGCCCAGTGAGACTAAGATCAAAGCCAGCGGGGGGTGGCACAGCAACAAGGAACAGAAGTGAGCAGGGACAAGGCTGGTCCCATATCATTCCTGCGGCTGTGTCGATGGGCCGGGGCCTCTTCGAAGGTCTAGAACACCCTAACCCAGGGTGCAAGGCAGAGGCCTCGGGCCCCAGCCATGTCAGGACCTCCTCCTCTCCCGGGGTTCCCGTGCCAGGGGCTGGGATCCAGTGACATGGGGGTTGAGAAGTTGCCTGTGTATAAATGAGAGCTTAATCTCCCAGTCCAGCTGCTGTGGCCTCTCCTCCCAGGAATCCCTTCCTCTTGGCAGCATCTTGGGACACTGTGTCCACATCCCCACTCTCTGGCATTGCTGCTTTCCTTTTCCTGCGTGAGTGTGGATCCCACATGGCTTGCTTGGTTACGCTCCTCGTGGCTCTGGGCATAGCACCATGCACGTGGTAGAATTTCCAGAAATCCTGCAGACCTGCCTGATAAAGAGACGTGTCCTTTGTATGGCCCTAGGTCCACGAAAGCACTCAGGGGGCACATTTCCTGACAGGCAGGATGGCACACAGCATGGGAAGGGTGCTGTCCAGGGAGCCCAGACCCAGAGTGCTATCCTGGCTTTGCCACTGACTTCCTGAGCACCCCAAGACAGACCGCATCACCTCATTTTACCCATTTATGGCCCTAAAGAAAGGCTAGGCGATCCCAAGTTCCCACAAAGCTCTGACCTGCCAAGCGTGGGCATAAATCGCGCTTTCTCATCCTTCACCTTGCCCCTTGAAAGGTGATCAAATGCTGGGATTCCTCATCTTTGCCTGCTGACTCCCTCTTGGTCAGGCCTTAGTTCTGGGTCACCTCCTCCAGGAAGCCTTCCCTGACTACCTGCTGCAGCAGCCCCCTGCCATCTCCCTGGCAGTCTGTACCATGTCACCCTGTTCGTTGTTTCCATCTGATCTTTTCCTGTTTGGGTATTTCCTCACTTTCTTATTAGCTGTTCCCCTGGATAGGATGTAAGTTCCAGAACAGGAGGGAGTCTGCCTGAACTCACCTCTGCTGCTCCTTGCTCTGAGAGCCCAGGAGGGTGCTTGTAACAGAGTAGGTGCTCAATCGATACGTGCTGAATGAATGTGTGACCCGTGAGCACTTTTCTGTGCTGTGAGACACTCTACAATAATGGTGGATATAATGGCTATGTAATAGTCCATCCAACGTGTGGGTGCCTCAAAATATATTAAACCAATCCCCACTGTGGGACATTTACATTGTTTCCATGGGTAACTATTACGTATTAAGTGCCTCAGAAGGTGGCTTTTGCTTCCCTATTTTGCTGTCGGTCCCCCACAGTAAGCATGACGGCTCCACGGGAACAGGGACCTTCTGTGTCTTGTATGTCACTGTCCCCGGTGCCAAGCATAGGGCCTGGCACACAGATTCTGTTCAAAGGTATGTATTAGATAAATTTATTAAACTGAATAAAGTAAAGGGCTTTCCTCTCCCCAATAACACTTTTTCCTTTTTCTTCCCTACTGTTCTACATTTTAAAAGTTGTTCGTCTACCAAGCAAAAGCACTTATAATGTTCTAATTGCTTTCCTATTTTGAAAGGTTAATTCTGCAGTCTCATCATTCGGGCAGCTTCCGACCACCACGAGAGAATTAGTGGCACCACATCCAGCTGACGTCGTTCCAGATCTCTGCAAAGGAAGGTGGTGCATCAGCCGGCCAACGTGACCTTGGGAGTAACTACACCATTCCATTAGATTCTTAGAGATTGCAAAAATGCTCAGGAACCCACAGAACAATCAGCCAACCCTGGAGCCCTGGGACCCCTGGACTGGTACATCCTCACTCCCACCAGAGGTGCCAGCGCCAGCCACAGCCCGGTCACAGCGCACTTCTAGGCAACCGGCCTGTAAAGAAAATTTGGTGAATGCTTTAGATTACATCAACGTGATCTTCCGCAGTATTGATAACACCTCTGTGCGGTACCTTTGCGCTCCCCGAAGGCTTCCCCAGGCAGCATCTACTTGGGAGGAACTGTCCCCCTTCTTCAGGAGGAAGACAGAGCAGATACCATGGAGGCCAAGAAAGATAGCATGACATGTTTGAGGTCAGCCTGAAAGATGGGAGAAGAGGCCAGGACTGGAGCCTAGTTACGCACACAAGGCTTCAGCTAGAGGCTGCAGACAAGGGCTATGTATCATGGAGAGCCTGTCCAGAAATTAGGAGCAGAGCAACTCCATACAGCTGAACAGGTTGTGCACTGCACCAGGGCACCCCAGCCAAAGGGATGCCAATTGCATCTTGGACATCACAGATTTGTATATTTATCACATGTCTCCAGATTGCAGTAAAGGGTCCCTTCTAATGAAATCAGTATATTATAAGTATTTTCCACCAGGCAGAGGTAACATGTCTTATGGAAGAGGCCCCTTTTTCTGATGCACAGCAACCCTGAGAGAAGCCACTCATATTTGAGAAGGCTGAACTCATCTGGGCAGAACGAGAAAGCAGGAGTGGTGATCTGACTGTGCACCAGAAATTCAACTGCCCTAATGGCAGAGGAGTCTGGGAAGGGGATCATGCATGATTATGAAAGGTATCTCCAAATCAAAAGACAAAAGGAAGACAACCTGAGAGAAAAATGGGCCGAGGGCATGATCCATCAGCTCACAAAAGAAGAAAAAGGCCGTAAATGTATGAAGGTTGGTTGTGGACATTTATCACTGCTCAGCCTGTACGGCCTCCCAGCGCCTGTCCTCATGACCCCGGGTGGCCTTATAGGCACAGCCTTTTCCCCACTGCAAGTTGCCATGAGGGGGAAGCAGGGCCCCCTTCCCGCTATGGAAGCCCAAGAGGCCAATTCTTCCCCCTCCACATCCCTGGGGCCAGAGAGAGCCAGGCCTAGGAGCGTGCTTGGCCGACCGAATGGCCTTTCCCAGGCCCAGAGGTTGAGGAAGAGATGGAGGCATGTGAGGACAGATGAGAGGTGATAGACCTCAGCTCAGGCTAGAAGTCCACAATCAAGCCATCATCAGGGCAGGTTCCTTCTGGGGTAGAATCTGCTCCATGCCTCTCTCCTAGCTACTGGTGTTGCTGGCTGTCCCTTGTCTTGTGGCAGCTTAACCTCAGTCTCTGCTTCCATTTTCGTAGGATATTCTCCTCTCTGTGTCTCTGTTTCCAAATTTCCTTCTTCCTAGAAGGACCCTAATCATTAGATTAAGGACCACCCTAATCCAGTATAACCTCATCTTAACTTGATTGCATCTCCAAAGACCCTACTTCCTAGTAAGGGCCCATCCACAGGCTCCAGTGAACATGAATTTGGGGGCAGTGCTATTCAACCCAGGGTCTCCGGCCCCAGAGAGAGGAAGGAACTATGTCGATGCTTCAGTCTGAGGGGAACAAGAATGGAGGTGACAGCAAGGTCCTTCTCTAGCCAGTGGGCTGTGAGCTTGAGCTTGGGATTCTAGAACTCAAGACCTTTGGAATAGAAGGGACAAGTTCCAGTCCATGGGAGACAGCCTTAGAACCATCCAGTCTGGCTTACCCTGCCAACAATAAGATTTGGGCCATTATCATGGACTCTGAAGGTTTTTGCTTAAAGGACATTCAGAGGTCGCACCTACCATTTTCTCATCATATAGTTGCAAATACTGTAGTCCAGGGAAAGTATTTTCCTTAAGTTGCACAGTTGGTGAGTGGCCAAGTCAGGTCAAGAGCCCAGCCTCTTGACCCTGCCCTGTATCCTTCATACATGGTCATCTATCTTAAATATTAATTCTTTTTTTTTTAAGACAGGGTCTTTCTCTGTTGCCCAGACTGGAGTGCAGTGGCTCAATCACAGCTCACCGTAACCTCCAACTCCTGAGCTCAAGCAATCCACTTGCCTCAGCCTCCTGAGTAGCTGGGACTACAAATGCCCACCACCATATCCAGCTATTTTTTTTTCTATTTTTTGCACAGATTGGGTCTCATTATGTTGCCCAGGCTGGTCTTGAAGTCCTGGCCTCAAATGATCCTCCTGCCTCAGCTTCCCAAAGGGCTGGGATTACAGGCATAAGCCACCCCACCCAGCCCTTCAGGGAGGAACTTTTATCTCTTCTAGCAGATAGGGAAACTGAGGCCAAGTGCGGCTCACAGGCATGTTTTGGTTTTTTTTAATCTGAATGTCTTTAGGTAGAGCGAGCATTCTCCAGTTGTCAAAGGTTCCATCATGCCCTATTATCATAACCACACTCAGTTAAAAAAATTAGATGTTTTCTTTTTTTTTACAGTTTATTGAGATATAATTCATATACCATACAAGTCATCCATTTAAAATGTATAATTCAATGGTTTGGGTATGTTCACAGATGAGTACAACCATAAGCATAGTCCATTCTAGAACATTTCTGTCATCTCAAAAAGAAACCCCATACCCTTTAGCTATCATCTCCCTATCCTCCCACCCCACCCCCAACAGCCCTAAGCAGTCACTACTCTACTTTTCATCTCTACAGGTTTGCTTATTCTAGACATTTCATATAAATGAAGCCATACATGTGGCCTTTTTTGTCTGGCTTCTTTCATTCAACATAACTGTTTACCAGGTTCATCCACACTGTAGTGTGCATCACGACTTCTCTCCTTTTTATGGGTGAATAATACTCCATTATTATTGGAGTGGATAGACCACATTTTATTTATCCACTTGGCAGTTGATGGACTTTTTTTTTTTTTGTAGAGACAGGGTCTCACTGTGTTGCCCAGGCTAGTCTCGAACTGCTGGCCTCAAGCGATCCTCCCACCTCAGCCCTCCAAAGTGCTAGGATTACAGGCATGAGCCACTGCATGAGGCCTGGGAGATAATGCTTTCTTGATACCATGTGCCAGCCCCTGTTCCAAGTGCTTTATCTCATTTAACCCTAACAACAACCCTATGAGGTAGGCACTGTTACCCCTATTTTACAGAAAAGAAAACTGAAACACAGATATGTTATCTAACTTGCCCAAGGTCACACAGCTAGTGATATCTGCTTGGCCATTGAGTTTGTTTGTAATTCCTAGTGGCACACAATCCTCTTTTTATAAGTGTCTTCAGGAGCAACTTGTACACATCCCAGCCCCCTCCTTTATCCCTAAGTGGAATCCAAAATGGCGCATGGAGGACTTTCTGGCTTCATTACCACCCTCCAACTTGGCTCCTTCTCTGCACTATCCAGTCACACCCTCAGGCAGGAACATTCCAGAAAATCCCTCTTGCAATGCAAGCACCTTCGTTCGACAAATGATGATTGGTCAACAAACCCCTTCAAGGGGTGTTATTTGGGCCCTATAAAATCCTCATTATTCGGGACCTCACTAGTTCAATATTCGTGATCTTTTCAAGGGGCTGTGCTGGGCTAGAGTGGGATTCGGCCAGCAACCTTTTCTTAGGTAGTGGAGATTCATGGTATAAACAGGACTGTAGAAGCCATGTTTAAACAAAGTGTGTTTAAGGCTCCTCAAAATAGCAGAAGCTCCCAGGAGCACCCAGTCGCTGAGATGCAGTGGTGCCCAATTCCCGTCTGTTCTTTAAGTAGGTGCCCTAGCGACCCAGCAGGCGACCTTGCTAAACGGGATAATGAAAACAGTCTTACTACCGGACCATGACTCCTCCCTTCAAAATCTGCTGTATTTCAGACTCATCCTCTGATCCTCTGAACCAAAGTCCGGGTACTCAGTTTCATTTTTCTACAGAAAAGCTTTTTTCCACCAATCAGATATTCAGCAAAACGAGGTAGTGAGCCTCAAAGTTGCCCTGGTGCCACAGCAGCCTGAGAAACAGTGAAGATTAGGTCCGAGCAAGGGACCAGCAGGAAAGGGGCTCTGGAGGGAACTTGTGAACTTGGAGCCTCCTTCCTCCTTCCACAAAATCCTGTTATTCTTTCCACAGAGAAATTCCGCCCAGCTGAACAGTCTGAGGGCCCCGGGTGACAGCCTGCAGCCAAGACAAGCCCTCAATACCTTAAGCCTATTGAGTCCTGGTCGCCTTTGATCCAGGCATTTCCTGTGGCAAGCGAGAGAGTGGGGAGTGTCCACCAATCCCGGCATTTCCAGAGTGAAACCTTCCACTTCTTTCTAGAATCTTAGGCCCCAGATTGTAACAGATTGGGGGCTCAGGCTGCCCCACCCCATCCTGGTTTGGGGGTTAATTATTTTAAAGTAACAAAGATTTCAATCATCTGCAGCCTTCCAGGGGATGCCTTTTATCCTGTCTGCAGAGCAGCTTCAGTGACATTCTCTTGCAGGGAGTGGGTGAGAGCAGAGACACAGCAAAATGCAGGGGTTCGTGACCACTGCACCCCGGCTTCAAGCAGCCTCACTGGTGTGGAGGCAAAATCTACCAAGCAGGGAAAGCCAGTGATCTGAGGCTGGGCACTGACCTCCTGACTGGTTTTGTAGCTAACTTGTCCTATCTGAGCCCCTGTTTCTCCCTCCACAAAATGAAACATTCAACAGAAAGGGACTGCAAAGAGCTTTCAACTCATTTGCTAATTCTGACCTCTTAGTAGAAGCCGCCGGGGGCGCTGTGTTGAGGATTTTCAGGGTGAGCAGGAGGAGAGAGAGCTGGGATCAATTAGCAATGTCTGCCATGAGCACGGGAAGGAGAGCAGTGGCACATTTATTTGCCATGTATTTGCTGCTGCTGCCGCCACTGATATCCGAAGTCCTCTTTGGCTCAGATCTTGTATGACTTTTTGATTTCCTCTTGCCTGTGCTGTTTTCTTTGCCTTTCCTGAGGGCCTATTTCAGAGGCTGTTCCCACCCACCAGGAATTGGCAGTGGCTTACAGATAATCGCTTGTAGGGCCAGGCCATGTAAGTTCAAGACACCCAAGGCCAGAGGAGGCCAGAGCTCTCCTTGAGACCAGAAATAAACCCAAAGGAGGAGTTTTTCTCAGGTCAACACGGAACTGAAATCCCCAGGGGGGAAGCACAGCCAATGTGGACGCCCTTCCAAGGCTACTCTCCATGGACAAATGCAAGATGCAGCCTCTGTTCACCTGGCTTAGGCATAGAAAACTGAGAAAGCAAAATAGCATCTGAAAAAAGCAAAAAGAATTTTGAGCCGAGGCCTGCTGGGAATGGAGTAGTCTCCATGTCTATAAAACAGAGATGATAGCAGTACCTCCCCAGGGGTTGTCGTGGTGACACAGTGAGATACACACACACAAAGCTCAGCACAGTGCCTGGCACCCAGTAATTGACGCCCAATCACAGCGATCCAGCGGCTCACGGTCCTGTTCTCCGGGCTTGTTCTCCAGACACACTGTTTGGTGGCGCTGGGCCTGAGGGTATGAAATCTGTTCTGAAACCAGCCCCGGCGGGGCGGGAGCTTGCTATCTCCCCACTGAGGCCCCGAGTTCGCCAGTTCCAATAACACAATTAGTCATTTTTCATTCCTGAGATGTCTGCCCATGGGTGGGTGCGTGTGTGCGTGTGCGAGTGTGTGTGTGCCTTTCAGGGAAGGGGAAAATCCATATTCTCTCTCTTCTGACCAAATTAATCAAATAAATCTTCTGTAAGGAGCTGCTAAATGAATCACAGATGGTTCTGCCCCTTTACAGGTTGCAGAAAGCACCCGTTACAGTTCTTTTAATTTATCAGAGGAAAAAAGATGCCCTCGTGTGCCCCTTCCCTCTTGCAATAATAATCAGAACCAGTCTATTTTCCAAGGGTCCGAGACTCATTTTCAAAAAATGTGTATCAATAGATGTAACAGCGGGAAGATTATTTTGCCAAGCCCCAGCCTCCAGCACGGCGAAGGTGCCCTGGCTGGGGAGAGCGTTTATAAAACCACATTTAATAAAAGAGAGTGTTATATTAAGTATGTTTGCTAGTGTATTTAAGCATATGGTTTCCATATCAGGCTTAAAGATGCCAAACACATGCTTTACCTTCTTTCTAACCTTTCCAGGAGGTGGTGGGATGGGAGGATTTTTTTGTAGACGTGAGTGTGTTGTTTTGTTTTGCTTTTACAACTCTGGCTCACGCGGAAGAGCGCCGGCGGACGTTCAGAAAGCATGTGAGGACTCTGCCTTTTCTACTTATGCAATTAGCCCAAGAAACTTGCAGACTTTCTCCAACTGTCCCAACGTTCTCCCAGAGCTCCTTTGCCAAGGTGTGAGCGCTGGCTGACTTTAAAGCGCGAATCAATTTCAGCTGCAAAGAACTTGAGCTCCTGGATTTTAGACATGAACCCTTTGGTAAAAGCGAGGGCTCCAGGGATGGCTGCCTGGCTCTGTGTCCATGAGTTCCTGTTTACAGTGAACCCTGTAACTATTTATCTTTTTGTACTCGGACTGAGCATTGGAGATGTTGTCTTTTTCTTGCAGGTCAGAGGCAATTGGCCGTGGCCCCGCAGGCATGGGGTCCCTGGGAAGGCAGCTAGAATAGGCCTCCACAGCCCCCCACCATAAAACAATCTAAACAATCCCCATATTCTGAGACAAACCCGGAAGCCAAAATGCCAAACTAGGAAAGGGATTGGGTGGGAGCATCTGCAGTGAGGCCGCCCAGCCCACCCCCCACACCAGCCCAAGCAGATTTGCCTGAGCGAGTTATAAATCTACTGGTACCATTTCTTTTTCGTCACTTGCCTAATCCTGTGCCCTTCGTTTCATGTGCTGTAATTATTAACATCTGCTTTCTGAGCCCGGACCGCATGGAGTTTGCAAAGGCAGTTTTCAGTGCAGAACAATGGTGACAGCTGTTTCATTTAGCCTAGGGCCAGCACTTCCTGTTCTGTCTACATCTGCCCTTCTGTGTCCAATTTCTGTTTCAGGGTTTTGTGTTTTGTTTTCTATTTTTTTCCCCTTCATCTGACCTTGCTATATGTTTAAGATGAATTTCTAACTTAGCACTCCAGCTAGGATTTCTAGCACATATGCTTATTAGATTGGCAACAGCCAGAGAGAGACAGGAGAAAGCACAGATTGTCCCCAGCAGCTAACACGGTGGAAGGCAGGGACAGAAGGAAGGGCTGGCCAGGAACCCAGGAACCAGGCTCGAAGGTGGGGACCCTCGTGACCTCTCTGGAACTTAGACACAGGAAAGACAAGCCCAGCGCATCTGTCCTCCAGCCTGGGGTCATCTCCATGGCTTATTTGATAAGGGGTCACCCAAATATCCCAGCGAAGGAGCCATGTGTCTGTGGGTGGCCACCAACATACAGGGGCCCTTCGTCTTTGGGCACCAAGCAAGCTAGTCGATGGGGCACGATTCGAAGTTTCCAGATCCATTTTTTTCCCACAATTCACCAGCAGTGCAATAAAAATCCCCAAAAATTACACAGGGAGGTCCACAGAATGTGCAGGAGAAAAAGGAGCCCAGCTTTGGACGATCTGCCTGGACCCCTTCAGCACGTACAGCCGTGTGTGTCTGCGTGGGACCAGAGAAGGGAGACTGCAGCCCACATCTGCCCCGCATCCACCCACCCGGCCTGCCTCCCTCTGATCCAAGCTCGGGGTCCCCAGCTCGGCTGGCACACAGATGTTGCATTATTATCTGAGACCCCACCAGGAGCACCAGGTTAAAGACCTCGAGATTTGTGAAAGCTGCCCTCAGGCATCGCTGGCTATTTTCTGCCAAATGGGGCAAAAACCCATCTGAGTGGATGAGACCATGCAGGAAGGTGTACGTGTCCCCAGGAGTCACAGAGCAGAATCTGGGAGCCCAGGCGGGAGGCACGATTTCTGACATCGTGACGTGCGGGGTTCGTGTGGGCCTCTCTCCGGGTCTCTGGGTGTTAGGACAGCGGAGACCTAGAGATCCGCCACTCGCTGGTTAGTTCCCTTAACAGATGGAGAAACTGAGCACCCAAGAGGGGGAGTGACTGTCCCACAGCCGAAGCTGGGTCAAGCTTGATTCTGCCCAGAGAGAGGCGCGTGAAGGCAAACCTGTGGTGGTTCTGGGAGCTTGAGGCCTTTTCGCCACACTGTGAAGTGTCTCTCCCAGTTCTAGTCCCTGCACTCCCTCCTAAGTGGCTTACATGAAAATAACTCAAGGTTCCGCTCCCAGAACGGAAGATGAGGCAGGTCAGGGAGACCCCAGCGACGGTCAGTGCTGAGGCCTGTGCCACACGGGGGTCCTGGCGGCTCCCAAGAGCAGAGCGAGTGCTGACCCGACACCTGAGGTCCCGCAGACTCCAGACAGGTGGTTGGGGTTGTGTCCTCAAGAGGGTGGGTGTGCAGAGCTGGGACCCTCAACTCTCCAGCCCTTGACTTGAGCCTGACGCAGACAGGCAGAGGTGTCCAGAGGACAATCCCTAAGCTCCAAACGGGGATGCAGTGACTGCAGCTGAGGCCTGCGCCCCCTCCACCTGCAGAGAACTGCTCCATCTTCGCTGTCTCTTCCCCACCTGCCCCCAAGGCCTGTCCCTCCCCCTCAAGCTCCCTCCCCCTCCACTCTTCCCTCCCTTTCTCACTCACTCCTTTTCTTTTAAAGTTAATTGCAACTTTTTTCTCAGCGCCCTGATCTGGATAAGCCACATCTCATTAGAAAAAGATTTAGCCGGAGCCAAAGCAGGCTGGAGAAGGAATCCCTAATCAACAGAGAAAAGATTTGGGTATAATTGCTCTCTCCCGCCATCCTCGCCCCCTCTCCTCCTCCAGTCTCCTGCTCATTAATCTGAAAAGAAAGTCGCAGCCTCATGTCTTGATGTTCAAGTATCTGCTGCTGCACCAAACAAATTGAAGGGCTCAGGGATTTTTTGTGGGGGGAGTCTGTACGGAGAGCTTTGGTTATCGGGGTTCATGGGTAAAATATTTTGGTTCTTGGGGGGCTGTGGATGAGCACTTTGGTTGGGAGAGTAAAGCTCTGTGGCGGGTGTGTGTAAAGTGCTTTGGTTGTTGGAGAATGTGTGAGTGAGTGTGTGAACACGTTGGTTGTTGGGGTGTGTGTGTGTGTGTGTGTGTGAAGCTCTTTGCTTACTGGTGTGTGCATTAAGTGCTTTGATTAATAGGTAGGTATGTGAAGCTCTTTTGATTACTGGTGTGTGTGTGTGTGTGTGTGTGTGTGTGTGTGTGTGTGTATGTAAGTACTTCAGTTGTTGGATGCATGTGTATAAACAGCTTTGGTTGTTGGGTGTGTGAAGTGCTTGGTTGTTGGGATATGGGTGAGTGAAGTGGGTTGTTGGTATGTGGGTGTGAAGTGGTTTGGTTGCTGAGAGGTGCATGTTGTGTGCACGTGTGTGAAACGCTTCGTTTGCTGGGTGTACGTTACATGCACAAGTAGCCCTCCTGTTGTTTTCCTCTCACCCCAGTTAAATCCCTGCGGATGCTTAAACAGTGATATTTGGAAAATGAATTAAGGAGCAAACCATCTTCCTAGGCAGGGACCCTGGGTCCTCAAACACCCAGCAATGAAATGGTACAACATTTTTATGCTCTTTCTTCAGAATTTGAAAATTTTCTACAATGACCATTTATAATTGGTGAGGGAGGAGGATATTTTAATTATTTTTTAATTGAAAAAAGCAATGCATATTAAAAAAGAAAAAAGCAGGAGTGTATGTTCCTGGTAAAATGGGACTATTACAAGAGGCTAGATAATCAAAAGCCAACCTCTCTCACACCGATGTCTTCAGTTCCCCTCTCCAATCACCACTTACCTGTAC
This sequence comes from Propithecus coquereli, assembly GCF_000956105.1. Classification (NCBI taxonomy): domain Eukaryota; kingdom Metazoa; phylum Chordata; class Mammalia; order Primates; family Indriidae; genus Propithecus; species Propithecus coquereli. The sequence goes on from NW_012142634.1 coordinate 6,214,921, forward strand.
TTCTCGTGCATCCCAAATACAGGCCGTGCATATGTGTTCCACATGGGCTCATATCATACGCTATTCTGCACTTTGCATTTTCCACTTAACAATGCATCTCAGAAATTGTTCTCTTTCAGCATAGATTCCGTTAATGCTGTACTTTTTATCCATAAAATTAATTAGCTGAGAAAAATAATAAGATGCCTCTATTCTGGACAAGCCAGAGTACCAGGGAACCAGCTCTTTCCCCAGTAAAACGTAATAATAGTAGCCCGGCATGATGCTAAGCCTCCCATTTATTGCCTCATTTATAACTCAGAGAATAAACCCCAGGAAGGAGTTTCCACTCCACTCATAGATGAGGACACCGATGCTGAGAGAGGGTGGATAACTTGCCAAAGTCACACAGAAAGTGGCAGGGCTGGAATTGGAACCCAGGCAGTCGGAACGCAGAGCTCTGGCCCTCAACCACTGCCTCCCAGAGAGAAGGAAAGAACCCTGGGGAGCTGGGGAAGGGTGAGCAGATGGGTCTCTGCTACCCCAGGCCCTGGAGGACCCAGGCCCCTGTGCCTGAGCCATCCCACCTGCACTTCCCACTCCGTCCCAGTCTGGGCTCACAGAGTCCCTCCTTGTCCTCCTTTGTCCTCTGCAGCTGCCAGCTCCCCTGCCCCGGGGCCTCCACCCTCTCCACAAGCCCCAGTGACCACTGCTGTCGGGAGAACCCAGGCAGACACTGGCTCCCACCTTCCGTCCTGATGCTCTGAGGGTGAAGCCAGGTTTGAGCCTTTTATGTTTCTCAGCACAGCCCATGCACGAGTGCACCTGTACACCTACTCACTAGCAAACGTAAGTAATGGCCACAGAGGTGGCGCTCTCCCATAATGAGGGCGTTTCAGTTCAGGCCACAGGGTTGAGCTGGGTGCGGTGAGGTGAGGTTCTGAGCTGACTAGCAGGAATAGCACTCAGGTCCCACAGTGACCGGGATGCCCCAGGACCAAGCCCATCCTCAGGGAGGCACACAGTCCCTCCAGCCCTCCTGGCACCCCACCCTCCTCTCTACTCTGCTCCCTCGCTATAGCTCGGTGTGTCCTGCCACTGTGCCAAGGGCAAAATGGACACGAATATTTGCAGGGAATGGGAAAGTCCTGTTTGTGACACTGGAGGAAATCGATCTGGGGAGGGAAGGTTTTCAAAGGCAGCTTAGTGGCCTGCTGAGAGCAGGGGAGAGCTGGGGACTTATTACATCCTGCTGCCAGGACAAAGGCCACCTCTGCCCCATCAGGGTTCCAGCTGATTGTCATCTGCCCCAAACAAGGTGTAAATACGAAGACTCATAAGCCCAGGGCCATATGCCCAATATGTTGTCCAGGCCTGGACCCTTCTGTCCAGCACAGGAACCGCTCGCCACGTGTAGCTTCTGAGCGTCTGAAACGTGCCCAGTCCAAATGGAGAGGTGCTGTAAATGCGAAATACACACCAGATTTCGAAGGCTTCTAGGAAAATAGCACTTAAAGTACCTCACTAACAATTGTGTATTGACTAGATATTGAAATGGTAATATTTTGAAGATATTTCATTCAATGAAACAAATCATGGAAATTAATGATGGTGCATGCGTGCCAAATGCTTCAGTCCACCTGTTCCCTTTACCTTTTATGGACGTGGCTACTAGAAAATTTAAGATGACATATGCGGCTTGCCCTTGTGGCTCCCGTTATACGTGCATTGGACAGCACTGGCCTAGAATAGAATATAATCTTTCCTAAATATCATTATCTCCATTTTTAATGATGAAAAATCAGCCAAGAGGTGAGTGGCTTGACCAAAGACACCAGCTAATAACTACAGAAGCCAGAATTCACATGATGAGAGGCCAGTGATTCCGGCAGGACGGTCTAGCGGCTGATAAAACTCCTAAAACAGGACAAGTGTCGTGTGCACAGGATCTCACGCGGAAGTGTTAGTGCCAGCCAGGGCTGAGGCAGATTGGAATCTGGGGCAAGCGAAATAAAAGGCTGCGATTTGACCTCCCAGCACTAGCTGGGAATGTTAAGGTCCAGGATCATTCTTCCTGCACTTGGGCCAGTCCCTTCCCTTCTCTGGGCCTCAGTTTCCCCATCTGTCAACAGAAGGGGCTGGTCTAGATGTTCTCTGAAGGCTGTCAGGATCCGTGGTGAGCCTCAGCAGATTCCTGCCTCCCGGGGGTTACGGGTGAGCTCCAGAGCACCTGGCTGGGTCCTCGGGTGAGTGACAACCTCTCTCGTGTCATCTGTGAGATAGGGAGGAGAAGAGTGTGGACTTCAGAGAGTCGCTCTAAGAAGTAGTGAAATATCGCAGGTCACGCACACAGCACATGCTTGGCACACAGGAAGTGCTCAATACATGCTAGCTCTTGTAGTCATCGTCGCGGTAACTAGATTGGCCAGCTGGCGGGGATTGTTCTGGGTTAGCAAACTCACATTCCCCAGCAGTATCTGACACACTCAAATGCTGAACGTGAGCTAAGGCAGGTTCACCTGCACTTGCCCAGTTCCCTGACTGAGTGGGCAACGGAAGCACCTGGGCGGACGGCAGCTGGCTGGGCAGAGGCCCAGAGGGAGGTTCGAGGTTCTTGCAACGAAGCATCTTCTGCGGTGTTAGAAGTAAGACTAGAAATTTCCACACTCCTGACGGTGTGTTAGGGGCTTACTTCTTTCCCTCAGTAGTGGTGGTCAATGTCATTTTTCTGTCCTTTGGAGGAGCGATGCAGATTCGTGGCCACGGGCCTTGTCCCCCCTTTTCCCCGCTGCAGGAGGACTCTGCGTTCTTTATTCTCAACAGCTGTTTGCATTTTTTCACCCCGGAGTTGTGGGTAAACAGTCTCCTGTGTTAAATAAAGGCTTCATCAGTTCACCAGCTCACCTGCATACAACATCTTTGTCACGAGTTCGAGTCTGTGTTAGGGCCAAGTCGGACATGATTGTGTCTCCCAGGTTGTTACCTTGCGCTTAATTGAAAGAACCTTTGAGTTCAAAGCGCGGGTGCCCAGCTGTCTCTGGCGTTCATCGGCCGCCATCTGCTGGGCAATGCTGGCATGGCGTGGTGTCCCCGGCGGGCAGGCTGCTCTGCCAGGGCGGAGAGGTTCACGCACTAAGTGAAGAATCATAGTACTAAGAAGTACTAAGAATCATAGTACTAAGCACTTGGACTATATCAGTGACCAAAACAGACACATATACCTGTTCCTCTAGAGCTTACGTTTTTTCAGGGAGTGACAGGTGATAGATAATATAATAAGTAAATAATACCATATATTAGGAAGTTGTTTAAGTATATGTGGAAAAAATTTTTTTAAGTAGAACATGAAAGGGGGATTGGAAGTGCTGGCTAGAGGGGGAAGATGAGGTGCAGTTTTAAATAGTTTTCAGGGTTGGCCTCGTTGAGAAGGTGACTTTTGAACAGAGACTTGAGGGAAATGAAGGAATGCCATGGAAGAAGAGCGTAGCTGGCAGAAGGGATGGACATTCAAAGGCCCTGGGGTACAAATGTGCTCCATATATTAGTCAGCCCAAGGCTGCCATAACAAAATACCAGCTGTGTCTGTAACATTTTATTTTGCTATAAGAAAAATGCCTGAAAGAAACATGGCAAAATAATAACTTCCATTGATTGTTTTAGACATATCATTTCATTTATTAGCACCAATCCTAAAATCTGTGTGCTACCCCGAATTACAGATACATAAACTGAGGTTCAGAGAGTCACTGCATCACATGGGAAGCAGGTAATTGAAACTAAGTCTATCCAAATCTGAAGTCTCAGCTTATTTTGTTAAATCACCCCCACCTTCCTAATGTATGATTATTCATTGCTGGAGTTAATTTGCTAATACTTTGTGGAAGATTTTTGCATCTGAGATCATGAGAGACAATGGTCTATAGTTATCTTGTGCTATCTTTATCTGGTTTTGAAATCAGGGTAACACTAGCTTTATAAAATGAGTTGGGGAGTGCTCCCTCCTCTCCTGTTTTATGGAAAACATGGTATAAAATTGGTGTTAATTTTTCCATAAGAATGCTTCAGTAAAACCTCCTTGGAAGATTTTTAAATTACAAATTCTATTTCTGTAATGGTTATAGGGCTACTAAGATCGTCAATTCCATCTGGTTGGGTTTTGGTAGTTCTTGTCATTTGTGGAATTAGTTCATGTCTTTTAAGTTGTCAAATTTATGAGCATAAAGAAATTCAAAGTATTAATATCTGCTTATTATCTTTTAACAACTGCAGTGATATCCTCTGTCTCATCTCTAATTTGGCAATGTGTTTCTTTCTTTTTATTTTTGTCAGCCTTACTAGAGATGTATCAATTTTATTGGTTTTTTGAAGAACCATTCTTTTGTTTTGTTGATTTTTCTCTATTGTTTTCCTGTTTTCAATTTCATTGATTTTATTTCTTTCCTTCTACTTGGTTTGGGTGTGATTTTATTTTTCTTTTCCTGGCTTCTTGAAGTGAGAACTTTGATTATTGATTTGAGATGTTTCCTCTTTTCTAATGTTAGCATTTTAGGGCTATAAATTTCCCTTTCAGCACTGCTTTAGCTGAACCTCAGAGTTCTATATATTTTTATTTCCTTGAGACACCCTCTTTGGCCCATGAGTTATTTAGAAGTATGCTGTTTAACTTCTAAGTGTTTGGAGATTTTCCTGTGTTCCTTCTGCCCACTAAATTTTAATAACTGTCTCTGATATTATTTTATCTCCATGAGAACAGGACTTTATCCATTTGTTCTACTGCAACATCGCTGTTGCTGAGATGCTAAGAACAGGACAATAGTATGTGCTCACTAAATAAGAATGAATGGATGATTGAAATACTTAAATATGAAGAAAAGAAAACTGAAGGTTAAGAAAAGGGAGAGGGAGACATCAGGAAGTTAATGGTGATCATTGCTGGGTAGGAAAATATGGTTGCCTTTTGTTTTCTTTTATCTCTTGTATTTTCCAAATTCCCTGCAATGAGTACATTCTACTTTTACAATCAAGTAAAGAAATTACAAAAGTAGAAGCTGAAAATGTAGAAGCTGGTATTTCTGATCATTTTCACTCCCTCCCTGGCAGGTCATGACAATTTGAATTACTAAAAAAGCTGCAGCTGAGAGGCAAGACCACAAAAGGACCGACCCTTAAGAGGGTCCTAAAGTTAAATTGACCCAGACCCCCTCAGGGAGACAGACAAGGACCCTCCCAGCCACCCAAGCTCTGTAGGCCACTGAGATTACTGCTACAATAACCTTATCATCGAGATCATGTGCATTTAGTGTCACAGGGTCACTTTCCTCCTACTCTTCTCACTGCGCAAAGCCCATTAGAGATCCTGTGAATTAGTGTTCATCCCAGGAGATCTGGTTTGGCATTGTAAATATTACAAAACATCCATGTGCCTAAGTCCAGCCTTCAAAATTACTTTGACAATTTACTCTGAGGAAGCAGTTTGACATTTGCTTTCAGGGTTCGTGATATAAAAAAGATTACTGAAAAAATTAGAACAGAAAGGAGATACCATAGTTTTCTGTTTTATTTGTTTAACCATCTTTTACACCTTTGGTCACAGTCTCTTCATGATTTTTTGAGGCAATTTCTTTGGGAAACCTTGTGGCTGAGACAATCTGATGATAACCCCTGCTGGACAGGGTCCCCTACTGGAACCGTTCCTAGGTGTGGATAATTTCTGAAGATGGGTGGACATGCCTTTCTACTTTTGTTAATAATGCTGAGAACTTGGTTTTAGTTTTTTTCAACAAAGTGATTGCCTAGACCCGGAAATGTTTTTCCACCCTTTTCTACTCTTGAAGTGAGGTGATTTCCTGTAAGGTCCAGGGATTTGGTGGGTGGGTTCAAAATTGGGCAACTTTGTAACCTGATACCTGGGGATGGTACCATTGGTGGGGCGTCCCTCAAAGGCAGGGATGGGTGTGTGGCAGCCGCTAAGTCAAAGAAGGCACCAAGATCAATGAGCAGATCTATATGGATCTGTCCAAGTCTTAAAGAACAGCCAAGGACACGAGAATCTAGAAAACAATATCACAACCTGGTGGTAGGGGGAAACGAAGATTCCACAACCCAGGGACAATTCATATCAAACAAAATAGGCTATGCTAAAGTCAGCCAGAAATGGAATATTATAATGTAAACCAGTCTGCATTTTAAAAATCATTCGATTTCTATCATTCCTTGGGTACCTGATTGGCTAACTTTTTGTTGCTGTTGCTGAGTTACCTGATTGGAAGAGAATAGGTCAAAAGGCATAAATTTGTTTATTCATTTAATTTTTATTGACACCCACCGTTCAATTAAATTCAAAATTATTAATCACTCTTCCACGGCTCCCTGGTGGAGACCACCCTCACCCACTTTGGGAGCCGTTTACCGAGTATTTCTGGTTCTCTGATTCCTGAGCATGTGAGGATGCTTCTCCCTGGCCGTAAAAGGTAGGCATGGCCATGGGCCGGCTCTGGCCAACGAAAGGCATGCGGAAGTGACACATCGGGCCAGTGTGCAATTCACTCCATCTTCCTCTCTCTTCTGACTTGACTGTGAACATCGAAAAGAAGCCGTCATGGGTCCCAAAGTCACTATAACATGCTGAGCACTGCATCTGACCTGCAATGGACAAGTGGTGGGAACAAAAGAAAACACTTACTGTACTAAGCTCCTGAGATCTGGTGGTTGTTACTGGAACATCATCTGGCTTGTCTTCACTCCATCCCCAAAGAGCTTACAAGCTGGTTTGACAGAGAGATATCTGGGCAATATATGGTAATAATGACAACACAAGTGTGCCCAGGAGCAAAGGGACAAGGTGTCTGCACAGCTGCAGGCTTAGGAAGAAATGCATCAGAGGGGGTCCAGGGTGAACACAAGAGCACTCAGGTGCCAGCAGCTCCCTTTGCCCCTCCAGATCCACTCTTTGCTCCTGTCCACACTGCTCTCTGCCCCATGAGACTGACCTGTCTGTCCTGCAGTGACAGGCTGCCACCCTCTGGCTCCGGGTTGGGTCTGGTCAATGGGGTCCGCGGCAGAAGACTGAGGGGAGGAGGCAAGTGAGGCAGGAATATTTCTTCCTCTGTCTCTCTCCTCACAGGGTCATCTCTGGCTGGCTGCACCCCCAGCTGAAGGCCGCCCACTCCTGTCAAGACCACCTCTCCCCCTGACTGCCTCCTTCCAGATTCGGTAACTCTCTCCCCTCTGCCCCATCAGGACGGGGTGATAAGAGCCCCACGGGGAGCTCGCAGCCCCGGTACCCTGCACTGGCCCTTTCAGTTTCCCCATACCCTGCCCACACCTTTGTCAACAGTCCGTTTTTTAAGGACTCCTTAAAGCATCCTAATTTGAGTGTGCCATCTGTTTCCTGCCAGCCCCTGACTAACAGATCTTGCTCTGGGGAGGAGCAGTAGAAAGGAAATCATCGTGCTTTGTCTAATTATAGGGTCAGCTGGTAAAACAGGTAGGAGGCTTTTAAAAATGATTCATTCTTCATTAAGAAATGAATTATTAAATGGCTTTGCTTCTCACCACCAAAACTGGAAGATTCTTCTCTAAAGTTAAAAAAGGACTGGAGGCAAAGTACTGGCCTCTTTGCACCTACGATGAGTGAGTGGCCGTCAGTCAGCGGAGCCTTTGTCTCCCGAAGCCCTTCACAAACCCTGGGGGCACAGAGGCCAACCAGGATGTCCTGCCACGGCTAAGGAGCTTGCCCAATGCCCCCTTCTCTGGCAAAGTTGACACCAGAATTCCAGCCACTATTTTCAACTCGAACCTGAGGGCGGAAGCCTAATTCCGAAGTGCTCAAAATAGTAACCTTCCTTTTGAGTTCCCATATATAGCGGGGAGGGTTGCCACAACCCCGCCAGCTGGGAATTCTCTTTTGTCCTGCCTTGGGATCCCTGTGGCACGTTCACTGGATTTGCTCATTTCCACGTGGAAAGCCAACTTGGAAAGAGTTGGACCTGGGTGTATGAGGCCCTGTGCTCTACTCCCCACCCTGAGCCCCCGCCCTGAGCTGCATCCCACCTGGGAAGCTGCAGCCAGAGAGGACGGTACAGCAGCCCCAGGGTTGCCCAAAACAGCTGAAAGAAGCAAACACTCTATGGCAGCTGCTGGGACTAGATCCGGGGACGGGTCCGCTCAGGCATGCCCGGATGTAAACTCAGAGGAAGTGCAGACGGCAATTTGGAAGATTTAGGAGTTCTCCGGCTGTCATCGGATTTTACTGTGCTGTCATTGACATGTTTGTGTTCTCTCCAGAGCAGGTAAGAGGCTGGACGAAGGAAGGCAGGGCATGCCTGTGTGCCAGGTCCGCACAGCTGGACAGATGTGCAGGAGGAGGGGGCGGGGACCATCTGGAAGTCTAAGGATGCTGTCTGCCCCGTGGGTGCCTGGGGCGGTACCCACCAGGAAGCAACAGAGGGGCGATAAAACCCACAGCAGTAGAATTTGCCATGACAACAACTCCCTTGAGTTAAAACACGCTTTTCAAGAAAGCAAATACCAATTCAATCGCTATAGCGAGAAGTTCCTCATGACAGTGGTGAAGAAAGGCCGGGTTCTTGACCAGTGTAAACGTTTTAGAAAGGGGAGGAGCGACCTGAAGGAACAAGAGCACAGTACACGCCCCGACCACCTTGTGCTAACCTGTCCGATGCTGGGACGCACGTTTGGGGTGCGGGAGAAGTAGAAGGTCCTAAATGCTGGATTTCGCCCTAGAGATGGCCAAGCTGCAGGTTCTCCAGGCAGTGGCTCTAGAGCAGCACTGTCACGCTTCCATAGGCACACATGCCCCAGGGACCTTATCGAAACATCGATTCTGATTCTGTAGGTCTGGCCCAAGGGTCTGCATTTATAACAAGCTCCCAGTCATGGTGGATTTTGCTGGTCCGTGGAACACACTTAGAATACATAGCAAGGCATGGGAGGACGCTGGCTTTGCTCAGGGACACTTCTGCTTCCTGCCAACACAATATAAAACAAAAACAGGTGTGAGTGGCCCAGTTCAGCAGCCTGGGAAGTTTGCTGATAATAACCCAAGCCTTGGATTGGCGACCGAGTGGCTGCTCAGGGGACTCCATCTCCAAACTGTGAGCAATGTGCCGAGGTTGACTGGGGCCAGCTGTCCCCAGGAAAAGGTGGTCTGGTCACCAAGTGCAAGTGTAGAGGATGGCTTACCTTTGAGGAGCTACTACAGACATGGACCTCTGGGCCCAGAAACATGACTTGCCACTCACTGACTCACTCACTCATTCGTTTTTTCAACAAATGCTTCCTGAGCGTGTGTTACACGCCGGGCCTGTGCTCGGCACGAGGGTACCGTGCTGAACAGCATATCGTGCCCTCAATCAGCCCCCGGGAATGGATCCATTTCTCAGGGACAAGCTTAAAAAATAACGTTGATGTTTTTATTTATTATAAAATTCACTGTAATATTTACCATTATGATGACAGCAGCTTCTACTTTTTAAAGGCCTGCTGGGTGCCAGCCATTGTGCTAAGCACTTTACCTGGCTCATCTCGTGAATCCTCACAACCACCTATGTGGCAGGTACTACTATTAAACCCACTGCAATGATGAAGAAACTGAAGCTCAGAGAGGGTGATTAAGTTTCCCAAGGACACCAGCTAGCGAGGGGAGGAACTGAGATGAATGCCCAGTCCCCACACGCTGGGTCTCCATGTCTACTCGTGGGCACATTCCCTCCCTGGGGAGAGCTCCTGGGGACCCAGCGACGGTCAGCACTGAGTGAGTTTGGAATGTGATGGGGGGGCAGTAGATGACGTGGGTGATGTCGATCACAGCGGCATCACACTGCAATGACCTGATGCACTTTTCTCCCCAGAATGCGCAGAACTTCAGCACAGGCCGGGGGCCCGAGTCCCTGGCCCAGAGTCCCCCTCTGTCCCTTGGGGAGAGCCAGGATGCACTGCTTGGCTTTGCCACGTCTTGCTGAGCAAAGGCAGTGTCCTCTCTGTTTCCTGGGCCTCCCTGCCTGTCCACACATATATGCATTCACACACACACACACACACACACACACACACACGACCATGCACATCGTATGAGCCCACATACCCACAGACACACGCACACACTCTCACACACACTTACACACGCACACACCCTCACATATCTACACACACTACCATGCACAACACACACATTCACACACCCTCACACACACACACTTCTGATGACCACCTTCTTTTGGGGGTATGTTAGTACCGTGATCAGGTGAAACACAGATTTTGCCGCTTTCTGCTTTGGACCTATTATGTTTATTTCATAGTTTAACTCTCAGAAGACTACTTTATTCTCCTAAATCCTGTGGCCGGGATTCCTTTCCACTTTTAAAGCCCCCAACAGCTCTGTGCGGCCACTTTCCCTGACACCCAAAACAGACAGGAGGAGTCTTAAATGGTCCAGAGCATTGATGGTGTCTTTAAAGAAAAACGCACTCTCGATAGGAGGTTGGATAACTTTGCATCCAGTTTCCATTCGTCTTGGGGTTTGGTGGCTGCTGTTTGTGTTTTGTGCAGGAGAATCTCTCCTAGTCGACGTCTATTTAAGCAACGCAGTGGTTAACCTTTGCGCTCTATTCCTGCATCAATCTGTTGCCCACCACACGCGGGGCTGGCAATGCTAGCTGGCATTGCTTTTGGATTTTCAATTTACCACCCAACTACCAGTCCTAATAACATCAGATAAGAGGGCTTCTGCTGTGCTACACTTGTGTTCAAAAACTACAAATGCTGTCAACTCAGAGTTAAGTCCAGCCATACGGAGACAGAAAATAAACACCCAAGAAGGCCAAGGAGACTCAGTGGCCCAAGTCCACTGAGTTGCTCAGATTCTATGTGCTGTAGGAGTTCCAGAGCGGGGAGAGTGCATGAGTTCAAGCGCAGAAGGCTTCCTGGAGGAGGTGAGATTCTGATGGGCCTTTGTTATGGGTTGAATTGTGTCCACCCCAAAATTCAGATGTTCAAGTCCTAACCCCTAGTACCTAAGAATGTGACCTCGTCTGGAAATAGGATCATAGCAGATTGATTAGTTAAGATGAAGTCATACTGGAGTAGGGTGGGCCCCTAATCCCATATAACCGGTGTCCTTGTAACAAGGGGAAATGTGAAGACAGACACGTGTGCACACAAGGAGAACGCCCGCGAAGATGAAGGCAGGATCAGGGCGATGCCTCTACAAGCCAGGGAATACCAAAGATTGCCAGCAACCACCAGGAGCTCGGGGAGAGGCACGGAACAGGTTCTCTCTCACAGGAAGAAGAGGGAAGGAAGAAACCTCAAAAGGAAGCGATCCTGCTGACACCTGGATTTCAGACTCCTGGCCTCCACAACTGTGAGACAATATATTTCTGCTTAAACACCCAGTTTGCAGCACTTTGTTGCAGCAGCGAACTGGTACAGCCTGAAGGACAGGTAGGAATTTGTGATGCACAGAGAACGCGCCCCTGTCGCTACCACCACCATCACTTACTAAGCTCTTAAAAGTGAAGCAGCTGAATGAGCAGGTCCTCGTGCCAGGTCGGGGAGGTGGGCTCCAGCTCGGCCCCTGCCAGGTTGCAGATGAACACCTGTGGCCAGGAGGCGGCGCCGAGGAGGACAGCTTGGCCACATCCATGCCCGCTCTGCCAGCTGGCCCGGCTCCCCCACCGCACACCTGGCCAGGAGTCAGTAGGAAAACAGTGTGTTTGCAGGCTCTGCACTGAGGGCGTGGGATCGACGCAAAGGCTAATACATCCGAGATAAGCAGGATTTGTTGATTTGCTGGAGGTTAGAGCTGTAGGATCGGGAGTTGGCTCTGGGTCCTCTCCATAGCCCTGGGCTGGCTCCGCATGCGCTGAAGAAGGAAAGTATCTGTTGTAGGTTGAATTGAGAGCCCACCCTCCACCAAAGTCCTAGTCTTGGGGACCTGTGAATGTACCCATTTGGAAATAGGGTCTTTGCAGATATGATCAAGTAAAGGCGAGGTGATGCTGGATTCAGACGGGCTCTAATGCGCTGACTGGTGCCTGTGTAAGACGAGGGAAATCTAGACACACACAGAGGAGAAGGCCAGGTGAAGGCAGAGATGTCCACACAGGGAGAATGCCGCGCGACAACGGGGGCTGGGATTCGAGTGACCGCAGCCAGCACCAGCAGCTGGAAGAGGCAGGAAGGATGCTCCCCCAGAGCCTTCGGAGGGGAACGTGGCCTTGCTGACGCCTTCATTTCAGACTTCTGACCTCTAGAACTGGGAGAGAACAGATTTCCGTTGTCTGAAGCCACTCAGTTTGTGGTCCTTCGTTATGGCAGCCCGAGGAAACTGCTGCAGGGCCCTTCCCTGCCACAGTGGTGGAGCAGCCTCCACGAGCCTCCACGAGCTCTTAGCCGGCCAGGAACAGGCCCCAGGGGAGCTCCGCTTCTCCTCAGAGGGGCTTCTGCTCTCAGCCCCTCTCTCCATGCACCCCACCAGGGAGGGGGCTTCCTCCCCTTTGCAATCTGCCACGCAGAGGGTATGATGATGGAGCCGTCCCAGCCTCTCTGTAAAGTGCAGATAAGAGCAGCTCTCCCTGTCCTCTGTACTTCTTAGAATTCTTGTGACGACCCTGAGAGAATGGAGGAGGTGGCAGAGCTTTGGAACCTGCAGAGGGCTGTGTGCTCTGGTGACCAACTAGCTGTCTGGTGTCAGGACAGGGAGAAGAAGTCCTGACGGTGGCAGAGGGCAGGGAGCAGGGAGGAGGAAAGACCTGGATTCGGCTCCTGGGTACGTGACCTTTCTGCCATATCATAGTATCATTCCGCCGCTGCCTGCACGCGCCCCTCTGGCCTCATCACCTTGCACCCACTCTTTTTGCCACTCAGTGCTGTCCCCAGCCTGTACCCCAGCCATCTGGTTCTGCAGGCCAATGTCACATTCTCCAAGTTCAAGTTCTATTTTGGAATTTCTTGTAACTATTTTACTGAGAATATGTCTCCCCTGACTTTGAACTTACCGAGAGCAGGAAACATGAATCGTCTGTAGATCCCGGCACTTAGCCCAGGTCCCGTCTGATCCAGGGTAGGTGGTCTAGGTTTATTGAAGGAATTTCATTTAGTCTTTAAAATGAAGGTGTGCTGCCTAGATCAGTCATTTTTGAACTCGACACTTCATCAAGGACTAAGTTTACATAAATATCTTCTGCAGAACAGTAATTCCATAAAATTCTCTCTCTTTGTTTCACAAATGCCCCAATTCTGTAGTTGAATACATTTTGCAAAGGCTACGTACTACGGCCTCTTTTGCAGATTAACGATGCCCATTAATGCATTTATTTAACTTTGTTTAACCAAATATTCTCTAATGTATTTGATCATATGTGGCAGAGAATGCTAAGTGTCTAGCACTCTCCATTTCCCCTTTCTTCCTTAAACATAGAACCTCTAAGATTTTTAGCTTGGTATATTGCCACCTGGAATATAAACTACCTTTCCCAGCTTTCCCCGCAGCTAGGTACAACTCTGATGAATTCTAGCCAACGAAATACAGGCAGACATAAATCATATATGATTTCCAGGAAGGCGCCTTAAAGAGAAGGGGTGTGCCTTTCTCTTCCCCACACCTTTCTGCTGTCTAAAATGCAGATGTAATGCTGGCATTTGAGCAGCCATCTTGGGCCATGAGGTAGCTTCTTATGGATGATCTAGGACTTATTCTGGGGTCTAGATTTACCTCCAAATTTTGTTTACCTAACAAAAATAAAATTGTATCTTGTTTAAGCCACATGTTTTTCTGGTGTTTTCTGTCTCATGTAGCCAAACAATGTAAACTGATACACCACAGAGCCTCTTTTTCCACACCACCTATTCTGCAAGATTTTTTTCTGCAAGATGTTCTTGCAGAAATCTTGATCTAGAATTTGACTTTTTCATTGTCCTATCCCACCGGCCATCCAACTCCACGAAGGCACAGTCCCAGCTTCTTTCACTCATCACCGTGTACTCGGCACCTAGCACAGAGTCGGTGCTCAACAAAGACTTGCTGACAAGCTTTCAGTGGCTGAATTCCAAAGGCCTCCAGGCCCCCAGCTGGGTGACCGTGCCCTGAGCCAGAATTTCACTGTGTTGCTTCAAAAGTGCCAACGACACATCTGCTCATCAGCACAAAACAGAGGCCTGGACGGCCGGACCTGACACAGGCACGCCACGGGATGTCCTCACTCTCACCCTCCCCCAGGGGACATCAGGGGGCCCTGGGCTCCAGGCCTCACTAGCTCAAACCACCACTCCCTCCCTGTCTTGCAGCTGTGGGGACGCAGGGCAGGGGGCGCGAAGGAAGGATCTGGTACGTCGTGCACTGAACATGGTAGAAGGGATGTCAGCAACGGGAAGGACGCTGTGAAAAGTGAGGCTCCCGCCTGACACCTCAGCTCCCAGCTTTCTTCCTCCGAGGCTTGTGTGTCTGGTGTGTCCTTCCAGAGATGTTCCTACCCGGACGTGAACACATTCTGGACCTTGTTGTCATTCACTTGTTTTGCTTTTCAACCTAATATATGTTGGAGATCCACCCCTATCATTAGCCCACCTCATTCTTTCACTGGGTCATACAATTGACGCCTCGGTCCCCTAACGAGGTAGCCTAATGAGATATTCTGATGTCATCTAAACAAACAATACTTGTGAATACCGCTTTGTATGTGCGTGGGAGTGTCCAATAAACACCTACAGGTGGAATTGCAAGGGGCGGGTGCCTTTTAACTTCTGTTGGATAGTGCCAGAGCGCCAGTCCAGAGGCTCTGCCAGTTTGCACCCTCATGTAGGACATCCTCCACGGAGAACCCGTGCCCCCACCTGCCAGCGCGTTGGGATCTTCTGACCCTAGTTCAACCCGGTTTGCGCTGGTGTCTGCTCCCTACGCACCCCTGCCCCTCCTCCCTCCTGGGCTTCCAGACTCCTACCTGCCCTTTGGCTCTTGAAGTCCCAGGAGTCCCGGCCTTCGGTCCTCACCATGCTGTCACGGAGGGAGTGGGCGACCTCCCAACATTCTCTCCCTGTGATAGGCGCTTGTCCAAAAGACACAAGCATCTGTGACGTTCCAGAAAGTAGCCTCACAGCCAGGGAACTATGCCCGTGTGAACACATTCCATGCAGAAAAGCTGGAGCCAGCGGCGGCATTGGACACGACCCTCCACGGTGCTTACGCCCCACCTCTGTCATCCTCACCCCCGAGTCACAGACTGGGAGTGGAGGTGGCATCCCGGCGACAATCTGCTCTTTGACCTTCAACCCCCAACCTCTTGGTGGAGAAAGAGTCTTCTTTACTCATCGTCTTCATCAGTCCTCACCCTTGCTCACCGCCGCCAGGCACGATGCAAGGCGTTAGCATTGCGACAGGTGGCAGGACTCCTGGGTTTCACCTGGTTTCACCCTCCCAAGTGACCTTGGAAAGTCTCTCCCTGCTCTGGCCTCAGGTTCCTCCCCTAGAACGGGAGGGGCTGGCCTTGGGATGGGCCTGGGGTTCCAGCCCTACCGAGGTCCTTCCAGCGAATCCCAATTATTATACAAAGGGCCATGGAGAGTGAGGGCTGTGGCTCTGCTCGGTGGGGCTGTGGGACAAGGACATCCTGCCTGGTCAGTCCTCAGGCCACCTCTCCATCCCGGAGTCCCAGGTGGGGGCCCCCAGCCAGCCCAAAGCAGCTACCTGGTTCTGTGCTCTTCCTGTATACTTTGAACTTTACAAAGATACTTGGGGCCTCCCTCGCCACTTTACGACAACGTGGCCTTTTCCTTTTACACCAACATCCCCCGCCCCTGGTCTCAAACACACTCGTATATATTTTTAATTTTAATGAAAGTAAACTTGGCCCATTCCTCAAACCTCCAAGCAGAGGCCACACGTAAAGCTACCAGCACCCCAGGGAGAGTCCTACCCCATGTTGAGGACACATCTGAGGGCAGCCACTCTGATAACGGTGTCTGGGAGTCAAATGGAAGCACCTGATCATCCAGGGCTCTGCTTGGTCCCCACCGCTGGGCAGAACTGCCCCAGGGCGATTCCAGAGCCCAGGCACTGTGACCCCTGAGGAAGAATCATCTCCAGATCAAAGCCCTCTGTAGGAGCTGAGCCTTTGTACCTAGGAGGGAGGATGGCAATGCCTGGGGTCAGGTGGCTGAGGCCCACCTCAAGGAGGGACCCCAGCTGGGAAGACTGCTGGCCTATAGCTCGGCCAGAGACCCTCAAGGCTCCTAAATCCCTTCTGGCTACAGGCAAGGCTTGCATCTTTGGGCTCAGCCTGGAGGAGGGAGAGTAGGCGAGCACTCTCTAGGGGTGATTGGGACTGTGATGGGGGCCAGATTCCTAAAGATAAGCTCACCAGGACTGGGGAGGCCATGCCTGGCCAGCAAGGAAGGCGCTGCAGTTAGAGCAGCTCACCTGCAGCCGGTTGACCTGGTAAATTGGAAGAGAACGTTCCTGGAGCTACCAGGCAGGCAAATGGGCTAACTCAGGTGAAAGTGCTCCCCACCTGTGTAGTACATACAACAATGCCTTCCTTTTACTCCACGCCTGGCATCGGTGTGCCCAAGTTCTGGATTCAGGCTGGCCTGTGTTCAACCCCCAGCCCCTCCATGAACAAGCTGTTTGGCCCTAGCACGTCTCTTTCACCCTCTGAGCCTGTTTCCTCATCTGTAAAATGGGCATATGGTAGTGCCTCCCCCACAAGACTTGGGAGAGTTAATGAGAAAATGCACACAATGCCTGGAGCCTGAAGGCACAGAGAAGGCCCTTGCTAAAGGTTCCACGCACTGTTACCATTGGAGGAAGCCCCTCCTTGCCACTGCCATTTCTGTCCCTGTCTCATCCCTGCCAGAGACACCTGGAATATCTGAGGAGCTTCTCCTTCCCCTGCAGAACCAAGCAAAGCCCCAGTTAGGAGGGCTGGTCAGTGTCCCCAGCCTTCACTCCCTGGCGAGAGGAGACAGTGCACCCCCAGGTGTCCTAGGAGGGAAAAAAGGACCTTCCACGACAGCACTAGAATGTTTGTCTCTTCCTGCCCCCCATCTCTATTTGCTGGGCGAATATTTACCGAGCCCCTGTGGGAAGCCATGCACCATGGGGGACCAAGGACAAGCATGCTCAGGAAGGACTCATGCACCCAGAGAGAGACAACACACCACGAGGCAGCCATCCTCTCTTCAACAAGCAAGCAGAGCAAAACTCCCCAATCAGCTTCTGTCTTAGGAGTCATGGGTACAAAAATGAAGGAGACATGGTCCCTGTTGTCAAAATGTTCACCATTTAATCATATAATCCCATTCAGCAATTAGGCAAGTGCTCCCAGGGGCTCTGCACGCTTTGTTTCATTGGCAATCCTCACCCACTCTCATGCAAGAGGTCCTTTTATCCCCATTTTACAGATGAGGGATCTGAGGCTTTGGAAGGTGACTGCAACCAAGGTCTGAACAATCGCCACTCAGCGTCCAAAATGCCCTAACTAGAGCCTGCACACATTGTCTTGGGAGCTTGGGACTGACTTTTCAGAGAAATGCAGGTTGTGGTGAGGCAAGAACAGTACCTGAGCTGCTTCTTGAAGCCCTCAGAGAGTCCCCAGCAGGCAAGGCAAGGGAAAAGAATTCCTGGAGCAGGAACAGCATGTGCAAAATACCTGAGTGTAAATGAGCACAGTTAGGGGGCATGAGCTATTTGTTTAGTTCTAGAATCTAAGAGGCCTCCAAGGTAGTGATGGGAGATGCAGCTATGAAGGGAGGCAAGGGCAAGATTATAAAGAGCTTTGAACAGCAACCTAAAACATAGAACTTCTGGAGGCAATAGGGAGCCATTAAAGGTTGTTAAGCAGGAGGAGAGAGCATCTAAAAGATCATGGATCAGTAGAAGTGAGCCATATTGTCAGTGCTCTGAGTGATGGGAGAAAAGAACATGAGTGGGATGAGCCAAGAAGGTTCTGGAGGGTGGGCACGCTGACGGTTCCAGTTAGGCCCAATGCCAGATGAAGGCAGCAAATTAATGGGAAAAGGCAAGGTTCAGATTAAGCTATGGACAAGGCACATGAAACCTGGAGTATTTTAGACTCAGTCTCAATTCCCCTGCATCCACCTTAGCACAGGAAAACTAAAAAAGAAACAGCTAAGAAAGTGTCAGATTTATTAAAACAGCTAAGTTCCTGTCTCCCTCAGACTCCATAGCTCTGACTTTCCTGCTATATTTGGATGTTCCAGAAGTTTCCTCTGCTCAGGCATTCCCCACACCCCCACAGAAGAATGAGCACGTTTCCGGGGCTCCCCTAGCCTTTGCCATCCCCACCAAGCTGCCTGACCCCAAGGCCCATTTACCAGCCAGGGTCTGGGGGAATCCAAGTGGCTCAGCCCCCTCTTCTCCCCAGGTCTGGATTCCACAAAGAAGCACCCGGAACTTGGTGTTATTCTCCTCTTGAAGAAAAGAAAGCCTACATTCTTTCTTTGGCTGGGTTTTTCACCATGACTGGTTTTCATTAGCTTTTCAAGTGGAAAATAAATTTTCTCCGATGGAAAGCTGCCATTTATTTGCAGAAAGTCATTGTTCATTTAATATTTTTTATGTTGAATGATCCAAGCCCAAGTCTGCTGGGGCTCTGTCCAGGCCCTGAGGGAGTGTGATTCAGAAACCCTTCTGGCAGACGCTGTTTGAGGAGATGGTGTCCAGTTGCCTCTTGTTAAAGCTTCGGGATTAGGGAAACCTGGAAAACAGCAGCAATCAGCTCTCCGCTGCCTCCCCCACCCCCACCCCACCTTTCCCTTCCAGGCCAAGCCCTCATTCACCTGGTGGAGAAGCTTCTCAAAGCTTCTTCCTGGCCTCTCCTCGCCCTGGCGCTAAAAGGGCAGGGAAAACAGTAAACCAAACCAGGAAAGGCGGCCAGCTGCAAAGCCCCAAGCCATGCTGCTCTGTGGAACCAGAGGGGGACCCACCTGGGCAAAATTCTCCCTCTGAGGCAGCGGTGCCCAACATTTTTGGCACAGGGACGGGTTTCATGGAAGGCAATTTTCCCACAGACTGGGTGGGAGGGAGGCAGAGCTCAGGCGGTGATGCGAGCAGTGGGGAGCGGCTGTAAGTACAGATCAAGCTTCCCTTGCTCACTCGCCTCCTGAAGACAATTTTTCCATGGATGCCCAGGTGGAGCTCTGCAGCCCAGTCCCTAACTAACAGGCCACGGACTGGTACCGGTCTGCAGCCCAGGAGTTGGGGACTGTAGCTAAGGGGCCAACTCTGTAGGGGCTGAGACCAAGAGGGGTCTTGGCCCCCAGGCCAGTCCCAGGTTAAGATACTGTAAGAAGAGCAGAGACAGGCAAGAAGTGCAAAGGCGGGAAGTGGAGACTGAGAAAGGAAGTGGGGAGATAGACAGGAAGCAGAGAGACAGGAAGCAGAGAGAGACAGGAAGTGGAAACATGTCCAGCAGAGACCAACCAATATTGCTCAACACTCCTTTGCCAGCTGGGCTCCCCGTGCAAAGGGATGAGAAGCTTTTAAGCCTCTACCAGGAAAATTCAAGTCTGGAGATAATTTAAGCTTTCCTGGGTGTCTGCCAGCCCTCTCCAGAGTTTTGCCAAATTTCCACCTACTTCCTTTGCATGTGGAAAACTTCGCCTCCGTCTCTTCAACACTGGTTTTTTGTTTTTCTTTTTGGTTATTCAGGAGGCTTCGTGGATGAAGACGTGTGGGATGAGGGGTTCATAGGGACTGGCTGTCGCCGTGCCCGCACTCCCACCCACCCCCATGCATCACACACACTCTCACGCAGAAGGCACTTCTTATGGGGTCGGGGGACAAAGAATCAGGTACTGGAATGTCCTGCTTAGACCCTCAGAAAAATACCAGGTATCCACAGAGCTCTGAAACATACTACCCACTGCTTGCAATGGTGGCTCCTCCTCAAAGTAAATTGGAATTTTTTGTCTACTTTATTGTATAAATATAGAACCAAATATCATGATATATAAAGTATTATATAGGTATACATATATTTAAGTTCATGGTCTCCTTCTAATCCCACCCCTTTGATGATTACTATTTTGATGTATATCATTGATGGGTTTTTTTTTCATGCTTATAAACAACAAACAAAACTGAGACAAGCTAATTGTTTTTTAAAAAATTTAACAATATATCCCGGCCACTGTTCCAGTTCATGATATGTAGATCTGACTCATTCTTTTCTGACAGCGGCGTGGCATCCCACTGTGTCGCTACACCATGATCTTACTAACATGGCTCCTGTTGGTGGACATTCACATTTTTTCTAGGTTGGGATCTTCATGTTTGTTAATTTGCTTTTTGTGTTTGCTTTTGCTATTATTATAAATGACACTGTAATAATTACTGTGCATCTCTTCCCCTATACTGGGATTTTTATTTTGTAGGTCAAAGTCCTAGAAGAGGGATTGCTGTGTCAGAGGAAATTGTAGTAGGAAATTGGAGTGTTAAAATTGTAGTAGGCACTGTCAGATAGAATCTCAAAAAGATCTTGCAATTCACACTCCTTCAGAATAAGTCTTCGACTCCCAAAGCAGAGGGTGGTAATTTCTCAGGGAAAGCCTTTTTTAAATTTTGCTTCATTTTTGGGTAACACATGTGAAATTAGTTTATAAACCCTAAAGCATTTACAGCTCAGATGTCAGCTGGTGATGACTTGCTCCTTAAATTCTAAGCAACGGTGCTTCCAATCTTCATTCTACAGATTTCCCTAAGCCATCGTCCCACCCAAGGTTTCTGGAAGTTCCTGGTGCAGGGTAGGAGATGGGAGAGAGTTTGCAGTTTTAGGGACCTCTAGCTCCTCACTCTAGGTGACCCTGAAATCATTCCTTTTGGGTTCATTTTATAATCTCACACATGCTGTTGTGGCCCATGCAACATTAACCCAGACTTGGGACTGAACCCTTTTCTATAATACACGTATGCACACGCTTGCACACACACACACACACACACACACACACACACACACACACCCATACACAGTTATTCATAAGTGTACAGACCGTGGACGATTTGGGTGACCTGGAAAGATTTACATTTTAGGATACATACAACTTAAAATTCAAAGTTCAATAAACCTACTTCTAAAAATGCCCCCCATCTTAGTTTGTTTAGTGTTGTTGTAACAGAATACCTGAAGATGGGTAATTCAATTTACAAAGAAAAGAGATTTATATGCCTCACAATTCTAGTGGCTGGAAAGTCCAAGACTGGGCTGCTGCATCTGGCGAGGGCCTCGGGCTGCTTCCACTCATGGCAGGAAGGGGAAGGGGGGTGGGAACGCACACAGAGATCAAAGGTGAGAGAGGAAGCCACATTCTTTAACAACCCACTCTTGCAGGAACTAATCCATTCCTGGAAAAGCAAGAACTCCCTCACCCTTGAGGAAGGGCATTAATCTATTCGTGAGGAATTCACTCACCTCGCCCTCCACCATGACCCAAACACCTCCCACTAGGCCCCACTTCCCAACACTGCCACACTGGGGATCAAATTTCAACACGAGCTTCAACATCCAAACCAGAGCACCCTCAAACATTTCTGAAATGAAACCTCTAGTCTTCTGACCTTTAGTGGGTCCATCTCTCTTCCCACACCTCTGCCCTCTCTCTCAGAAGAACAACTGCCAATAATAATAATAAATCATTCCATTCTCTTAAACACCAAAATTCAGTTCTGCCCAGCCTCTGCTCCCAGATTTTTCCAGAGCAGGACAAAAGGGTCTTTCATATAATGGAATCCATCCTCCTCGAAAAGAAGCAGGGGTTGTAAGTAGCAAAAAGTTTTTACTCCTTTCCACACCAAAAAGGTTCATTCATTTAATCCATTCTCCACCCTTAACAGAATGTTCTTTATAAAAATGTAAGTCAAATTATATCCCACCCTTGCTCCATCCCCACTGGCTTCCCAAAGCCATTAGAATAGAATCCAAACCCTTACTGTGGCTTTCCAGGCCCTGCCTGATCTGGCCTGCCCACCGCCAGGAACTCATCTCCCCCAACTTCCGCCCTGCACTCATGGCAGGCCATCGTCACAGTGATTGGCTCAAGGCCCCTGACGTAGGTTGGTACAATCAGAGCAAAATTCTGAGATTTTGTTCAACAATTAGGGGGAGAGTAATGCAATCTCTTTGTTTCTCTTCCTTCACCCCTAGATATGAACAAGGAAACACGTGGCATCTTGCTACCATGAGCTGAGGACAAAGCCTGCGTGGGAAAAGGTGGAAAGCCGAAAGCACGGGAGAGAAATAAAGCCACGCTCTGATGCTATCATGGATGTCTGAATCAAACTATACCTGAAGACCACCCTACCATTGACTTTTTTATTTACATGAGCCAACAAGTTCTCTTTATCACTTTAGTCAATGGGAGTGGTGTTTTCTGTCACGTGCCAGAGACGCATCCCATGTGATATGCAAAATTATGCTCCATTCCATGAGTCTTCAAGGGGGTCAGAATGAGAGATATCTGGTCCTTGGTTGTCATTGTCTATGAAAACAGACATTTCTTCCACTTCACATCACACTGGACAGAGGCTAGCTCTGGGGTCTGGTCCCAAACTTTTTTTTTTTTTTCTGTCACCCAGGCTGGAGTACAGTGCAACGATCATAGCTTGTTATAACCTTGAACTCTTGGGCTCAAGCTCTCCTCCTTCCTTAGCCTCCTGCGTAGCTGGGACTATAGGCGGGTGCCACCACATCCAGCTAATTTTTTAAAATTTTTTTTGTAGAGACTCAGCCTCCCTATGTTGCTCACGCTGGTCTTGAACTCCTTAGCTCAAGTGATCCTCTCACCGTGGCCTCCCAAAGTGCTGAGATTACATGTGTGAGCCACTGCCTGGCTCCCAAACCTATCTTGATGTCCTATTGTGCCCCTGCCTCACCTCTCCCTGCCCCAAACATATACAGGGGCTTGGCCAGGAGAGCAGGACCCCACCTGTATCTAAGGCCTTTTGTCCCCTCGCTGTGCTCCACTCACCCCTCACTGGGCACACTTGACCTCCTCTGCAGGAGCTGGGGGACCTGGCTCGGGTTGAACCAGGAGTGGGAAACCTGCAGCCTCAAGGCCACACGTGGCCCTCCAGATCCCTGAGTGCAGCCCCTCAACCAAATCCAAACCTCACAGAACAAATCTCTTTATTAAACTCCCTTTCTAAATTCAAAGCCAAAAACCTAACTCTCGTTCTCCACATTGTGCCATATGACCATCTCTTGTGATGGTATCAGGGCTGGGGTTACAAGATAAAAGGCAAAACCAGGAGCGAACATTTGACGAACGTATCAGCTCATCGCTCTTGGCAGAGGCCGCCCCTTGCAAGACAGCTCAGTTCTTTTGGTGACTACTTCGCCAACGCCTTGGAGCGGAGGGCGTGGGCTTGGGGAGACACCCCCAGGGAGCACGTTCGAGGAGCAAGGGGTGGTTTCTATCTAGCGAACCCCTTAGCTTACTTCGAGAGGGGTGAGAGCTGAGAGCGAAAGCAGGATTGCTCGGGATAATAAAGATGTTTTTAGGGACGATAGATTAAAAGAAAGAGGAAAGGTGAAGCAGGGAGGAGAACTTTGAGGAAAGAATGAATGTGTTTTGAGGGGCTTTCCAGGGCATTTTTCTGTGTCATGTCACCTCTCACCAAGGATACTGCAGCAGCGTCCTCACTGGTCTCCCATTGTGTCCCCTACCAGTGTGTTCGCCACACACTGACAGAGTGACCTTCCTGCAATGCAAATCCGATTGTCCCCTTTCTGCCTAAAACCTTCACTGGCTCCCCATTACCCTCAGAATAAAGTCCAAACTTTCCAAGTAGCCCTGAGACCCTTCATGACGTGGCTCCTCACCTCCACCCTGCACTTGGCAAATCAAGCTTCTGTGTCTCCTCACCTCCCCAGCCCCCACACCGTGCCATGCTCTCCCGCACTGCTGGGCCTTTGCATGACCATGAGCCACCCACTGAATGTCCCTGCCTTCTGCTCTACAAGTCGTTTTAATCCTCACAACCACCCTGCGAGGAGGGAATCTTTATCCTAACTTTAGAGATGAGGAAACTAAGGCTTGGAGCATTTGAGGCCCCATGGCTTCAAAAGCAGTGGGACCAGGTTTTAAAACTAGGCCTGTCTGAAATCTATGATCTTTACAACACGCCACTGGCAACAGGGGCTGGCAGTCACAATGCACATGATGTGGAGGAGCATCGTGATGCATCTTTATAGGACAAGAGCATCTTAGCTCCAGGTACTGTGTCGCCTCCCAGGACCTTGAGGTCAGGTAGTTTTGCTGGTGGGAAGGGATCAAGAAAAATCTAGAACGACAAATACCGTATAATTCCATTTACATGAGGTACCTAGTCAAATTCATAGGCAGCAAGTAGAACAGTGGTTGCCAGGGGCTAGAGGTGGGGGGATGAGGAGTTACCGTTTAATCAGCACAGAGTGTCAGTTTTGCAAGTTGAAAGGAGTTCTGGAGATGGATGGTGGTCATGGTTGCACGACAATGTAAATATACATAACTGAACTGCGCACTTAAAAATGGTTAAGATGTTAAATGTTACATTTAGGTGTATTTTACCACAATTACAAATAATTATTTTAAATCACACAATAAAAATCAAAGGGTTCATGGGAAAAATAGAATTGGGGCATAACATTCAAAGACTTAGTTAATTACACATTTTAAAAAAGATAGGAACCTAATAAAAATAATAGCACGGTTTTACACCTGTTAAGTGGTTAAGAAGCATATAAACATTGCGATAAACATGGCATTTCACCTTGAATTTAAAAAGGGAAAAAAATGAAAGATCTAAAACAGACATTTTCAAATGTATTAGTCTCAAGACCCCTTCAAACACTTAAAACGTAATTATGAACCCCAAAGAGCTTATGTTTATGTGACTTATATCTATCGACATTTCCCATATTCAGAATTAAAATGGAAAAATGTTTAGCAAACAGAATACACAGGCACGCATTCCATCAGCTATCAGAGTGATGACATCCTCACATGTCACGTAGCCTCTGGAAAACTCTACCGCACACCCATGAGAGACTGAAAGGGAAAAGGATAAATAATATCATAATATTCTTATGAGGTAGTTTTGACTTTGCGGATCTCCTGAAAGGGTCCAGGGGACTCCCATGCATTCCCAGGACACACTTTGAGAACTCCGGATCTGCTGTAGAACCAAGGCAGGTTCTCTAGCAGGGCCAGTGGAGAAGACGGGAGAGGGAGACGAGGTTATCCAAATGGGAGTCACGAACGGTCAGGAAAGTTCCCTGCCCAGAGGAGCTTCAGAAAGGCCAACGGGGTGCACACAGAATGGCCCAGGAGACTCAGCCACACCCACCTGACCATGGGCACTGTCCCCGGGTTTCCTCTGTGAGTTGTCCCCGGCAACTTAGCAGGGGGGCCCAGAGCTGCCCACATTCAACCACTCCTGGGGACTATGGCTCCCCGGCCTGCCCCCAGGCCCCGGACAGCAGGCAGGAGCAGTTGTCTGAAAGCAGCTCTGCTGTGTCTGCCGAGCCAGGAACGTCAAAGCCCTGCCCTGCCACGCGTCCTCAGATCCTGCATGAGTGGCAGCCAGTTTTTAATAAGCCTTATTTAAAAACAAAAACAAATCAGCTTATTTTCAGTGTGAAATGAGTTGTGTTCGGCCCTAATCCCCTGTGGTCACCCGGCACTCAGCAGTTACGCCAGCCGTCCCAGTCCCTACAGACCGCCTTAGTGAAGGTTACGTCCCCTTGCTAATGACAAGAAAGCAGAAATCCAGTAATGCATTCAGTGCAGTGAAAACTTAATCCCAAATATCATTTTTACTCATATGAGGAAAGTTAACCTGCTGAAGATTCAATTCGACAAACATTGTCTCCGAATTGAGGTCACCCGTTTACTTAATTGTAACATTGCTGCCTCTCGCACGAGCTTCTGACCAACACTCAGGTCAAGACTCTCTGATGGGTTTTATTCATCGGATTTGCTGGTCTTTTCCTGGTAAGTGAAGCCAGAAGGGGGCAGGGATTGGCAACGTATTCCCACGGGGGCCAAGGGGAGCTCCTAGAACACTCTGGCATTTTCGGTGAGGAGGGGCCGCAGACACAGGACACCCAGTAACACGCCCCTCCGGGAGTCCTGCCACTCGGAGGAGGCTCTTGTGTAGGGGACTCCCGGCAGAAATGGCGAGGGGGCCGTGAGCCTGAGAGCGGCCCCTGGGCCACCGCTGCTGGGCACTGTCTTAGTTTCTCCAGACAGGGAGGGAGAGAGAATGAGGCTTATTACGAGGAATTGGCTCATGATTGTGGAAGCTGAGAAGTCCTGTGGTCTGCAGGGTGAGTCAGCAAGCTGGAGACCCAGGAAAGCCGAGGTTAGCAGTAGCCCGAAAGCAGGAAGAAGCCGCTGCCCCAGTTCAAAGGCAGTCAGGCAGGAGGAATTCTCTCCTACCTGGGAAGCATCAGCCTTTTATGAGCTACTCAGGCCTTCACGCCACGTCAGGAGGCTATCTGCTTTTCTCAGTCCACCAATTCAAATGCTAGGCTCCTCCAGAAACACCCCCACAGACACACCCAAAATAACATCTAACTAAATTGCTGGGCACCCTGTGGCCCATTCTAGTTGACACATATAATTAATCATTCCAGGCACCCAAAGAAAAAGGGAGACAAAGATTATGTACAAAGAGAGCCACTCACTTGGAAGCAAGGAAGAGACAAAAACGGCACCTCCACCTCAGGCTGATGGTGGGGTCCGGGGCTTGGGGGCTTTCCTCTGTGAGTTCTTCCTGAGTCCTACAGCAGCAAGGACCATGACATGAATAAAGGCTAACTTTGCAGGGCCTATAGGGCCTGCGATGTGACCATTAGCAGGCCAGACACTCAGGCAACAATCTCCGCTTCCAGCCCTGGTCTCCACCGAGACCAGGCAGGCCCTGCCCCCAGCTGTGGGGCCTTCGAGACAAGGCCACATTTTAGACCGACATGTCTCCATTTCTGATGGTGCTTCTAGGGCTTTATTTGCTAACGCTGAGTCTCTAAACAACCAACAAAAGGAAAGGACAGAATGAGAATTCAGAGAACATGTTCCAGACCCCATACCAGGCAACATCATGCAAGCATCATCTCATTTAATAGCTGAGAAAACCCAGAGAGGTTGTGGTGGCCTTCATGTAACTAATCATAATTAATTATGACTTCATAATCAACATAATGGATTATCACAGTGTGATTCTGTGCTTTATGATCTGAATTATTTTAATCCATGAATGACATTAATTGGAACAACCTCAAAGATGGGAACCATAAACCTTCCTGTTTTATAGATGAAGAAAGTGGGGTACATGAAAGCAAACTGCATTGCCTGGGGTCACAGGGTTTCTAAGGGGTAGAGCTGGGATGTGCATCCAAACAGTCCTGGAATTACTCCACTATGCCACCTCCTCCCATAAGTGGGTCCCTGCATGAGGTCCCAGTTTGGGTTATGCGCTGGCCTGAGGCACGACTGAGCAGCTTTCTGTGGGCTAAGGAAGCAGGCCAGACTTCCAACCTAGATCTCTCTGGCTCTCGCATTCCTCTTGCCATGGGCACAGGCAGCCTGTGCTGGGGGGGTAACCCTCTGTAAGGGGGTTACCAGCAAACGGGGGGCAATGGGGGACAGGCAGCCAGCTTCAGCAAGGCTAAGGAGGAGGTGGCAGCTATGAGGACAGGAGTGTGGGTGACTGGACCTGCAGAGAGAGCTGACAAGCGGGAACAGGGCGAGTAGGAAGCTGCCCCCTGTCTGGGGGTTCTTTAGCCTCCTGTGCCCCCCACCAGGCTTCCCTGTTACATTTGTAGACCCCGTGGTGACAGGGATGCTGTCCCCCCTCAACACGCAGCAGACAGTCCATTCACCCAGTGGACCCCTCCATCCAAGCTGCCTTCTCAAGTCGGCCTTGGGCTTTTCCTTGTCCCTGAGGGAAAGAGCTAAGTCTTCCCTTCCAGTCCAGAACAAGCTCTGAATTTTAATTCTGGATTTAATTCCACGTGAGTTGAGCCCGGAGCCATTCGGAGGCGGATTAGCAGCCCTGACATTCAGCCTCTAGTCTTTAGGAAAAGCGACCTAAATCAGCACCCACCAAGCCCAGCCCCTGTGGGATTCTCCCTGGGGCTCAGGTAGGGCTTCTGGGGAATGACTGTGGGCCGGCTCACCGCCGTTTCAGGAACACGCTGCCCACCCAGCGCGGGACACAGCAGCACAGCAGGGAGGTGGCAAGAGAGGAGGGGCACAGCAGAACTAAGGTGTAATACCAGGGGCCACGGCTTCCTGGGGTGGGCAGTCTCTCCTCATAGCCCGTGCTGGACACCGGCGTGTATATGCCCAAACCAGGACAGCCAAGGGGGATCTGAGGAATTGGGGCATGTATTAGTCAGTGTTCGCCAGAGAAATGGAACTACGGGATATATATGCAAGATATGGAGATGTATGTATAGTGTGTGAGAGAGAGAGAGAGACTATAAGGAATTGGCTCACATGCTTATGGAGGCTGAGAAGTCCCAAGATCTATAGTCAATGAGCCGGAGTCCGGAAGAGCCAGTAGCACAGACCCAGCCAGAGTTCAAAGGCCTGTGAAGACCTTTGAGAGCCGACAGTGCAAGTTCCAGCCCAAAAGCCAGCAGCCTTGAGACCCAAGAAGAGCCGAAGTTTAAGTTCAAGTCCAAAAGCAGGAAAAGACCCAGCTCAGGGCAGTCAGGCAGGAGGAATTCCCTCTTCCTCTAAAGCGGGTCGGCCCTTTTGTCTTTTCGGGCCTTCAGGGATTAGACGAGGCCCACCCATATTACAGAGAGCCGCCTGCCTCACTCAGTCTGCTGGTGCAAACGTTCACATCATCCAAAACACCCAGAATAATGTCTGACCAAACATCTGGGCCCCCATAACCCTGTGGAGTTGATGCATAAAATTAACCATCCCAGGGCTCCAGGTGGAAAAAGAGGGGACACAGCATAAAAACACACGAGTGAAGGAAACAGCAAGAAGGGCCACAGTTGGGCCAGGCAAAGGACTGGCTGTCTCACAGGTGCCCCAGCCCGAGGCCAGAGCAGGCACAGGGGAAAGTGGTGCTGCCGACCAGGAGTGAGGAGGCACCCGGGGAGGGCCCCCAGGAGCAGCCCGGGGTCAGGGGGTATGCAAAGCACTTACAACCTGGACCGTCATTAATTTATGAACATATCAATCACAATTTTAAAGAACGGGGGTCCTACTGTGGACAAGGTTCAAGGAAAGCTTCCTTCTGGGGGAGCCTGTGGTCACCCAGCCAGTGAATTCCAAAGCCAAACTCCAGCCTAAGGTCTTGCCTTCCCCACCATGCCCACCAGTGCCCCATTGGTCAGCCAACGGGAGTGGGAGAGCACTAATCAATTTCCCCTCCGAAGTTCAGTCTCCACATCTTGGATGTATCTCAGGCCCTCTTGGCCCAAAGCGCCCACTTCTCCATCCCCACTTTTGAACCTCCCTCCCTCTGTCAGTGTACGGGGTTGTGATAAGTCACACATAAGAAGTTGGGTGATGGGACGATTTAGAGACTGTTGGATGACAACAAGATGCTCCGAGGCCCAGATTCCATTCCTGGAATGGAATCTTTGCTACTTACCAAGAATGAGAGTGGAGTGGAACTTTCACTCCAGCAGGAGATCAATGAGGAGTTTCTTGCAATTAATCAGGCAAATAATAGTGGTGACTTGACTCAGGGTGAGAGTTAAGCGAGGACCTGGAACACAAAGCTCATGACGTGACCCAAGCGCCCTAAAGCCACACTCTAACGGAACTGGGCAAGTTGAATGGAAACCTCCAAGTTCTTTCTCACAGCCAAAGCCAGTCAGCGGTAAACTTGACTCCACACTTCTTCTCCAGCCTGAGCAGGGGCCCTAAATGAGCTGGAGGAAGGAACAACCAGCAGAAAATTGTCTGCATGTCCTTGCAGGCTCGGACAGCAGGAGGATTGCCCCACAGTTAGGGCTCCCCAAGACCTGTCCGCCCCAGGCTCTGCCATGCACAGCTGGGCAGAGGGGCTGTGGCCACTCCATCGGGGCCCACTCCAGCTCCAGGTGGATGAAGGACCACAGTGCTAGGTGGAGGCTAGAGAGATTCTGGGGAGCTTTCCAGCTCTAGTAGAGGCCACGTGGAGGGAGGCAGGGATAGGGCAACAGTAGGAAGAGGAATCCAGGGCTGAACAGCTTTGGATCAGGATTTGGGCTTCCACCCTTGGCTCATGACCTGAAAACTAGGAGGGAGTTTGATTTGTCTGCCAGAGGATGTACCCCCTCCCCCTTCCCCCCCTCCAGGCTTAGCTCTCAAGGAAGGCCTGGGGGACAATGGGTCAGACCACCCGGCCCCCGCCACTGTCACACAGCAGGCAACTGCGTCCTACACCCTACAAACTCTCGGTAGTGAAAGCTTGAGGAAAACAAAGGACAACTGTGTGGGTCACCCAAATACACCTCACCCACAGCCTTGCTGCCTCCCCAGCCCCAGACTTGGCTGCAGAAGCCAGTTCTGCGGAGGGCGGGGTGCACCTTCGCCGGCTTAAGCATCTGGGTCACGGCTTTGCTATGTGTTTGTTTCTGGGCAGGCTGACTTAAGCAGTGACTAAGCTTGGAAGTCATAAAACTCGGTAATAAACCTGTCAGTGAGGCTGTCAGCCAGGCCAGGATGTACAACCTGGGTGTCTTCCACAGCCAGGCAAAGTCTCTTGCTTCCAGCTTCTCCGAGTGCCCCAGGCAGCCCTGCCTGAAATCCACACGGCTCCCAGGGTCCTTTCTGATGGGCCAGGACCATCCAGCTTTCACTCAGGTCCGAGAGCAGGGCTGAGCCTGGGCAGGAACAGGAGACAAGGTCAGTGTGACCAGATGACCTTAGCTCAGTCATTCTCTGAAGCCCTTTCTGATTCTATGGGCAAGAAACCCTGGGATCTGATGAAAGGGTTCTCTGGGGATTTGCTTCCCACAGAATGTGGGTACTGTTCACACACATGCAGCCCGGAGTCTGAAGAGACTTATCCCATCTCAGCTCAGCCAGGTGATTGGGCAGGAAGCATCATCTCTCTAAGCCTGAATTTTTTTCAGCTATAAAATGGAAATGATAACACCACTTGCCCTGCCTGCCCCGCGGGCATTTGGCAGGGCTCAAATGGAATACTGTATTCAGAGGATTTGGGAAAGTGCGAAGTGCCACATGACAATGAAGAATAGCAAGCCTTGAGATCAACCCAACAGATGTGGCTTCATGCCAGGCAATGTCTGGGCACCAGAAATGCAGAGATGACTTAGAGAGACAGTTCCTGCCCTCTTTGGGCTCAGCGCTCTGCAGTACGCTTGAAGGAGACAAAAATATCTATCAATAGTAACACTAACAGCACTCATAACAATGGCTTCATTCACTGAACACTTACAGGCCTGAACTAAGTGCTTCACATGCATTTAATCCTTAAACAGCTATGCAAGATGGGCATGGTTATTTCCATACTTTGCAGATGAGGAAACTGAGGCTCAGTGGGATGAAGTCACTAATCCATGGTCACTCAGCTGAGGGGCAGGCAATCATCTGATTCCAACCTGCCTCCTCTCCAGAGTTCACCTTCTTCTACACTTTCTAGTATATACGTGTTTTATGTAATGTTTCCTTTTGTGGCCTTTAGCAGCAGAACTAAAGAGCTCCATGCTTCACTGTATCGGGAGTTAAAGAGCATGTGTGCATAGGTGTCGTATTTGCTCTTGCGCGTCCTTGGTCATAACGCACCACCAACAGCAGGAGGTAAGCCCTCCGTGGGCATCCCCCTGGCTCCGCCCCCACCAGCACTATCATGTTGGCCAAGTCGTGACCCTCTCTGCTCTCCAGCTCACTCAGCTGCACGATGAAGGACTTGGACGAGGGGGTCCCAGAAGGGTCCTCACTGCTCTAAAAACCTATGATTCTTACTGGTCATCTCTAAATGAACATCTGGCCAGGCACAGTGGCCCACGCCTATAATTCTAGCACTTTGAGAGGCCAAGACGGGAGGATTGCTTGAGTTCAGGAGTTCAAGACCAGCCTGAGCAAGAGCAAGACTCTGTCTCTACAAAAAATAGAAAACTTAGCTGAGCATGGTGGTATGCGCCTGTAGTCCCAGCTACTCGGGAGGCTGAGGCAGGAGGATCTCTCGAGCCCAGGAGCTGGAGGTTTCAGTGAGCTATGACGACACCACTGCACTCTAGCCAGGGTGACAGAGCAAGACCCTGTCTCAATAATAAACAAACAAACAAACAAACAAACATCTCCCACTTGGACAAGGAGGAGAGGACTTGCAGTACCTGCCTCAGCTCAGCTTCAAATGGGCTGTGTGACATTGGAAAAGTAACTTAACCCATCTGGGCTTCAAATTCTCCATCTGTGATCTGGGAACAAAATATATTACTCTCCCCACCTCACAGGCATGTGGTGAGGATCATATAAGGCAGAGGCGATGAAAATAATTTGAAACTGCTCTAACAATGTGGGGTGAGGTATTACTGCCCCTAACTAATTGTCATCAAGAGAGGTACCTAGAAGGAAGGCAGCAAGCCCACCTGGGGAACCTCCGCATCCTTCCACACAGAATTCTGCTGTGTAGAGGCTACACTTCCCTCTGTCAAACACTGGGACCCTATCGAAAGCTACTTCTATTATATAATTAGTTGCTTTAATTAGTCTAAATTATTCTACAGCTGGCAATCATCACATGCCTACTATGTGCCAGGCTCTCAGCCAAACCTTACGTGTTACCGCTGCACTCCAAGGTCAAACAAAACAAATCCTGATCATTGAAACATTCACCTTTAGTCAAAATAGGTCAAAAGAGTGTATGAGAGGTGTAAAGAACACGAGTCAGAAAAACAGGGTTCAAATCCAGTCTAAGCTGTGGCTAGTAGCCAACATGACCTGGGACATTACAACTTTCTCGGCCTCAGCTTACCCATCTGAGAAGTGAGGATAATGCAGCTAACCTCAGAGGGACGCCGTGAGCATTTACTTGGTCGTGCTGGCGCCAGGCGTCAGCAAACGGGAGCTCCGCGAGGGCGGACGCGGGCCGCGTGCCCACGTGCTGGCGGGGCCGGGTGTGGGGCGGGAAGCGGAGGAGCAGAGTCAGGTGCGGTGCGGAAGGAGCAGCAGCTGGGCCCTAAACCCGCTGGTCTGGCTCGGGAGACACAGGGCTGATGGGCAGGACGGATCGAAACCATTCTCTCAGGAAGCCCTGCAGGGGACCACGGGTTTTTCTCTGTGGACACTCTCTCAGTCCATCGTCCTGCTCCTCCTGCCCCTTCTTTCCCAACCCTGCACCACGGGGAGTAATCTTATGACTCCCACAAACCTGCCTCGGCTGTGTCAAGTCAGGCTGCCCTGCGCCGGGAAGCAAGGGCAGTGACAAGGGTGGCCCTCGGTGAGGGAGGCACGGAGCCCAGCTGCAGATGGTGAAAACACAGGACCTCTGGGAGGAGGAAGCCGCCTTCTAGGTGGTTCTGCGATTCTCCTCTCGGCTCCGTAGGCTCCAGCCCTTAAAGCCCAGGGAGCCGGAATTGGCCTGTGTCTTCAGTGAGCCGGAGGCGGAGGCTTCCTCCAACACAGGTGCCAGCCCTGGCTCTGCAGGGAAGTCCCTGAGGGGCTTGTTAAAACCCAGACTTCGGTCCCCAGCCCTGAGGTGCTGGTTCAGGAGATCTGAAGGGGGCCTGGGAACATGCATTTCCCACAGCCTCTCGGTTGTTTCTGTTTGGCACTTGCCGTGTGGCTTCCAGAAGGAAGCTGGGGCCTAAACACAGAGTTATTGAAACACACAAATCCTCAGCCTTGAAAGGGGATCTCATTCTGTGCTTTTCTTGCCCATAATTACTTTGGTCTCCTTTCTTGAGCTTGATAGACCTGAAACAATGGCAACCAGAGTGAGGGAACTGAAGGTGACATTTGTAGCACCTTCTTCACCCTGAGCTGCCTGCAGGGCCCAGTCAGGGCCAAGGGGGAGGCATGTGGCTCTTCCAGCTCATCTACATACAATGAGCCCCAAATCTGTCACCACCAATGTGCTCCCTGCCCAGGCTGTGCTCTGTGCTCTGGGTGACTTGTCTGCAGGCCCCAGGCAAGCTGGGGGCGGGGTCCAGGAGCGTGGCCTGTTCTGCCTGGAGGCGCCCCCAGCGCTGGAGCGTCTCACCTGCCCTCCTGCTCAGGTGGACCGTCTCCCCGCACAGGTGAGCAGCTCTGCTTTCCAGCTGGCACTCAGAAGTGGGGGGCACAGAGCCCACCCAACCTTCCACTTGCTCAAAAGCAAACAGTCTAGCCCACGCCAAGCACCCTTTCCCTGCTGGGGAGCATGGGCGAGCCGTCCCACGGAGCTGTGTTCACTGCCACGTGGGGGAAGGGTGACAGCTACTCTGAGGGGCTCTCCTGGAGATCACAGGACAAGGTACTGCGTGACAAGGCCATCCGTCCTGCTCTTCCCCGTTGCTCCTGCGCCTTCCTGCCTTAGTGATCTCCAGACCCTCACGGAAGACGCTGCCCTCAGCCTTCCCAGCAGAGCCAAGCTCCCGCTCTGGGAGCTACACCCACTTCTTAGAGGGCTCTGGGCCCAGCAGGGGTTGACTTGTTCTTACCTGTTGGATTCAGAGGATGGTGGGGATTGGGCTCCTCTGGGCTTTGGCCCCAGGAAGATGGAGGGACTCTCCCACAACACAGACATTTCAGATATGGCTTTAAACAGATGTCTGGGGCAAACATCAGGCAGTCAGTCAACAAACTCTCTCTGGGCACCTGCTGGTTGGTAAGCTCAAGGGATAAAGAGATAATCCCTGCCCTCAAGGTCCTCTGCAGGGCAGAGGAGACACGGCCTCATAGCCATGCGATAAAGGGCTGCGAGTGCATGGACGTCTGCACAGGCTACCGTGGGGGCCCAAAGTTGGGAGTGGACATTCCCACATGGGAACCCACTTCCTGGACGGGGGGAGCCCTTATTTTAAGGATTGGAGGGTGAGTTCAGAGTGAGGGAGCTGCGCGAGCAGGGGCATGGAGGCACGATGTATGTTCAGGGAACAGGAGGAGATCCCGGAGTGTGCAACGCAGCAGAGCGGAGGAGCCAGCAGAGGAGCAACCGGCTGGAGAGGTCACAGGGGACCGATTCTGGGGGACTTGCGGGTCCTCTGGGCCATGGGGACCCTGGGACTCAGAGACAGGACACAGTCCTATCCCTAAGTCCTGCAGCATGGACGAGAAGGCAGGCTGGGGGCCTTGAGGCTAGAGGGCTGCGAGCGGGGCAGGCCTGGCTTGGACAGCCAGCGTGTTCAGTGCCTACGTCCACTGCACTGGTTTTAGGGAAGAATCCACTTTTCAGGGAGTAGAGAGCAATTAGTATGACTTGCAGTATTTCAAGAGAACCTTAAAAGACCACATCCCCAAGCCCCAACACACACCTACACACAGGTGCACACACACACACACACACACACACATACACACAGGGCCACACAGCACCCCCAGAAACCAGCCCCGTACCTCGCTCGAAGTGGGCTTCCCAAGCTGCCTCTCTGCGCTCAGCATGTGACGGCTTCCCCAGGTGGGAAACCGGGCTGTTGCTAAGGACACCTCCAGGCAACTCAACACGCATCGACACGTTCATTTTCAGAGTTGGTTCTTTTAGGCCCCATGAGCCAACTTTAAGGCAAGCATTTTCCACCTTCCCAAATCACTGGGACCCAAAAGAAAGTGATTAGAAAACGAAATTCATCCTCTTGGAGAAATCAAAAACTTTGACCACATCTCTCCTCTGCTGCACCTAGTTCTATTGTTCTCCAGTTTGGGGTCATATAAGAATCACTTGTGGTGTTTGTTAAAATAACAATCTCAGGTCCCACCTTCAGATATGCTAGCTCCATGGGTCTGGGATGGAGCCTAGGAACTTGTATTTTTATTTTTTATTTATCTTTTCTTCAGACACCTGCTCAGTGTGAAGGAATTTGCATTTTTAAAGTGCCCAGGTGGTCAGAGACCACACTTTGAGAATACTGAAATTTGGCACCTTAATCACAAAAGTATTGAGGCCAAGGAACCTCTTTCCCCTTCTCTCATTTTCTCCTTTTCTTTGTGACCTCAGCTAGTGAATGCATCATGAAGCCATCAAGATGAGCCAGAAAAGAAGAAGTTTCTCAACTGTGCCATAACTTCAGCGGAATCCCCACCTCCCCACATGGGGAGAGGTGAGGGTGCAGCAGATTTTGTCGGCTGCCTACCCGGCAGCATCCCCTTTCCTGGGCCTTGCCTCTGCATTCTTTCTTGCTAAATAGAATCTTAGTTCTGTGCAGGAATCAGGTGACCGTGTGCTTCACAGCATCCTGGACCCCAGTCATGGCTCTAGTCCCAGGGAGGAATCTTGATTGGTCTAAACCAGAGGTTTTCAACACTGGCTACACGTTAGAGTTGTCTGGGGAGATTTTAAAGATACCTGTGAATGGATCATATCTGACATCCATTGAAACAGATTCTCTAGGGCCGGGACCTGGGCACAGGTATGTTTTTTTAAACTCCCCAGGTGATTCTAAAGTGTAGCCAAGGGTAGGAACCAAACCGATCGTAGTAGTAATTCTGTTCTCCTTGCCAGTGATTGACTTAAGAATAGACCCGTGGCATGATTATGGCATAAAAGGAGACATAAAAGGAAGTCTGCTTCACGTGCTTCAAAAGGGACATGAGGAAAAGATGTGCCTTCTTCTGACCTTCTGGCCTTTGGACATTGTTGTGTGAGATTGATGCCACCAGTCTTGTGACCATGAGGGACGAGCTTGCAAAGGCCAATATACTGAAGATGGCAGAGCAAAAATATGGCAAGAACCTGGGTCTTGCATTTGCCATTGAAGTCTTGAGTTTGATATTGAACTGCTAAGTTAACCAACCTGGAGCCACCTCATCTCTGGACTTCTGGGTATGTGTAGTAAATATTTCTTATTAAGTCACTGGTTTGGTATTTTCATTGTTGTTTTTTGGTTCATTTCTTTTGTTATTGTTTTACCAACAGAAACATTTTTGGTGACACGAGAAGACAGGAAATTCAATGAGGATGCCTGTTGGTTCCAAGTGCTCTAGTAATGATGTCCTTCTAATCTTTCAGTGACAAACACCCATAGCATCCATAGCATCTGAATGGAATCTGGCTCCCTTAGGACTCCAGGGAGGGAGGACACCATAGTGATTAAGTCCATGGGCTCATATGCCATGGGGATCATATGTCCAAATTTACTAGAACTTTCTCAACTTTTCAGTGAAGTCAATTCAGTAGTAAAACTAAATGCCTTTCTATATTTATTGTTGTAAAAGTCAAGAAAGAGACTTTGCCAGGTGCTCAGTTCCTGTTTCAAGCAGTGTGGTCTCCATGACTCTTCCAGGGAATAGTGTGAATGTATTTTTTGTGTCCTCCAACAAAACGGAGATGAGGGACCTGTCCCACTGAACAGTCACCGGGACATAGCAGGGACATACCTCTCACCCCAAGCTGCTCCTGCTGCTGCACCTCACGGGTGCAGGGCGCCAGCTCCCTAAGGCACGATCCCTCGGGCTCAAGTCATCCCACAAAGATGCCTGTCTATCCACGTGTTTTTATGATATCTGTCACCATAGTATCCAGGAGTGCGTGGAGCAGGCTGCCACTGTCTGAAAGAGAATCACAGAAGTAGGAGGGGGGTGGCCTCCTGGGCCCTGGGGCTCGTCCTGGTGGGTCAGGGCTGACAGGCTGAGGACCAGGCAAGGCAAGAGGTAGGTCTGCTGCCCTGGAACGTCCTGATGCTGGGGTGAGCCGGAGTCACAGCTTCAACGAGTTCCCAGAACTTCCCCCAGGACCACAGCAGATGCCTTTTCCCCAGCCAGTGCGGCCTGCAGCATTTGAGGGCAGATCCGAGCAAAGGACACTGGTGGCTGAAGACATCTGCCTGGTCTCACTGGGGTTCCAGCCTTTAATCTGGCATTGCCAATAGCTTTTGTGCTCACTGTGGCTGGCTCCAAGGGGTAGAATTAGATCTTAGGCAATGAGTCCATGTTTTACTTTAATCACATCCGCTGAACTGGTTGCAATGAAAATGTATTCTTTGAAATACTTCTTTTTCCTTAAAATGAAGGTGGGGATTGGTACAGCACAGGGGATAGGAAAGGGTAGGTCATCTAGAGAGGCTTCCATGACTTGTTTGCAGGGAGAGCCCCTGGGTCTTGGCAGTGGGTGGGGAAAGAAGGGGTGCCCAGCCCTTGGGTTCTTCCCACTTCCCTTCTTGCCTCCAAACAGTGGCTTTGGTACCCACAGTCTGAACCCTCCCTTGTTTCTTCAAGTTTTATCTTGTTTCTTCTGTCCATGGGGCTTATTCCAAGACTGCGCTCAGATCTTCACTCCAAAGCTAATCTGGGGGCAGAGCCTGGGGGTGAAGCCAAAAGTTGCCCCCATTTGGTTCTCTTTTCTGCATGACTCATGGTCTTGCTCTGACAGTTTCTACCAGTGCCTTTTTGAAAGATTTAATATGTGATGCTTCCATATTGGCATGCAATATAATTATTAATAGCATCTGTGTGCTATTAACACAGATACACTCAGCTAAAGAAACAAGGCATTTACCAATAAGGTTGAAACTAATCACACTCTCTTCTCCCTCTCCACTAAATAAGCTGAATTTGATGTCCATCATACATATCAATTGGGATTAAGTTTGGCTACAAATAATAGAAAACCCAAAATAGCTGCTTCAGTGAGATAGAAGTTTATTTACTCTCATAAAAAGAGAGCTGCAGGGAAGCAGTTCAGGGCTGCCGGAGGAGCTCCGTGGTACTTGAGGAGCAGCCACCTTCAAGCTGCTGTTACAGTATCGTTCCCACCTCCTGGACCAAGATAGCTGCCATGCTCTAGCCATCTTATCTACTTTCAAGCCATCAAAAAGGAGAAAGGAAGGAAAGAAGGGCATGTCACTTGCCTCGAGGTGACTTCTGGAAAGTTGCACACTATGCTTCCTTTATATCCCATTGGCCAGAACTTAGTCACAAGGCCACACCTGGTTGCAAGAGAAGCTGAAAGATGTAATTTTTATTCCAACTTGGCTGTGTGCCCAGTTAAAAATCAGGCCTCTTGTTCTAAAGAGGAAAGAGAAAGTGAAATTGGGAGACACCTTGTAGTCTCTGCCACATTCCAGTTTTAAACAGAATGCCAACTTAGGACCCTAAATTATCGAAGATATCACTAATTTTTTTAAAAAGAACCTTTCAGCATGTTTCATATATGTCAATAGAAAGTACGCAAATAACAAAGCTCAATGAATTTTCACAATGGATCAAGATACGGAATGTTACCAACACCCCAGGAAGGTACCCAGGCCAAAAAAGATTGAATTAGAAAATAAAATCCCAGGTTAGTAGCTGTCTGATTCCATGTTGGTTCATGAGAATTTAGTTTGCATCACTCCTTGCTCGTAGGGGAAGATAATCCCAGTTTCAGTAATACTGGTAAACATTTCTCCTGCTGAATAAGCTGGCACCAAAGCTGAACTTCCCTGAAGAGAAATCCTGATGGACAAGGGGATATGTTCATGGCTTCAGCCATAAGCTATGTTACATAGAGAGACAGCGTTTATTGTGCATCTATTATGTGTCAGCTACTGTGCTGAGCGAAGATCTTGCTTTTGAAAATATGAGCAGTAGAAACACCGCTGTCCCGATTCCTGGATCTGCCACTGACTGGACCAGTGTGATGCCACCTGATCCTAAAGCCACTTGAGCCAGCTCTGCCTCAGTTTTCTCATCTGCACAATGGGGATAATATTGTGATGCCTCGAAGAGGAAAAATTGCCAAAGTGGTCTGTAAATATAAAGCTTCACTTAAAGACCTTGCTTCCTTCCCCCGGGAGACCACAGTCCCTCCTGAGCTCTACCTACAAGAGTATTCCCAAAGGGCTCTAGTCCTGAGCTAGCCTCTCCGCTCCCAAGTGCTTGAAGGCAGGAGCCACCCCCACCTCCCACCCCTGAGCTGATGGCAGAGCCAGCCCACGCTCAAGAAACATCTGATGGAGAGAGCCCAGGGCTTGCTATTTTCCTTTCTCAGCTGGATCCGAGCCGTGACCCGCTTTGCCTCATGTTGCTGCAGCCCTCCCTCGATTTCTGGAACACTCAGGGCTGTCTGTGTGTTTTATTTTGTGCTGCCTTCCTCTCTCCCTTTCTTACTCTTTTCATACCGTGCCAGCCCCTATATATTTAGCTCTTTTCATCTTTCTTCATAAATCATTCCTGCAAGTCCTTGAAAATGTCTCCCCTGACATTCCTCCAAACCATATCTGAAATGCTTACCTCCTGGTAAATGCATCACGGCCCCTTCAGCCTGTCACGCTGCCTTCATTACCTGGAGGAAGACAACACAGAAACTGGAGTGCCTTGTAGCCTTCTTTCTCTTAAAGATGCTGCAACAGCACTGAGAGGTCTTGGATGTGATTTACTTTATGGTCTTCATGATAAAGATATAATCTGGTGGTTAAGGATTTGGGCTCTAGCATCTGAATGTCTGAGTTAAAACCCTGGCTTCGTCACTTACTTGTTGTGGAATCTTGGCCAAGTTACTTCACTTCTCTGTGCCTCAGCGTCTTCAGCTGTAAAATGGGAATGATGTGTGTTTACCTCACAGGGCAATTATGAAAACGAAATGAAATAATGCATGGAAAGTTCTCAGCATGGCGCCTGGTACTTGGGAAGCGCTCAATAGATGGTAGCTTGGTGTAGTGGTTTTTTCCTGGGGTCTACCCAGGATCCATTCTTTTCATCATTATTATTAGCAGAACCCTGGTTTTATGCTGAATGCCAATATACCCCAGTTTAGAAAATAATAATGATAACTTTTTCTGCCTTACCTTGCAGCCAGAAGTAGTCACATGACACAGTTCTTGCCAAGGAGACATCAGCTGGAGTCATGAGAAGTGCTCCCAGAAAAGTTTTTTAAAGGGAGAAGAACAAATTGCCATGTGCCTGTCTGCCTTTCTCCCCTTCCTCCTTTTTCTTGTTTCAGATGTGAATGTGATGTCTGGAGCTTCGGCAGCCATATCTTGACCATGAGCCCAATTTGAGAATGGCAGTCGTGCTCAGTATGATGGGATAGAAAGAGAAGAGAGGCCGGGTCTCTTCTAGACGATGCTGTGGAGCTGCCACCCCAGCCCTGGACTGCCTGCCTTTGCATTTCTTGTCATCAAATAAAAAATGAATAAATAAATAATCCCTAACGTGCTTAAGCCCCTATTTGTCAGGTTCCTATTATCAGCAGCCATACACAATTCCTAACTGCCGTAAGCATTAGGCTCCTTTGATGAGGAGCAACTCCAGTTGGAGCTGGATGAGACCTGGATGTGGTTTTCAAACGGTGTTCTGCGGGAGCTGAGGGGTCCCATGGAGCCCCTCTCAGACTAGAAGGTTGGGGTGGGAGGAGTCGGAGACCATGCCACCTCTCCCCACCCCACCTTTTTCCCAACTTTGTTTTTAATGTATTTA
This sequence comes from Propithecus coquereli, assembly GCF_000956105.1. Taxonomy (NCBI): domain Eukaryota; kingdom Metazoa; phylum Chordata; class Mammalia; order Primates; family Indriidae; genus Propithecus; species Propithecus coquereli. Next base: position 6,256,426 of record NW_012142634.1, read on the forward strand.
TAGGGGGAGAGGTGGCCCAGTTAGGCTCTGTTTAAAGAATAGATTCCAGCGCAAAAAATAAAAGGTTTGGAAACCACTGTTCCTGTCCAACCCCTTCATTTTCCAGATGAGTGATCTGAGGCCCCAGGAGCGCCTTGTCCAGTCGAGCGCAGCCAGGCAGAGCCAAGAGAACCCGAGTTTTCTGCTCTTTCCGGGGGCCCTGCCAAGTGCTGGAACTGCCACAAAAAAACCCAAAAAAAAGCAGATCCAGAGAGTTTACAATCTCTGACAAAGTCCCAACTCATCGAGCCCTGATGGGCTGCCTGCTCTCGGGGGAATTGGACAAGGGCCCCCCCAGTTAAAATTAATGAGGGCTGGGAATGCCCTTTCAGGGCCCTGGGCAGCCAATTTGTCCTCCTGCTGGGAGAAAGTTGGACCCGTTTCCTCTTCTCTCTCTATAGTAATTCATTAATTGTTTGTTTATTTTTTGAAAGTGCACACACACTGTATGTGTGGAGCAGAAGGGGTGGATGGGTGGTGTGAAGTCCTCAGTACACGGGTTCTTTGTCCCTGTTCCTGTGGTTCTCCTTTGCAAAATGCTTGCTTAATCAATTCAAGATCAATGGCTGCTAAGGCGCAGCTGTAAACACCATCTCATTCAAGGTCGATTAGAGCAGCCTATGGGAAGGGTGCAGGGAGGGCCTTTATCACGGAGCCTTCAGTAAGTGCTTAGACGCCCCGTCCTTCTGGATTTGCCCCATTTGGACTCAGTCGTTCAGCTCAGTAGAACGTAAATTGCCACTTGAGTAGAATAACCAGATGTTATACCAATGCAGCATATCTCATTCCAGGACTTTAACTAGAAACTCTTTTCTTCATCCCTCCATCCTATCCATCCATCCATCTACTCAACAATTATTCACTGAGCAGCTACTCACGTGTCTAGCACTGGTACAGAGGAAAACAGCCAAGGTCCTCCCTTGGAACTTACTTTGGGCAAGTGGAAAGAGACTGAAAATGAACATGAAAGCAAGTAGACAAACAATGGAGCCCAGGCAGGGATGCCACCCAGGAGGGGAAGCAGCCCAGAGGTGGCCACACTGCACCCCCGGGGGCAGGGCAGCCGAGGCAATGCAGGCCGGCCCGCCCCGCCCCCAGCTCTGACTTAGAGCTCTGACTAACCCGGCCTATCAGAATGCGTACCTGTTATCAGGTACCAGGCCCAGTGTTGTGTATGACCCGGATTTGTTTTCTTAACTCCTTTTTTTTTTTTTTTTTTT
>NW_012142634.1:6257987-6261737 GCF_000956105.1 Propithecus coquereli
GAGAAGCCCAGAGATCAGGGTGAGCTCAGCAACGCTTCACTCTGTGAGCAGCGAGCAAGGCCAGAGGCTGATGAAAAACTCTTATTCAGGAACTGCAAAGGCTTCAGAACAGCCGTGTGATCCAAAAGAAGGAACCGACATAACACAATCTTTCATAAATCCATTCAGCAAATGTTTCAAGGCAGTGGAGGGCAACAAGAATAGGCACTGCATTTGGAATTGGAGGCCCAAGTTCAAATCCTCCTTCTGCATCCCTGCATCCTTTGGCAAATTCTTCATTTACTGAGGCTCACTTTCCTAATCTGTAAAATGGTGATAACACTGTCCCACTCATGGGGTTGTCATGAAGATTTTTTGGAAAGTGAGGCTCAGCCTCAGTGAGGCTCATTTTCTGGAATAGAATTGGGGCTCTATAGCCAAATCTGCCTTGGAGGCAGGGAGACCCACCAAGAGACCGGGAATGTGGTTTAGGCCAGAGGTACTGAGGTGGGGGACGTGGCAGATGAGAACAATGGCTGGGAAAGATATCGAGTGACACAATGTGAAACCCCAAACTGCCACTAAATTGACTGCAAAGCCGCAGACATGTCATCCCTCTCCTCTCTGGGCCTCAGTTTCCCCACCTGTGAAATGGGAACATTGGGAGTGAATACCCTCTAAGAGCCCTGCCAGCTTTGGCGCTCTGACTCCATAAGCTGGTCCCTCGGGCTTTGCAGCTGCAGTCATTGGAACAGCTCACACTGGGTCTCTCTCTGCCAGGTCCCATAAGGGATGCTGATCTCATCTTTGGTTTGTCAGAGGGGCAGTCCTACTAGAGGATGATAGCAGAAGGAGTTCCGCTGCCTTTCACAGAGGCGGCAGAGTTGAGAGGCTTTGGATTACCCCACTATCACCATCCCCACAAAACATATCTCCTCAGCCCCCTGCCAGTCCACCTTTGAGTTCAGGCACTGCCACTCTCAACTGTCTGCCCATTAACAGACATTGCTAATGAGTTCGGGCTTCAGAATCCTCCTCAACACAGTGCCCCAGGCAGCCACTGCCAGTGGTGCAGAACTGGCAGGCAAGGTGATGCCGATATGGCACCCTTGGGTGAGGTATCACTGATACCAGTATCCTCCTTGAAACCTTTGGGATTAGGCAAGACCTTAAAATGGTTTCAATCATAAATAGCAAACTGTGGGTTAATTAGTTCACCAAGGTTCTGGTAGGGGTTCCTGGTTTCAAACAATAGAAATCAGCTCTGGCCGACTAAAGGGAAAACACGAAATCCCTACTGAACATCTTAAGTCCCTTACAAAATTGAACAAGCAGCAGAAAAAAGACACAAGACCGTGGAAATTAACAATGAGAACACAGTCACGTGCATGCCACAGGGAAAACTTGATTGAGACAACACTGTTGGCACCGCCGGGCACTCCCCACCCCAGCCACTGCATTGGCAACTCAGCTGCTGCCACCCTGAATAACCTCTACCTGAGATCACCTCTTTGGATCACTCTCCAAATTCTAAGTCCCAGGAGAGAGAACTGGATGCCAGAGCAGAGGTTAGGTGCTGCCCCCTGGTGGCCGAGAGCAGAGACACGGGCTCCGCCCACTCCCGCTCCCACTTCCTCAGCTAGCTGGGGGGCCTACTTCCCACCTTAACCCACTCTAGGGGAGTATGCCCCCTAGTACCAAGTGGTTTCACATGCTAGATCCCCTTCAAAGAGTCTAAGGCCCCCTAAACTCAGATAATTTACTGTGGAATGTTCCTTCTAGAAAAGACATTTGAAATCAACTAGTTCAACACTCCTGTTCCAGAAGCTCAGAGGGGCTGGTTAGCATCGGACCCGGGACTAGAACACAGGCCTCCCAGCGTCCCCTCCAGTGGTCTCTCTGCGCCACCCCACTGTCCTCCAGCCTGAGCCTGGCCTTCTCCAGCGCAGGACCAAGAGACTGAGGACGTGGGCATTGCCATGGCAACCGGAAGTCACAGCTTGGCCCAGACTGGATGAATTTCTTGAGCTTTCACATTTTTCTAAGAAAAAGATGAGTAGTAGCTCTATGTGATTTAATCTGTATCGCTTTGCAAACACAACTTTCAGATGAATTTATTTACAATTCAGCAAAACAAGCCTTTGCCAGGTTCTGTTTTCCCAAGTGTTCTTTCTGAGAATATGATTGTCCGGGCGCTAGGTCCCTGGGGGAGCAGTTCTGTTTGAACACGGCGGCCAGGGTCTCTGGGCAGTGGGGCAGCAGCGGGAGCACAGTGTGTGGGGTGAGAGGAGGAAGAGGAAACAGGAGGGAACCTGGACAGACAGGGACGGAGCTGGAACTTCTAGTGACTTCATTATTTTTCAGCAGGCTGGCGCAGCGGCGCTGCGTCTTGGCTGGACAGGGCAATTAACAGCTCCCCAAGCTCCTAATGAGTGGTTTTCTTGAGGTTTAAGCTGCCTGCAGAGTTTCCCAAGGGAATTTATTCCCGGAAACGAACTCCTGAGAAGTGGCCTCCCCTGGGTGCACCTTGTCTGGGGCTACTGAATTTGGCCAATTGGTTGGAATTCTGGGTCCAGAGCCACAGCCTGTAATTTGCAAGGGACACTAGTAGTGCTGGCCCCTAACTCCACATGATGGTGCCTGCCAAGGACAGCTCCCTTTCTGGGACGACTTGGAGGTCCTGCTTCCTCACAAGCCTCTTCTGAGACCCTCTTTTCACAAGGCCCCCTTTTCAGGAAGCATCCACCATGCTTTGTACCTGGTTTAACTGAGGATGGACACTTCCCCCAGAGGCAGTGCTTTATAGTTGGCCAGGAGCCAACGCTCTGTCCTGGATCAGAACCGAGACCCACCAGACTCTCTCCTGGAGAACTTGAACTTGAGACTTGCAGAAAATATGCTACTAGGAAGTAGCAAGAGAAGTGGAAACTGAAGCTGAGAGGGGCTGAGTTTCCAAAGGAAAGGACACGGTGGCCGTGGCACAGCTGCTCACGGGAGCGTGGGGCACCTCTCAATGTACCCTGTGACTGCAGATCATCTGACCTGGTCTCTGTTCTCGGCTACCCAGAACATCCTCATTCACACACTCAAACACATGCACTCAGAGCCAAGGGGACAATGGGACACTTTTATCCAACCACCTCAAGCCTAAAGGACTCAACTTTTGCCTCACACTGAGAAGATACATGAGATACAGCGTGATTTTTTTTAAATGTCTTCAGTTCCTTGTTTTAGTTTGACTTTGAAACATAGATGGAGTAAAACCTAGAAGCAACTGGTTCTTCAGCAAGGAGAAATATTTCTATCAGAACATCATCCTCTAAAGTCCCGAACTCTAACCTTTAACAGCCATTAAAGAATTTTCCTTTCGTCCTGAGACAATGGATGGGGGGAGGCCTTTGACTCCCTGGAAAGCACTGACTTAGGTAAGTTACGGAGGGCCCCGGAGCCACCGTCCCCTGGCCTGCAGACTTGAGTGCGGCCTGCCAAACACAGCTGCCCTGGTGCTGCTCCAGCCGTCTGGCCACACCCAGCAGCTCCATGGTGCTTTTTCCTGCCTCCCCGCAAACAGCTCCTGCAAGTCAGATGCCCCCCAAGCCCATCCGTGTAACAAACTCCATTCCAAACACCAATACTGTCTGGACTAGGATTCTTTTGGTTGCAAGATACAGAAACTAACTCTGGGATATCTCACAGGTACAAGAGGCATATATATTAACTACCATTTCTTTTCTTTTCTTTTTCTTTTTTCTTTTTTTTTTTTTTTTTTTT
>NW_012142634.1:6261787-6272495 GCF_000956105.1 Propithecus coquereli
ATCTTGTTCTCTTGTTCAGGCTGGAGTGCAGGGGCTTCATCATAGCTCAGCACAACCTCAAACTCCTGGGCTCAAGTGACCTTCTTGTCTCAGCCTCCCAAGAAACTGGGTCTACAGGTGTGTGCCACCATGCCCGGCTAATTTTTTAATTTTTTGTAGAGACTGGGTCTCGCTATGTTGTGCAGGATGGTCTCAAACTCCTGGCCTCAAGTGATCCTCCCACCTTGGCCTCCCAAAGAACTAGGATTAGAGGCATGAGCCACCATGCCCAACCTAACTATCATTTCTCAGTAAGGACAGGGCTAGGGCTACACATGAACTTGGGGGCTGTCACTCTAGAAAAGTAGTTCTCAACTGGGGATGATTCTGCCCTCCAGGGGACATTTGGCAATGTCTGGAGACCTTTTTGATTGTCATGACTGGGGTGTCATGCTACAGGCCTCTACTGAGTGGAGACTGAAGATCCTGCCAAACATTCTACCATGCACAGGACAGCTCCCTCCACCCTAGCAAAGAATCAACCAGCCCAAATGTCTACAGTGCCAAGGTTAAGAAACGCTGCTCAAGAGCTACAATCACCATGATTTAGTGCCAGTGATGTCCAGCCTCTGAGACTCTCCAATCCAAGTTTCAGTTTACCAGGAGAGGAAATTTGATTGGCCCACCTTGAGTACTCGTCCACTCCTAGGTCTATCAACTTGGCCAGGAAAACAGTCACCCAATGTAGACTTGGCAATGGAGGACCCTTCTCTCATATTAGGGATAGTCCCAGAAAAAAACGACTTCTCACGGCCCATGCATCCCAAGAGCAATGGGGCCAGAGGACTCACAGACATTACCCACTTCAGGAAGCCTTCCCTGCCCCTTTAGCATAGAGTTACCCATCTCCCCTCTGGACTACCACCTTTTCTTGTACATTTTTGGTTTCCCTAAATTATGATTTGTTCATTCACATGTCCATCTTTCCCCAGAGACTTGGAGCTCTCCATGGATTGAAACTGGGTCTTACTCGTCCCTGAAAGCCCAGTGTCAAATGTTCTGGTTATATAACATAATATTGCTGCATAACATTGCTGTATAAAAAAAATCCCAAATCTTAGTCACTTCTAATAACAACCTTTTCACCTCACAATTCTGGGAATCAGGAATTTCAGCAGAAGCCAGCTTGGTGATTCTTCTGTCCGTACAGCCTCAACTGGGGTGACTCAGTGGGGTTCAGTAGGCAACTAGGCTCAACTGTTGGGTCCAAGATGGCTTCTTTCATAACTGACGCCTTCGAGGGGGAGCTGGAAGGCTGGGCTCCACCGGGCCCCTCTCTAGCCTCAAAGCCTTTCCACATGGTCCTTCCAGAAGGGTGGTCATATTTCTTATGTGGCAGATCAGGGCTCCAAAAGCAAACGTTTCAAGAAGACCTAGGCTGAAACTGAAAGGTTTCTTAAGACCTTGCATTGGAAGTCCCAGAACATCATTTCAGCTGCATCCTGTTGGTCAAGAAAGTCACAAAGAACAGCCTCAACTTAAGGGGAAGAGAATTAGACTTCACTTGCTGATGTGAGGGGCAGCACTCGTGAACAGGAAGGGGAAGAATTGGTGGTGGTCATTCTTAGAGATTGTCTCCACAGCCTAGCACAGTAATTGCTCAATAAACATTTAACAGATAAATTGACTATTACGAGGACAAATTAGCCCTACTGAGTTCACCCAGTTGATGTAATGGTTAAATGGAAATAAAGCACATGAAAAATGCTTTTGAAACTATCAAATGTTGTAAAGAGGTAAGCAGCTCCTCTTAGGGGAAAACTTATCATGCTTGCTCTAGTTTATAGATGAATGTTTGCGGGTCCCTTCAACCATTCTCCCCTCCTACCCACAGAGGTGCATGACAGACATCACTAATCGATCACAGCTCTTTTCCACTGCTGCTGGATCCTTCTCCACGCAGCCCTGGAGCCACCCACTACTGACTGATCGAAGTTGACATGGGAGTCAATACCTGTTTGTTAACCCCTGTTCCTGCCTAAATTCCTATTGCTAAACTATCTTCCGAAAGCCCAGGCTTTTAGTTTCTTTAAACATACACACAAGCTGCTTCCATTTTTTTTTTTAAAAAAAATATAAAGTTTAAGCCCTGAGGAAGATGAAACAGCAGACATCATCGCCCTCCAAAATTGGATTTATAATGGAAACAGAAACTGATTATGGCAGTGAGCTCTGCCATTATAAATTATTTTAAAAGCAAATAACTGCATGCAAGAATAGTCATATGACATCTCATAAGGAGAGACTCTGTCTACCTTGACATATTTTATTCCGTGAAAACTCCATTTCAAGGTGGGGCAAGCCAAAACTTGTATATTAGATGGATGAAAGTCGTGCTCACTGGCCACCCCCTGCCTCCACACGCATCCCTCCCCAACACACAGATTGCCCTAATTCCCATCCAGCTTATTAGGGAATTTGAAAAATACATTTTAACTGCTCAAGGAAAGGCAAAGAAGAAAAAAGGCCACAAAACATCCTCTAGTTCTAAAACAGTTCTCCACAATCTGATTGTTGAGGGTGCAAGGCCAGTGGTAGATCGTACCTTCTGCAGGGTGAGTGGCCCTGAAAACTGCTTCTGTTCCTTTCTGAGCCTCAGGGTCCCACCCTGGCCCTCAAGCAGAAAAACAATAGGCTGAAAATGACCGGTCAAGGCTGGGGAGGCCCACTGCATGGCTAAAGACCCCAGGATTGGGAATGAGGAGATTCAGGTTCAAGTCTCAGGATGTCCCCTGTGATTAGCAGGTCCCCTCATATCTCTGAGCTTATTTCCTCTTCTGTGCAATGAAGCGAGAAGGATGGCATTGAGGGAGCTGGGTAGGTCAAAGGCAGTGATGGATGAGACACTCGAAGCCCTCGCTTCACAGCTGTGCCAGGAGCCACTGGCAGAACATTGAACAGAACAACCAGAACGATCAGCTTTCCAGGTGTCAGCTTCTCAGCCTTGCAAATGTGGCGAATCCCAGGCTATATAGCTGCCCTTCCTGCGTAGCAGGAATCAGGCCCCAGAGGTTGGGACCATGCTTCATGGAGCCGTGTTCCTTATCATCTGCTTAGAAACAAGCCAAGTGAAAGAGTAACAGTTAACCCTGCCCATACCGCCCTACAAACAGCTCCTGCTCTAGTGTTCTACAAACAATCCTATGAAGTAAGTATGAGGAATTATTGTTCTCTTATTACAGATGAGGCACAGAGAGGTTAAGTAGCTTACCCAAGGTTTCCCAGCTAGCAAGTGGCAGACTTGGGACTCAAAACCACAGAATATGGCTCCAGAGGCTTTACCCACTGGACTACACTACCTCTCCAGAAGATGAGGATGACTAGAAAGAAGTTGAGGCCAAGCAGTTCGGTCACAAAGAGTATCTCTCCTTACACTTCTTCTTACACTTTGAGAGCAGGATTTTCAGCCTTGAACTTCAGGGACATAAATGAACCAAAGCTGCAGGTAAAAACACAGGCAAATCTCACATTTGATGTCAAACATTTTGTTGAATGAAAAAACAGAAGAATGCTACACTATGATGTCATTTACATAAAGTTTTAAAACATACAAAAGACAGTGTATTACCTAGAGATTCGTGCATGTGTAGGAACAGCATCAAAACGTTCCTAGGAAAGATGGGCATCACCTTCAAGATTCACCTTGGGGGCAGGAGAGGGATCTGGAAAAGACTTCAAATATATCTGTGATTTTTTAAATCAATTGGATGGTAGGAACATGAATGTTTAGTAAATCACTCTTTATGCCTTTCTGTATGTCTGAAATATTTCCTAATTTAAAAAATAACTTCCTAATGCTGACATCTGGTTCACTTGCTGTCCCTTAGTTTCTATCATCTTCCACCCCTTTAAATCAGTCAAACATCAGGCAGCCTTGACAATCTACTAATAATAACAATAGCTAATATTTATTGAGAGCTTAGTATGTATTAGACACTGTTAATACTTTACATATGCCGACTCGCTCACATTCACAATAACTCTACGAGGTAGGGATCATTATTCTCTCCATTTCACAGACAAGGAAACTGAGGCTTAAAGAATCCACTTGCATTTGATCCCAAAGCCTGAATCCAAGCAAAGTCAGGTGCTGGGGTTGGGAGAGGCAAGCAGGGAGGAGGACACGACACCCATCCTCAAGTGGCTTTCAGCTGGTAGTGGACACCACAGTGCCCCCATCCCCCAACTGCTGGGGATGCTGCCGGCTGCCAGCTCTCAGCTGAGCCCCTCTGTAGGACTTGCCCTTGGCTAAAGAGAGACAACTCACCCGAGGTCACGACATTTTCTTGGGGCAGCTGCGTTCAGTGACCATTGACTGTTGACATGGGAGTATTAAGGCCCAGCCTTTGTCCAAAGCTGAGGGCCTTCCCGGCTCCAGGTCACTTGAAGACTGGCTGAAACCTTTGTTGTGACAGCGTTGTGGCTCAACTTTTCCCTCTGCCCACCCTTGCATCTGTCACTCACCCACAAGGTGGGCCCTGAGTGCTCTCCTCAACAAAATTCTCGAACACAAATCTCTATCTCACAGCCTGCTTCCCGGGGAACTGGCCTGGGATGCAGGCTAACGAGGAAGAAAAGCTCTCACAGAGGACACAGGAACCGTGTCATACTACATCGTAAATATCCCGGGGAGTGTTTGGGAGGGTCCACGGAGTTAGTTGCAAAGGCTTCCCAGAGCAGGTGAGGATTAAGCTGGACCTTGAAAGACAGGGGGAGTTAAAATATTCTTCAGTCATGAAAAAGGATAGAGTATGGACACTTCCACAGCGTGGAGGAAGCTTGAAAGCACTATGCTGAGACCAAGAAGCCAGACACAAAATACCACATCTATGATTCATTCATACGGAATGTCCAGAACAGGGAATTATGCGGAGACAGAAAGTGGACCAGTGCTTGCCTAAGGCTGGTAGCGTGGGGCAGGGGGACCTGGGAGCTGATAGCTCAAGGGCACAGGGTTTATTTTTGAGGTGAGGAAAATGTTCTAAATTTCACTGTGGTGAAGACTGAACATATCTGTGAATATACTAACAACCAGCCAGGTGCAGTGGCTCACACACCTGTGATCCCAGCACTTTGGGAGGTCAAGGCAGGAGGATCAGTTGAGCCCAGCAGTTCGAGGCTGCAGTGAGCTATGACGACACCACTGCGCTGCAGCCTGGACAAGAGAGCAAGACCCTGTCTCTAAAAAGAACCGAAAGAGACTTTAACATTTGACAACATCAGTTTCCCACCATGATAGGTTCCTAGAACGCCCCCTTTGCCAGGTTCGGAGAGTCTCCCTGGAGAGGGCAGGGAATTTAGAAGAGAGCCCGGCCTCCCTGTCAATCTTGTCACTTCCCTCAAGGGTGCCTTCTCACCTGCTAAACCAGAGCTGTCTTTTGGGCGGAGATGTTTGTTTGGTTAAAGAGAAAAGTCACCTTGCCCCTACCCCAGCACCCCATCCATCTGTCACCTGGGACTTCACTAAATCGCACCCACTGTCAAGGGTGAGCGGAGACTCCGCCCACCTCTGTCATCATGAGCGGAGTCAGCTAAATATAAGACTGCTCAGCCTGTGCCCCAAGCTCAGCTTACCTTAGAAACACAGAACTTTAGAGCTGGGTGGCCATGGAGGGTCCCCGGCTCCACCTGGACAGGTGTGGAGACTGGGCCTTCCACCCGTCACTAACTGGGGGACCACTGAAACCACCAAGCAGCCTGAGGAAACCTCCCAGTGCCCAGGGCAGCTAGATCGGAACGCACTTAGCCACCAGGCAACAGGGTTCATGCTTCCTGTGCAGACCCTGTTGCTAAGCTCCAGGCTGCGAGAAAAGGCCCCCGACAATGTGCATACCAGACTGAGAGGCCTAGAAGGTATGAGGTAAAATCAACTCCCGGGGGGCAGAGGAGGAGGGATGGGGGTGAAAGGATCACCTGCCAGTTTGGGGATATCCCAGTGAGTCCAGGGCAGAGGGTGCAGACAGACTACACAGGAAAGACAAGCAGGTCCCGGGAGATGTGAGTCAGCCTTTAGGCTGGTCAGAGCTGTGCTTGGGTGGGCTGTTGAGCCTGCCTTCCCTCTCCAAAGGCCCACTACAGACCATCTGGGCCCCTCCCCAAGAAATAGTGGGGGAGCAGGTCCTTGGTCTCACCCCCTCTTGTTCTGACGCAGACACTTAGACAAGGCCCAGCGAGGCCATAGAAAGAACATTAGAGACAGCCAGGAAACCCCAACACTTAGTCCCTGTGCCCCTCCACTGCCCCTAGCCCCGGACACTGTGTGATCTTAAACAAGTCACTGAGACTGTGTGGGTGGAGGTGGAGGATAACGGAGTGGTTAGGAGCGTGAGTTCTGGAATCAGAAAGGCTGCGTTAGATGCCCAGTTCCGCCTCTCACAGGCTTCTCAGCCTCAACCTCTCTAACGCTCAGTTTCCTCATCTAGTGGTACCTCGTGGGGTTGCTGTGGGGCTAAAAGAGGAGTGAATGAGTGAATACACAGAAAGCTTCTAGTCCAGGGTCCCCAAAACTCTAACACCCAACGCCAACATGCCCAGTCCATAAACCCATCCTTATTTCTCTTCTTTCTCCTCCTTCCACATTTAGTGGTTGCTTTATGACACTTTTTTGTTTCTATTTTTATTCTCAAGCTACACAGTCCGTAGTTTAATGAATTGCATAGTTCTACAAGACTCCCCCCTTCCAATGTTCCCCATCTCAAAGGCAACCACTTAAATTCTTTGCTTTATGATACTTTGATACATCTGAAGTTGTGCTCTCCTTGGAAAGCGAATTAATCAGGCAGCAGAGATGATCTAAGTCTATGTTTGCAAGGCTGATTCTTCTCTCACCCTTGTGAGATCAGGTCCAAAACAACTAGATCAAGCAATTTAGAGGAATCCAAGAACAGCAGCCCATCAGAGACGGGGCCAGGGAAACCCAGCTCTTTAATTAAAATATATAGTCACTGTACACTTTGCTTTTGGTCAATGTACCAAAATGGAGCACCTACCCCATTTTAAACCCTGTGCTCAGGGTTGTGGCTGGCCTGGGCAGAGGTGCAGCCATCAAGCATAGATCAGTACTGACATCCAGTGGTCACAGAGAATTATCTGCCTGAAGCTCGCCATCTCTCTTTTCCCAGAATCCAATAGGTGTTCACGCAGATAAAGGAGGCGTGGTGGAGGGTGACAGTTACCAATGCTGTTGGCTTTGGAGAACTGCACGACTTGTAGCTAGATGCCAAGTAACCCAGGCCAAGGCCTTGCCAGTTTGCAAGATGCCCGTATGTTATTTGAATGCTAACTCCAGAGTCATAGGAGAAATGAAGGCTTTTCCTGGCAAGGGGCTAAGACCATAAAGAATAAAACACAAGTAGCCATATGGCCTTCTAGAAAACACAGTGGACTTTGAATTAGAAACCTTGATACAAGATATGGCTGCTTCTGTTGCCTTGATCAAGTCCCTTAAGCTCTCTGCACTTTAGCTTCCTTGTCTTTGAAGTAAAGTTAATGCTACCTGCTCTGCCAGCCTCATAGGGTCGTGCTGATGGCAAGTGGGGATGTATGTAAAAGAGTTTTGTAAACTATCAAGTGCAGACAGCCGGGGCTGCTAGGACGAAGGTGCTGATTGACAGGGCAGGGCAAAGTGGAGCTGGCGAGGAGGTGCTATGACCCGGGGCTTGGTCAGATGACAAATAGGCCTTCCGGTTTCCAATTTCCCTCCAGCCATGGAGACTCAGGCTTGGACTGTCAGGACGACCCCATCAGGGAAGGGCATTCCTCATTTTCCTCTGGACTCAAGTCTCTGACATAAATGTTGGTGAGTAACTTCTAGGCCACCTAGCTTCAAAAATTATATATCAAACAGTTTTAAAAATAGAATCATACCCCAAAGGAAAAATAGGACTCACAGTTCATTCTTACATTAAAGGGAGCTGTTACTAATATCAGTTGGACTAGTAGACTACACTCTTTTTTATTTCCTTATAATTTTTTTCTTGTGTTTCCATTTGTATTTGGCCTAGGCTTTGACCTAGGAAGACGAGTCTGGCAAAGTGGCTCTAAATGAAATGATGGGATGACCAGAGATAGAGAAATTGTGTGCATAGGAGAGGAAATGTAGACAGGTGATTTTGGAGGCTCTAAGACCACATCCCTGACTCTTTCCATGTGTGTCATCAGATTTATAAATTACTAAGAGTGGAATTTTAAGTTTAGTCTCATTTCCCCAGTTGAGTTTTATTTAAAAGAAATAAAAAACAATTCTCTCATGTTTCCAAAAGGTATCAGAGGGCTTTGAACCCAAAGAAGTATTATGCTACTTTTTCCAGATTTTCATGTGTATCTGATAAGAAAAAAAAAAAATCCACTCTAGCTAGTTTAAACAGAAAGGGGTTTATTACAAATAGTTTATAGAGCTATAGAAAGGGCTGGAAAAAGTACAGCTTTCAGTCATACAGCAGAATCAGGCTACCAGGGAGTAGTTGACTCTTCTGCCACCAAAAAGCCACCTGCCGGACTGGAAAGCTTCCAGCTAAAGTGGCTGCAGAACCGTATCACAGCTCCTCTAATGCAAACCAACAAATGGAGCCCCGCACGCTGGCCCCACAGTTAGTAATTGGACACTGAGACCTCTGCTAACACAGCCCCAGAAAGGCCCAATCCCTCCACGGCCATGCTGCTTCTGCTTCACTTACACCTTCCAAATCTCGCATCAGGGTGTCTGACACCTAAACCTAAATCACGCCCAGAACCCTAGCTGCAAGGGAGTCTGGTAAATGTGGGCTTTTAGTTTCTCACTTTTATGGTATGAAAGTACAACAGGAGGGTGTAATGGATGGTGAACACCAATCCCCCGTGCCCAACGCAGCTACTTCTTTTAATTTTATTTGAGTTATTTTAATTTTTCTTTTAATCTTTTTTAATTACAAAAGTAATATGTACTCACTGGCAAAGATAACAACAATATGAAATGAAGTAAAATGCAAAAGTTTTACTACCTCATACTGCCCATTCTCCAATGAGAGTCACTATTAACAACTTGGAATGTCATCTGTCAGTGATTTTTGTGTGTTACTTGGCCTGGGTGGGGGGAGTTGTACTATCTCCTGTTGTGTAATTTATTTTGTCACTTGAATATGTGTCCTGCACATCTTTCCATGAGAGGACATGTGACCGTAACTCATTTTTAAAAAAGAACTGCTAAGTGTCCCATCAGAGCGGTGCCCTACCGATGGATATTGAGGTTGTCTCTAATTATTCCCTGTTATGCATAATGCAAAAGGAACAGCTGTTCAGGCATTTGGAAAGGTCAGGTTTCTAGAAGTGAAAAAAATTTGAAGCTGTATCTTCCTAATTAGCATAGTCAGGAGAGTCTGTTTAGCTGACTTTTTAAGACAAAAACAGCCTAATTTCTAAAGATTCTGATGCAACAGACACTGATGGAGCCTCCGTTGTCAGCATGAGGGGTTCGTAAACAGGCTCTTTCACCCCTATACCCAAGGGGCCTGCCCTCTGCGGGGGACAGACAGGCCTGTGCACAGCAAGTTAGTGTCCAGCCCAGGGAGGTAAAGTGCAAAGGGCCAGGAGAGCAGGAGAGAGGGCATGGTTTTGACTCTCATGGGCAGTAGAGTCTGGGAGTGTCAGAGAGCTGGGGTTAAGAATTCCACTCTGCAACGTGGAGGGCTGAAGGGGCAGCAGGAAGGCTGTGTCACACGTCATCTGCCAGGTCCCTAAATGGAGTGAGCTGTTTTGCAAAGTGGCCACAGCTGCTGCAGATCACCCCAAAGTGTGTTTCCTCTGCAGCTATTTTAAAAAACCTTCACTTCAGCTTGTCTCTGTGCAAGCCGGACTGCCCCCGGTGTTTCAGCCAATCACAGCCTCAGCCCGGATACGGAGTGGCCTTAGCAGCAAAAGCTGCAGTGCATGTCTGCCACTACATCCACTGTCTGCAGTGGATGTGCTGCCTCCATTCCCTGTTTCTCTCCCCAGTAGCATTCTGATTGGCCTTTAGAGAATTCTCCCTCCTCCATCCTCTGCCATGGAATTGGGACAGGATTGCCCTGCCCCCTCCCTACAACATAGTACCCTCCCTCAGCCAGTAGTTTCTTTAAAAATGGGCATTTGACCCAGCTGAGCCATCAAGAAAAAGCAAATCTCAGTACCTTGAAAAATCTATGGGAAAAAATATCCCCTTTTTCTCTGAAGGTCTAAAACTGTGGCATGCTGCTGCTATCAGGGAAAGCCTGAAGTGTCTAGGGGTCATTCTGTGAAACCTGAGGAAGACAGATTAGACAGGTGAAGAAACAACTTCAGGGACATCATTAGAGCCTGGATCAAGCATCACTTCAAGGCAGACTTTTCTCCAGACTTCCAAATTCCATTAGCAATTAAACCTACTTTATTGTCTAACCCAGTTTAAGTTGGGATGTTCTGTCATTCACATCATAAAGAGGTCTGATGAAGAGATAGACACTTTTTGCCTATCATCCACAGAAACTTTTCTCTTTATGTAGCCTCTAAAAACAACCTATATGCAACCACTTCCCCCAGTTGCTCATGCAACTAGAAACCAGTTCTTGCTGGCCTCTCCGTGAGACTTCTTTGAATGCATGTCCTAGAAAGTTAACTCGGACAGGAGGAATCACAGTAAGAGCCTCCGACACTTCAGAATCCTGCATTCTCTCCTTGG
>NW_012142634.1:6273044-6273608 GCF_000956105.1 Propithecus coquereli
GCGTGAGCCACCGCGCCCGGCCGGCCCTATTATTTTTGTTTGTTTGTTTGTTCAGTTTTTTGGTGGGGAGCGGGATTCTTATTGCCGTGGCCCTAGAACCAGTTCATTGAAATGAGGAAGCTGCAGTTCCTCGAAAGAAGAGGACAAACCTGAGACAGAGGGTAAGAGGTACTGACAGGTCATAATACAAGTGTCCACACACCTCACAGAGCTGTCGTGCAGACCAATTGATAAAGGGTGCAAAAGAGCTCCGGTGAAGCGGCTTTGTTGAAAGCATGCTGTGCAATGCTGGCTGTCATTTGTGGGCGGGAAGTCGCTGGTAAGGCTGAGAGGCCAAGAGGCAGGTGAATCAACCCAGGACACAGAGGCAGGTGTGATCAATTTGTCACTAGCTTTGCGACCTGGGCTAATTCATGCAGACTCTCCAAGCTCAGTTCTTTAAGAATTAAGTGATGTAATGCACTTAGTGCAATATCTAAGGCACGTTCCTACCAACATTTAGAATTGTCACGGAAGAAAAATTTTAAAGCCCAATTATGGAATTCTTTTCTGAAGATGTCAGCA
>NW_012142634.1:6278118-6279189 GCF_000956105.1 Propithecus coquereli
ATAATTTTGTGCATGAAAAAAAATTTTGACTGCATTTTGACTGCCACCCCTTACATGAGGTCAGGTGTGAAGTTTTCCACTTGTGGTCTCACGCTGACACTCAAAAAGTTTCAGATTTTAGAACATTTCGGATTTTGGATTTTTGAATTAGGGATGGTCAACCTGTACTAATAAAAATAAGGAAGAAGAAGATGAGGAAGAGGAGAAGAAAAAGAACTTTTAAAGTCTTCTCAAGCCTCTGTTCCCATTTAAAATCACACCTTCCCTTTCTGGATACCAAGAAGTAATTGGGAGGGGGAAGAGGGAACAACACTATGGTGACAAGTCCGTGAGCATCTAACCAGAATCTTTACTTGTAGGACCCAAGGCCATGTCCCAGGCCCTCGGGTGCTGACAATCTAGGGAACTATACTCCCTCCTGTTACAATAATTTTCTTAGCATCTTACGTGCTAGAGAAAGGAAAGATCAGTGACACCACTGGTTTTCCAAAGGCATCTTACACACAAGTTTAGTTCCTAAGACACATTAAACAGAAACCACACAGCTCACTGGGAGGGAGGGAATGAGAGGGAGGGATGCTGGAGCCCTGACCATCCCCCTCAGCCTTCCCTGCCCCATCCCCCAGTCCAAGAGGCCCTTCTCTTGCTCCCTGTGCCTGGAAAGGAAACCAGCTTGAAAACCCTCCTGATAGCCAACAGGCCTGCCATGTGGAGAGAAGAGAAGCTATTTCTAAGTAACTGGGAAATATATTTTTGCTGAAAATCCATTTCCATTAAAACAGCTCCATCTACCTCTGTTGCAGGAACAAGCAATAAGGATGTTTATACCAAAAAAATATGTCCTCTGGGAAGGGTATAAGGTTTGATGTATGGATACATTTAAGTCTTTGACTTAATCTGGTTGCTACACAGACCTTGCAATTTATGAAACAGAGTAAAATTGTGATTACCAGGAGTTGATTCCAGCTTATAATGAGTTATTGGTTCCTGGTGAGTTCTGTGTTGGGCTTTCAGGGAGAAAAATACTCTTTTAGATTTGTTTCTACCTAATTGCCTCCTGGAAGAACAGGT
>NW_012142634.1:6279239-6311717 GCF_000956105.1 Propithecus coquereli
TATTCAAGCTTAGTATTCAGTTAACACACTTTTTTTTTTTTTTGAAACACACGGTGAGTCTGGCTGTCACTCCTGCAACCTCTTAGGATTATTAAGTCGTAAGACAGAATTGGGCTGATTGACTTCCCAGGTCCCTCCAACTCCTGCGCATCTCTGCTTTCGGGATGGCAGTTTCCCTACAGTCCCATTGCTCTCCCCAAACCTGAGCATCCGTCCGCTCTCTCCTTGCACAACCAGAAAGGCAGGGACCCAGGGAGCCTAACAGATCTGGAGAATAAACTCAGCTGGACAAGGAGGAATTCAGCTGGGCTGTTACCAGCCGGAGGAAACCACTGGCCTACAAATGCAGCCATGAAAGCCAAACATATAAAAGGCTCCAACGCCATGACGATGCCTGCCCTCTGCTCGGTGGGACAGAGTCAGTGAAGGCGAAGGAAACAGGTGATGCTGCCTGTCCTCCGGGTCAGTACTCTCAGCAGTTACCGCCGGGTCTGAAAATGAAGATGAATGAATGAAACCAGGTGTTGCTAATGACAGTCATGAGGCTCGGGGAGACCTTTTGAATAAAAGAAGAAAATTGAATCAGAGTCTGCTGCCTCTGTAGCACAATTTCAGGATAAGAAATGGATCCAGTGCTAGCCACCACTGAGATTGGCCTGTATTCCTCCAAGAGGTGCCTGAAACACCTCGATCAGGCCTTTCTTTCTTTGGTGTATGGCACTGAGCTGTGTTTAAAAGTAAATAGCAGTGAGTGGGTGACATTCACCTTCTCTTTATAGGGCAGACAGGGCAAGATGTGGGGATTACATCATGAAAGGCTTCCCAGGGTCCAGGGAGGAGGTGATACTAGAGCTAGGGATTGAGAGAGGAGTAGTACTTAGCCAGGAAAAGGCTGAGGGAGAAAAGAAAAAGAGAAGGTGAGGTCAAGGGCAAGCTCATGGAGGCCTGAATGTCATCTGAAAAGTTTAGACGATACCCCTAAGAATTGAGCAACCCCAGATCGCTTGCCGGGGAGGACCTGTGACCAGGAAGAGGGGGCTTGTGAGCCACTCAGGTACCAGGAAACAGCCTGAGCCAAGCCTCTCTGCCTTCCCTCAGGGCAGCTGCCTCCCCGGTCCCTTCCTTACAGCAGCAGTCAGCAGCCTAGTGGAGGTAAGAGGTGGTAAGAGGAAGCGCAGGTGTGGAAGATGAACGTGAGATGAGCCCAGCTCGGAAGGTGTTAGGTAGTGATTTGGAGACTAGTCGTGGTTCATCAGCCCCGAGTTAGAGCTGCTGGTGCCAGGCCAAAATGAGAAAGGATGGGTCCCCTTTGGCCCAGAAGACACTGTGCCTTTCCAGTGAGGCCTGTAAGGCAGGGGACAAGACTGCAGAAGGCTTTATTACACCTGGTTCAGAGGAAGCCCCTCCTTCACCGACAGTGCGACGGCCCGTGGCTGAGGAGAGTTGGTGGGGTCAGAGTTGCAGTCAGGCAGACTGGAGAACCATGTGGCTGCTCCCTCTGCTCCTGGGAGCCCTGGGGCCCCCCAGAGAAACAGGCACAAAATCAAGGAGCTGATCGCAATGGCTGCGCCCTGGCACACACTTTCTCTCCCCTCCCTCCCTTTAGTACAAAGCAACTCTCCTGATTAATTTCTGGTTGCCTGTCATTGTTCCCAACTTGTAGTCAATCTCCAGGTGTGCCAGGATGCTTTAGATTTACTTGGAACTGCTTGCCTAGGCCTGCTGAGTTGGCAATCCTATTAGCAGGATTTTTTTCATTGTGTTTGTGAAATGAAATAAAATAAAAAGGCCCTGTCTCCAGAGAGTTCTTCCTGCCCTATTTCTCTGAAAACCAACAGGCTCTGGAAAGATCGTGAGGCCTTTTTGGGTGGCCGAGGTTGCCTCTCTGCCTTTGGTGCAAAGAAGAGCTAGGAGGAGGCATTGCTGGCTCCTCTGGCCAGGGCCAGGCAGAGAAAAGTCCTTCCTTCCTTTGATGAAGACAGAATCCTGGTGAGAATGGAGGAAGAGATCCGTGACTGGCCCAGGCAAAAACAGTCATGCAACTGGAATCATGGCCAAGAGGCTGGGTTACAGGAAAAGACATTCAAAGCAGAGAACTGGATTCCAGCCCCAGTTTTCCCTGTTACCTGGTGACCTTGAGCAAGGGATTTAAGCTCTCTGTGAGTCAGTCTCACTTTCCTGGTTTGCAAAGTGGGGAGAAAAATGGGGAGGAAATGAAATCTTATCCGTATAATTCCTTGACACAATGACTGGTGCAGAGACAACATCCAACAAATATTTCAATCATACCTTTTTGGGCATTACATCCTGTTGTGCTAGATAGTACAGCTTGGCTTCTGATGGCAGACAGAGAGGACAGGTCTTTTTCCTGGGTCCTTTGGAGGGGACACTAAAGGTTTGGGAAAGGCTTCAGGGGGCTGCAGCACACACGGGACTCATGAGATGAGAGGGTGGTGAGCTCCCCTGAAACCACTCCAAGGATGTGATTTGCTGCTGAAAAACGGGAACACAGAGGGGCTCCAGGACCACCAACAGGGAGAATCCTCAGTTTTGCACTCACCAGGCTCCACGCAAATAGTCTTGGTGTTAGAATTGGTATGAAGCCATTCTTAGCTGGCCATCTCGGAGGCTGACTTCTCTGTCATCCTCAGCACGGGCTTTGTGCAAAACAGAGCACTCCTTGATTATTGCCGTAGGGAGAGAGGGATGAGTGAGTTCCCAGTGAGAGGTCAGGAGAAACTTAAAGTGAATTCCATAGAACACAAGTAGATAAATAAAATTCCTCCTGCAACCCCCCGACTTGTATGGAAATCTTGTAGCTGTAGGTTTTAGTCTGAAATGTCAGTTCTTGATGCACTCACAGCCAAATAATGACCGACGCAGTAAGTAAGACAAGCACAAAAATGAGGTTTATTGAAGAGAGAAAGATAGGATTATAGGGCAAGAGCAACATATAGGTTTACAGAGCATGATACATATGCCACAGATGACAACCGGACCCATTGTCACAGTAGGAAAAAGAGTTTGGTTATGGTCTGCATCTTGTTTTATAGTTCAGGATTGGGACCTCCCTAGTGGCTCAGATATGTCACCGTGGAACCACCTTGATTGGACAGTTGGGAGTTGCATTACTACGCATGTGGGTTGTTCTAGGTCACTTCCAGACTCTGTGGTACCTATGCTGCTTGGCCTGTGGGCTAGAGAGTCCTCTGCATTCTTTTGCAGCCGGCACACTAAGTTATGATTGGCCAATTCATAGGGTATTCCCTCCTCCCCCAGGGATGGTAGTCGCTCAGGAGAGGATTAGGGTGGAACAGGACCAAGATGGGGGCCTAGGGCTCCACCCTTGTCCTTCTTCCCAGGTAGGGCAATCGTGCCAAGGCAACGGCACCCACTTTCATCCCTAGGAGACCCAGAATCCTTGCTATCTACCTAACATAGCCATCCCACGATGAAATATTAAACACTACGCGAAAATGCTTGTGTTGAAAAAGGTCTGTGAAAAAAACAAGGTACAAAGTTGTACATACTGTCCGATTTAAGCTATGTTAAAATGCACCTAAAAATTTTTAAGGCAGAAATACACTTTCTCTTCTTCAGGCAATGGATAATGAAGGCTGTTCTTTTGTTTGTTTGTTTGTATTTACTTCTCCCTAGTTTTCTGTACTTTAGTAATTTTTCAATGAGCACGTAGCTTTATACAGGTTGAGTATCCCTTACTCTGCTTGGGACCAGAAGTGTGTCAGATTCCAGATTTTGCTGGATTTTGGAATATTTGCATATACATAATGATGTATTTGGAGTTGGGACCCAAATCTAATCAGGAAATTCATTTATATTTCATATACACCTTATAGACGCCTGAGATAATTTTATACAATATTTTTAATAATTTTGTGCATGAAAAAAAATTTTGACTGCATTTTGACTGCCACCCCTTACATGAGGTCAGGTGTGAAGTTTTCCACTTGTGGTCTCACGCTGACACTCAAAAAGTTTCAGATTTTAGAACATTTCGGATTTTGGATTTTTGAATTAGGGATGGTCAACCTGTACTAATAACAATAAGGAAGAAGAAGATGAGGAAGAGGAGAAGAAAAAGAACTTTTAAAGTCTTCTCAAGCCTCTGTTCCCATTTAAAATCACACCTTCCCTTTCTGGATACCAAGAAGTAATTGGGAGGGGGAAGAGGGGAACAACACTATGGTGACAAGTCCGTGAGCATCTAACCAGAATCTTTACTTGTAGGACCCAAGGCCATGTCCCAGGCCCTCGGGTGCTGACAATCTAGGGAATTATACTCCCTCCTGTTACAATAATTTTCTTAGCATCTTACGTGCTAGAGAAAGGAAAGATCAGTGACACCACTGGTTTTCCAAAGGCATCTTACACACAAGTTTAGTTCCTAAGACACATTAAACAGAAACCACACAGCTCACTGGGAGGGAGGGAATGAGAGGGAGGGATGCTGGAGCCCTGACCATCCCCCTCAGCCTTCCCTGCCCCATCCCCCAGTCCAAGAGGCCCTTCTCTTGCTCCCTGTGCCTGGAAAGGAAACCAGCTTGAAAACCCTCCTGATAGCCAACAGGCCTGCCATGTGGAGAGAAGAGAAGCTATTTCTAAGTAACTGGGAAATATATTTTTGCTGAAAATCCATTTCCATTAAAACAGCTCCATCTACCTCTGTTGCAGGAACAAGCAATAAGGATGTTTATACCAAAAAAATATGTCCTCTGGGAATGGTATAAGGTTTGATGTATGGATACATTTAAGTCTTTGACTTAATCTGGTTGCTACACAGACCTTGCAATTTATGAAACAGAGTAAAATTGTGATTACCAGGAGTTGATTCCAGCTTATAATGAGTTATTGGTTCCTGGTGAGTTCTGTGTTGGGCTTTCAGGGAGAAAAATACTCTTTTAGATTTGTTTCTACCTAATTGCCTCCTGGAAGAACAGGTCGCTGTGGGTTTTAGTTTCATTTTTTTGTACAAATGTGGGTTTGTGTATTATTAGAACTCATTTGCAGATATGATCTAAAATATTAAAGGCATGTGTCTTTTCTGCATTTTGGTGATTTAATTTGTCTCAGCGCCTGCTGAATTCTAGATAGTGATGACTGGGAAGCTCTCAGCCGCCTTCAAGCACATCTGCGGGTCTCCAGCTACTTGGCCACTGGGTGGTGAGTGTTTCCTTTCTTTTTCTTTTTTTTTTTTCAGAGTCAAGAATAATTTTTTTTTAATTTAAAAATAATAAGGGGGTACAAATGTTTTTGGTTACATGGATAGCTTTTGTAATGCTTAAGTCACGGCTGTAAGTGCACCCATCACCCAAATAGTGTTCATTGTACCTATTAGGTAGATTTTTGCCCATCCTCTCCTCCTCCATCCTTGATTTACACTGAGTTTTATTATACTTCCCTCTGTGCCCATGTGTGCTCATTGGTTAGTTACAATTTAATAGCAAGTACATGTGGTGTTTGTTTTTCCATTCTTGACATACTTCACTTAGGATAATGGTCTCCAGTTCTGCCCACATTGTTGCAAAAGGTATTAATCCATCCTTTTTTTTTAAATTCATCCTTTTTTATGGCTGAGTAGTACTCCATGGTGTACATATACCATATTTTGTTAATCCCTTCATGAACTGATGGGCACTTGGGTTGATTCCACATCTTTGCAGTTGTGAATTGTGCTGCAATGAACATTTGCATGCAGGTGTCTTTTTGACAAAATGATGGTTTTTTTCTCCTTTGGGTAAATACCCAGTAGTGGAATTGTTGGATCAAATGTAGGTCTACTTTTAGTTCTTTGAGGAATCTCCATACTGTTTTCCATAGAGGTTGTACTAATTTGCAGTCCCACCAACAGTGTACAAGTGTTCCTTTCTCTCTACATCCATGCCAGCATCCATTGTTTTTGGGCTTTTTGTCTTTAGAAAGAGGCAGCCAGAGGCAGCAGGCAGCATCCATAAAAAGTACTAGAGCAGGTGTAGGGGGTCAGGAAGGGCTCAAGGGGTCACTTCTGGACTGCGTGCATTTCTGGACTGTCATGTGCTGTGGAGGCCCAGTTGAGAGGAACTATAAGAGCAAGATGTCAGCCTTTACTGTTCCCCTGAGGCAGCCAAAACCTCTGCTGGGGACCCTGCACCAGGGCCAGCTCAGGGACTACACAGTGTAAACTACAGGTCCTGGAGGAAGATCTTCCCTAGTCACGTCCTACATGAACTCGGGCACGTTTTTCCACATCCTTGAGCTGTGCACTCATCTGTAAAGTGTAGATAATCATAGTAGCTTTTTATGAAGACTTTTTACATAACCTTAATGACATTGTGATTAGGCAAGAAAATGACCATAACTTTTAGAGATATTTCCTGAGTATGTAGAGATTAAAATAACATGCGATCTGGGATTTGCTTTAAAATAATTCAGCAAAAATAAAGTCAAGGATGATTCCATCTACCTCAAGGTCAGGGACAGATAAAACTAATCTATGGTGATAAAAATGAGAGCATTGATTGCCTTTGGAGAAGGGCATCAGGGAACTTTCTGGAGTACTGAAAATGTTCTACAATTTGATTCAAGAGATGGTCACATGGGCATAAACATTTGTTGAAACTCGTTGACCTGCAAATGGTTCAGAAAAGTAATAATAGCGTGTTGGCAAAGATTCTTTGCTTGGCCAAACTTTAGTTAGGCTTCTGAATCTCCTGCCAGGCCCATCTGCGCACTCCCTTGCAAAGTCCGGTTTTAGCAAGGAGCACCCATTCTTGATGTCCGATCGTCCTCTGCCATCCCTCAGGTGAAGTCTGGTCACCCTGGCCTGTCTTCAGCAAGAATCCTGTTAGGTGGGTTTAGCCAGAATCCCCTCACCCCTGATGTTTCCTCCTAGTGATTTTCCATCCACTGACCCCACACTGCTCCTTGGCTGTAAATCTCCACTTGTCCATGCTGTATTCGGAGTTCTCTCTCCCCCACTGCAAAACACCCTCGCAGTGGTCCCTAGACCTATCATAAGGTCTGAATAAAGTCTTCCTTACGGTGCTTTAACAAGTATCACCAAATAATTGTTTCTTTACCAGTGTGCATATTCAGAAAAATATTAACAGTAGCATAAAGTATGGTAAAATAATAAACAAATGTGGTAAAATATTAACATTTGGGGAGTCTTAGTGAAGAGCATATGGGAATTCTCTATATTATTTTTGCAACTTTCTATAAGTATGAAATTATTTCAAAATAATTAAAGTTTAAAACCTCATCAAACAATTCGCTTACGATTGATGAGTTTCACCGTTATAAATTATACATCAAAGAAAAAGTTAAAAAGGAGGGCAGGAAGCAAACGTAGCAAAATCTTGGATAAATGTTGAATGTGAGTGATGTATGAAGGTTTATTATACTATTCTTTCTGCTTTTGTGTACGTTTGGCTATCTTTATAATACAAAAGTGATTTTTAAAAATTAAAACAATGGAAAATATCTGCTACGTTGCAGGCGCTAGGTGCCGGGTGGCTTCCCCCTCTGTGAATGGCCCCACCAGGGCTGCCCTGCGCCTTCTCTCGGGGGTGGTCAGGGGAACACATGTGTATCAGGCTGCTCACACTGGTATCGTCTGTGAGCGTGCTTGACATGAAATGCACCCTAAGCTATTTTTCTCTGACCTTGAGCTAAAATGAGCTGAAACAAATAGCCAACCCACATTGAGGATAAGTGTCCTTTTCGAACGCCCACTTAGGCGAATGATTTTGTTAAAGCATCTCTCAAAACAGCTGCAGCCATGGCAAGGCCACGAGGAGAAGTCACAGAGGGCAAAGACAGAGACATTTAAATACAGCATAAGCCAAGCTCACAGAAACCACTCTGGACCTGATTTCACTTTTGCAAAGTAAACATTTGCCTTGACTCAGACGAGAGGAAAAAGTGAGCGCTGATGACCTTTGAGGTGAATCAAGCACATCTCTTAAGAGGTCTCGATTTTTATGAGGAGGATGACAGCTCCCCCCCTTTCACCCCAAAGGCTGAACAGGAGGATGAAGACTTGGGTTCTTTTCCCACCCACATCACTGGTGATCCATATGACCTTGGATGAGTCTTCCTTTCTGGGCCTCTTTCCTCCGCTGACAAATAAGGGTTTGAACCAAAGGACCTTCGGGTTTATTTCAGCTTTGTGATTCTTTAAAATAAACATGGATAGGGAAGGACTCCAGGACAAGGAATGAACAGCAACTCTGCCCCACAGAGCCAACCAAGAGTCAAAAGCCTGGCAGGCTTCCAGAGCCCAGGCAGGAGATAAATGAGGAAAAACACCCGGTATGGCCAAATCTCCAAATTTTCAAGAGAAATTAAAGATCTATATTTTTATATCCAACCTCCTGCTTTTCAAATGATAGTAATGAATTCAATTTTTTTTTTTTTTTTTTTTTTTTTTTTGAGACAGAGTCTTTCTCTGTTACCCAGGCTAGAGTGCCACGGTGTCAGCCTAGCTCACAGCAACCTCAAACTCCTGGGCTCAAGCAATCCTTCTGCCTCAACCTCCCGAATAGCTGGAACGACAGGTACATGCCACCACACCTGGCTAATTTATTCTAACTTTTTAGAGATGGGGGAGGGTCTCATTCTCACTCAGGCTGATCTCAAACTCCTGACCTCAAGTTATGCTCCTGCCTTGGCCTCCCAGAGTGCTAGGATTACAGGTGTGAGCCCAGCCCAAATTTTTAAATAAACGCTATGCGAGCCTAACAAAAATGTCTGTGAATAGAATTAGGTCTCCAGGCTGCCAAATTGTGCCTTTCATATGATGTCACTCATCTCCTAACTGGGGGCTAAGTAGGGATCTCTGATCTTTTCAACATTAGGGTTTTGTGACTCACTAAGTCTCAGAGATCGCTGCCTCAAAGCTGAAGATGAATTTTAACAACAAATACCTAACCCATGTAGCGCTTATAAAAATGTTTTCAGACTTTTTTTTTTTACCATAACCCACAATAAAAAGTCCATTTTGCATTGTCAGTGGTCACACACTGACATTGCCCACATTGTTGTGGGCATACACACATGTGCACATACATAGATAAAATCAGAAGGAAAGATTCACAAAACAAAACGTATACCTACTACATGTGATGTACTCTGATATTTTCTATTCTATTTTATCCTATGTCATTTTAACGCTGGTGGTAACCCATTAAACTGATTTCATGGGCCATGTTTGAAAAACATTGCTTTAGAGTTCACATGTACTTAATTCTCATTTAATTCCCCGTCTCATCTTGTGGGGTAGAAATTATTATCATCCTCATTTTACAGAACAGAAAAGTGAATCTCAAGCTTCACACTCCAGAGCCAGCTTTCTTTCTTTCTTTCTCTTACTCTTTCTTAATCAAGAAAGGCAAGAATGAGAAGAATTAGAAGACTTCAAAGGGCCCACTCAGGAAAAAATCCTATAAGGAAGTCACTCAAGGAGGACCTGGGGGAATAGAAGAAGCAAACAAGGAAATCAAGGCTGTGTTCTTGGAGCATGGGACTTAAAGACTTCCCTTTGTCTTCCCTGTAAATCCACAGTAAAATCCCGATGCAGATGGCTGAGTGGCTTCTTCAAGGAGGAGCCAGATTTGTCACCCAGGTGGCCCGAGCAGACTCAGAGAAAACACAGGTTGTGCTGGAGCCTGGGAGGTTGCTGATGTTCACATTCACGAACTTGAAACTCCAGCTCCCAGACTTGTGGGGGTGCGTGATTGGTAGCTGCAGGGAAGAAATAATGAGCAGAATTCAAATCCAGAGCCAGCTGACTGCCAAGGCTGGCCTGGGAGACCTCACCACAGAACTCTACTACCTCCCAGTTCATTATCGATAAACTGACAAAAGTTCCATGTCTTCTCCACAGGCAATGATCAGAGAGGACAAGAAGAGACAGAAGCTCAGCCCTGGATGTCAGTGGAAGACGGACATGGAGGAGATTTGGTTTCTTAAGACTGATGAACCTTGCCCCTAATTGGAGCAGTCAGCTGAGTCTCATGGTACTGTTTCTAATCAATCTTGCTGCAGTCGTCTGGGCTGGGGCAGGAGCCTAGCAACACCCCAAGCGGCCCAGCACAGCCCAGCACAGCATGACCTTCTCTTGTAGCACTTCTGGACTCCAGTCTGGGATGGTTGAGTCTATCCCTGTCTCTTAATCGCTTTTTTTTTTTTGTCCTCTACCTCCAGATGCCTAAAGAGAACCAATGGAGACAGGTGTCTGTTTAAAAAGCCCAATAGCAACGATTTCAACCATCTGCTGTGGGTGGCTTTCTGCATTCTCCAAAATTGATCATTGCAATGTGGTGCAAATACAGTTGTTGGGTAATGTTTGAAGTCAATGAGTCTTAGATTAGCATCACAAAAGTCAATTAACAAGGCAATTTCTTCCCTTGATTTGTATTTGTATATTATTAATGAACTACAAGACCTCCTAGTGTGGTAAATTAGCCTAGGTAACTGGGGAGCATAGTACAAACATTTTTTTTTTCCTTAATGGCCCCAAACATTTATTTCATACAGAGAAAACAATATACAAGCCCAGGGAGGGCTCCCTGTTCCTGCAGCCAAGGATGCACACCGGAGCAGCTCTGATAAATATTGATGTTTGTTTATCAAAATGCCACAGGCCATCCTGGCTAGCTGCCACCCCCTCCCACTCTCGTGCAGTCTTAACTGGCAGGACTCATTATGCAAAGAGGAGATACAGGAACCTCAGCTGCCATTGCTGAAGGACTTTCAGCCTTTGTTTCCTGAATACAAATAAATAAATAAATAAATGTAAGGGAACCAGCTGTCCTGGCCTACAAGGGTTGGTGCCATCCGAAGAACCTACGTCCTCTCTCTAAGGAAGGGACAGAAACATATACCCCGATGTACAAAGAGAATGATAATTGAAAGATCTCTGCCTAACTGAAATAACTGGCTTAGGGACGTGTGAGTGCTCCCCCGAAGTGCTGTCTTTTTACAAAATCAATGCCATTAAGAAATAAATTGTGCCACACTTAAGTTTCAGAGCATTAACATAAAGACATTTATAACTACCCATTTGATAAGTCATGATTAAGCACCTGCTATATACAAGGCAGTGGCGATAATATTCTTTAATCCCATTCACCTTTTCTAAGCAGCATGGTTCAGCCTCAAAATGTTTGGGGACTGAAGCGGAGTATAAATTAATAAGGTCTCTGTGTTCGTGCCTTTAATAAATATCGATTGAATGTTTGTCACGGAGATGCCAGGCGCTAGGCACTGAACAGAAACTGAAAAAGACACAGTTCCTCAAGGAGCCCGGCACCTAGTGGGGGAGACAGGCCGTGATGGAGGTGCACCCAGGGCTCCTGGGACACACGGGAAGGAGTGGTCCATTAGGAACGGCCAAGAAGGTGTCCTAGGGAGAAGCCAGGTGCCCCCTACTCATGTCCCCACATTGATTCCTGTTCCTGGGGCGATAAACTTACTCCTCCAGGTGGCCTTCTCAGAAGGACTGGCGGACCCCAGCTGGGCCTATCTCAGATGGCAGACCTTGCTGGGCAACCCTCGGATGGGCTGGCAGATGGGCAGACCACAATGAGCAGACCTCAGGAGGCGAAATCTCAGGTGGGCAACTCCCTAGGCCCAAAGAATCCCATCTTCTCCCTTTAGGGACAAGAGAAAACAAAATAGCTCCTCTTTTCAAGATTAATTTTCTTTCTGACAAGAAAGAAAGTCTACTGTCCTCTGTTTTTTTAGGGTCTTCTAGACCAAGAGTTCCTTGAGACACGGAGTTGCAGATGACACAGAGAGAGCCCCGGGGGCACTCGACAGGGCCGAGGATTCCAGGAGCCTCTGAAAATGCTCTGGGGAGGTGCACACGTCAGAGACCTGGTGGAAAGCCTGGAGCAGCGTCTTCTAGCTGCAGATGGCAAAACAGCAAAGCATAACTGCCTCATGTCTTATGCCTTCACAAGTCTGTGGGGCTGTGTGTACACAGATTTACATTTTATGGGTTTCTACCTGGATGGCTTAATGAATATCTGCATGCAATGTTCCCTTTGTCTGGAACATCCCCCTCCTCCAACCTCCACCTCCCCACTAATCACACTTAAACACCTACTCACCCTTCAGATCTCAAGCAAATATGTCTTTCTCAGAGAAGCCTTCCCTGACCCCTCAGGCTAGGTGCTGGAGTTATTCGCTCTCACCATGACAAGGTACCTTTCCTCCATGACCTTTGTTACGGTTTGCAAATGTGCATTCGTTTGCATCATTTATTTTGTCTCTGCCTGCCTCTCCCACGGCCACAAGCTCCCTGTGGGAAACACAACGCCCAGCTTTTTCACCTCTGTGACACTGGCTCCAGTTCCATGCCAAGCACTCGGCATGCACTCAACAAATTCTTGGCCAGCCTGGTGGCTCAGGCCTATAATCCCAGCACTTTGGGAGGCCAAGGGAGGAGGCTCACTTGAGGCCAGGAGTTGGAGGTTACAGTGAGATATGATCACACCGCTGCACCCTAGCCTGGGCGACAGAGCAAGACCCTGTCTCTAAAACAAAAACAAAAAAATTAATTCTCATCAATTTTTGAATGCATAGCAAGGAATGGGACTCTCCCCAGAACTTGTTTCTCCTGTTGTGCCCACCCTTGCCCCTGCCAGGCTTGGATTTCCGCTTGGCTTGAAGCTTTGCTTTGCTGATCAAAAGCATTATAGTCAAAAGCAAAGTCCTTCAACTTCCAAACATCCTTCCAAACATCTCTTGTGCCGCTTGGCCGAAAGGAGCTGCACAAAGGCAGCATGAAAAAATAATGAACCGTAATTCTTATTAAGGTCTGTGTCTGAAACAAACCAAATATTATACCAGTAGTAGCACACATTTGTTGTTTCAGGGAGAAGACTATAATGGATAAAAATCAATAATGTTTTTGTTCCAGTAGATTAACTTCATGTTTGGAACAGGAAGAGAATCTAAATGCACGGCTTTTCAGCTCTTTTTCCCCCTCAGTAATATGATGCGGTTACACCAGAGAGCAGAGCTGGCGGAGACAGAGGTTAGAAGGCTAAGGACATTGTCAAAAGCAGGAAGGAAGATTTGAAAAGAAGGTTAGATTTTCTCTGACCTGTCAAGTTGGTGGATAAATGCAGCTTAGCTGGCTGATTATCTGCCTTTCAAAACTATCTTTGGTCTTCAAGTAGAAACCTTCCAGGATATTCGCAGCAGCCTCCTTACCCTAGACAGAGGCCTCCAGACGTGAAAGCTCACCCCTAGGCAAGAGCTGATTGGACCACGGCTGAGTGAGTCTCTCTCCCTGGAATTTGGAATCAGGCCACAGAGCCATTTACTGGTCCTCAGGCACTTGAAATGGTATGTTAGCTCAGGTCAGCTTGAAGCCCTCTGGTTTAGCCACATGCACGAGGAGCCAGAGAGAGCCGGCCTGCAGACAGAGAAGAATGACAAGCAGGGGAGGGAAAGTGTCTGTGAAAGAGTGAGCAGCCCCGTTCCAACTGTCTAGGTCCTGGGTCTCGTGCTTTGTGAGGCCAGCCTGAACTTCTTGTCCTTGGAATCCATAATATACCCTGGAGTCTTCCTAGAAAATGCCCTTCCCCCACCTTTCTTGTTGTCAAGGTTAGTTTGAGTGTGTTTCTGTTCCTTGTATATTAGTTAACTGTGGCTGTTGTAACAAAATGCCACAAACTGGGTGGCTTCGAACAACAGAAGCATATTCGAAGCGTATTATCTCATAGCTCTGGAGGCCAGAAGTCGGGATCAGCGGGGCGTCAGCGGGACCGTGCTCCCTCTGCAGACTTTCTGGGACAATTATTCTTTGCTTCCTCCAGCTTCTGGTGGCTCCAGGTGTCCCTTGTCTCTGGAGGTGTACCTCCAGCCTCTGCCTCCACCTTCACATGGCCTTCTAGCTTCTGCCTGTGTCTTATCCTCTTCAGTCTCTTATAAGGACATTTGTCAATGGATTTGGGGCACTCCTTGTTAGTCTGCAATGATCTAGATCCTTAATTGCATCTGCAAAGACCCTATTTCCAAATGATGTCACATTTATAGGGACCAGAAGTTAGGACTCAGACATCTCTTTTGGGGGCCACCATTCAACTCACTACATCCCGCAGCCCACCGAACCCTGAGACGAGTTTACCAAATATTCCCGAATAGCCTTGCAAAATGTGAGTGACCAGCTGGCGCACAGCCCACAACACAAACGGTTCATTGATTCTAAATCTAAAGGATGATACATGGCAATTTGAGTTTTTTGTGGGAAAACTGTTTTGTGGCATTTTGTTTTTGAATACACCAAGATGGAGTCAAGCTTTAGTCTGTCAGATCTGAAGTCACTGTAATGACTCTAGTCTCTTTTGGATTGTATTAATGATAATGATTATAGTTCAATGGCCCCCGTGACGTATGCTAGGGGCCAGGCACTGTACGTGGCTGTCTATATGGCATATCACATTGAATCTCCACTATGATCTTTGGTCAGAGCTTTTCACCACTAGGGTGGCCTTTTTGGAGATCTGGCGCATTTGCAGGCTGTGGATTTAAGAAAGAGGAGGCTCTAATGTGGGCAGCACCTACCAAGTGCCAATCACTGTGTTTGGTGCTTCACCTTTGTTATCTCACGTGATCTTTACGGCTCCTCCCTGAGGGAGGTGGAGCAGGAATTAGTGGAAGGATGATCACGCTAGCCAGGGCTTCCCATGGTCGTGACCTTCTGCAGTCAGTGGGACAAAGTCCCAGACATTCCAGCTCCTCAGGGCCCAAGGGGATCTGCCCCTACAGATCTACTCACAATAACTTAAGGAAATATAACCAAGTAGGTAACAGAATGGCATTTGTAAACTTAAGGTGACAAAGTGCCCCTCGAATTAGAATGCTCTTCTTATTTGAGAAGCTGCTAATGTCACCTCCCAGGTTGTGAGTCTGGAAGGGAACTGAAGTGAAGCAGCCTCAGAGGGCAGGCCCCAGAGAGAAAGCTACGCTGGGTGTTTTGTCTTAGTAATTTTCCACCCCAGGAGGGGATTTCCTTTCAAAAGGCTCACCCTGCTCTCATAACTTCCCTCTTCCTTCTTATTGCCAATAGTTCTCTTTCCCCTCCTCTGTCCTTAGGAGTCGAGGACATGGAGTTCAGATCAAGATCACAACCTACCTTCTCCCTCTCCTCCTTCTGGTGTAGCTCCATGCACTCAGTCATCCAAGTCAGCTCCCCTCTGCCCGCTGCCCAGAGTCATCTGGCATCAAATCCTGCCTACCTCTCTGTCCCCACCCCAGTGACGTCCTCTCCCCTCTACCCATTATTGCCCTGGATTAGGTCCCCAGAGTTTCTTTTCTGGACTCAATCAGGTCTCCCTACCTCTGTCAGTTCTTGATTTGATGTTGTCCGTTTGCTTTCAACTCTGTGGTGGCACCCCATTAGCCTACAGCAGTGGTTTCCAAATGTGTCCAGAGGAACTCAGTTTAATGGGTCTTGCTGGGGTTTTAATGGGCCCGGTAAACTAATTCTGCCTGTATTTTGAACACATAGACACACAGGATCCAGACAACTGGATATGAAAATATCACCTTTATTACAAATAAAGCTATATTGGAGAACGTGGCTTAGCTCAGGCCAAATAGCATGGCAGCACTTCCCTGAATCAAATCCCAGATGCCCTAAGCAGCACAAACATTCCTCCTTCTTGAAAGTGATTGTGCTTTGAGAGGTGAGTTCCCAGGTATGGATAGAGGAATGTGAATTAACATGCAAACCCAGGGTCAAGACTGCTGTAAAAGTTGTCATGTAGCATTTCCCAAAGTGTGTGCCATGGAAAACCAACCTTGAGAAGAGATGATCTGGGAAGAAAATGACGCACGGTCAAATGCCTTTAGAGAAAAACGCACACCATGTTCTCCCTTTGAGAAACAGAGTGCACATAAGCATCTTAGAGACTCCCAGGTCTGCAAAGAGGAAATCGGACTGACCTTGCTTATCAGAGGTTAGCCCACTGTTTCCTAAAATTATCTGGCTAAAAATACCCTTGGGAGTGGTGAGTCTTTTTAAGTTTCTGCGGGAAAGAGACGCCATCAGAGTGAGGCTGTTGGCGTCTTCCTGCACGCACCGCAGGAGGAGGAGGAAGAGTGACTTACATGATTGCAGCGCTGGGGGAGAGAGCTTCAGGCTCTTCCTTCCGCTCTCTTCAACTGGGGTTTTCCTAAGTAGGCCTTTGTTTTTCACTTTTTGCTATTTCTAACAGACTATGGCTCTAAAGTCACATCTGAAATTTTTCTGTTTGGACCCTGCATCTATTATGACAGCCAAATGAGCAGTTGGGGTTGCTTTAATTAAAAAAATATTTATGACTAAAGTAGAGGGAAAGGGAATTCTTGATTTCACAAACTAAATGCAATTTGTTCAAGTTTTTTTCTAAACTTTGAAACAAGGGATGGGGGTGGGTATGCAAGGCCATTTGTAGTGACTTTGTGGTTAAAAGTAATATGAAATCCTTTGAAGGATCCTTTGCAAAGTAGAGACATGTGGAATAGTTTCAAAGTAGAAGATTCCTAACCTTCATATTACATTGGAAATATGTGTCAGTTTTGTTTGTAGAGTAAATGAATTGTATATTAAATGTTGTAGTGAGAAATGGTCCTTGGTCAAAAACACAGTTTGGCTTCTCCTTTTTAAGAAAGGAATGCTTCGCCCCCAACTCCACCCTCATAGACTTCGGAGGCAATTGAAGAACATGAACGAAGAAAGGTCTGCCCAGCTAAGAAATTCTGTGGAAAGGACCAAACACTCATCAATCTAGGGACGCTCTTAATTACTCTCACACTGATGAGAATGTCTATAAAAGGGCACATGGTCTAAAATGGGCAGGATCGATGTTCTTAGGCCAGCTCTTGGTCTGTCTTTGGTCCAAAGATATTTTGGTCCGAGCCAGGAAGTGAGACAGGGAGGGTAGAAACATCTGAAACACATGAGCCTCTTCCACCTATCGATCCAAAGGCATCAGAGGCTGTAAAGAGCCCAAATGTGGTTTGAGAAAAGTGGCTTTTGCGCAAACAAGAACAGAGTTTGCTGGGAGTTGAATGTGAGTCTAGGTCAATTTCTATAGAGTTCCAGGAAAAGAGGAGTTTTGACAACCATAGATTTATGTAATCAATGCATTCACGCACTTAAGAAAATTCAGATACTCAAATGGATTTATTTTAAATATGTATGTATAAAGTCCAATGATACTATTAATAAACCAACATCTGTCAATGAATCCAATAATTATCAAAGCTCCTCTTCAGTTGGTAAAAGAAAAACATGCTCATAGATGTGCTTTGTGGGGTTAAGAGTTGTAAACTTTAAATGTGCTCTTCTACCCACAGGAGGTCATCTATACTAAATGTACTCAAATCATTCATTCAACACACTTTGAATGCCTGGGCCTGGAGTTATAAAGAAAGACAAGATTATAGTCCTGCCCTGAAGGAGCACAGTCTGGTTGGAGTGACAAGTGTATTAGCAAATTAAAGGACCCTGTGGTGTGACAAAAGCAAGGATAGAAGATGTTCCAAGAACAGTGAGGTCCAAAGGAGGGGGTGGCCAGAATGCCTGAGGGAGAGGACAGAGCATCTTTAAGAATAAAGGGGGAGTCTGACAGGGAGGCAAGGGCATTCCATTGTGAGACAGCTGCTTGTGCAAAGGCACTAAGGTATAAAGTCTTAGTATTTAAGGATTGCTAATGGGTAGGTGTGATGAGCATAGAAATGGAGAAGGAAGACATGTAAGATAAAGATGAAGAAACACAGGGAGAGGCCAGATCTGTCACTCTTTGATCCCAGTAGTATTACTGAGTACCT
The DNA here is from genome assembly GCF_000956105.1 of Propithecus coquereli. NCBI lineage: Eukaryota > Metazoa > Chordata > Mammalia > Primates > Indriidae > Propithecus > Propithecus coquereli. Next base: position 6,297,069 of record NW_012142634.1, read on the forward strand.
CTTATGTACCAGGTGGGTACCGTTCGATACAGCAGTGAACAAAACAAGTGCAGTTGCCATCCTTATGGAGTTTGCATTCTGATGGGAGGAGAAAGAGAATAAACAAATAAATAAACATAACTTCAGATGGTGATGAGTGCTACGAAGGAATAATCAGGGAGATGAGACAGAGTCGTGGAGCCCGGGGAACTGCTTAGAAAGCATGGGGTGGGAAGGCTGTTCTGAGATGACAGCTTTTGAAGACCTGAAGGACGAGAAGGCCAAAGATGAGGACTGAGGACCAAAATCTTGAGGTCCTCATCATCCAGGGGACAGACAGAGGAAGAGGAGGCAGCAAAGAAATCAAGAACAGATAATCAGAGACTTAAGACTTAAATTGGGAGGGGACAGAGTAATGGAATCCAAGGGACAAGAGAGTATAAAGGAGAAGAAAGGCCTCCACTGCATTCATTCACCTTTTACTTGGTATTTTAAAAACAGATGGTCATTAGACGCCCAGGTAAAGACAGAGGATTGATGCCAGCATCTAATTTTTCTCCTACTTAATCCCTCATTTCAAACTGTATGAAGAGAATATTTTGTAAAGAGCCAAACCCACAAGGACAGGAAGAGTAGGCTGGGAGACAACATCAAATTCTGGAAGTTGGTAGAAAGCACCAAAATTCTGGAAAACAGATGGATAAGTGCTAACTGACTTAACAGGCCCAAGGAAGCCAAATCCTAAACTGTCAGAGAGAAAAGCTGACAGTCAACCTAATGTAGTGAAATGTGGATAAAATCTGAAGGACTCAGGAACCGGTGGCCCCAAGTGCCTTTAGAAATGGGGGTGAAGGAGGGAGACCAAAATTGGGAGGAGTGGTTGAAAGCTGTTTGATAAATAGGTTCCTTCTCTCACTCCACATTACTGCTGATTGCCTGTCTCACACTCTGGCAGAATACTGGGGGTATAATATTAATAGCTGGAGAAAGTAAAACACCGCTGAGGGCAGGAGTACTACAGTAAAAACATGGAAAATTAACAAATGTATGCATACTGATTTCTGAGATCCTCCTGCTTTCTGCCCTCATTCAGTTCCCAGAACCCTGATATGCTGGTTTTTACCTTCAAGGTAGGAGAATCGAAGCATATTGTCTGGATTATCTGACTCGTCCAAGAGGAAAAAATCTAAATATGCAACAGGAGCAATTACCCAAAGCATGGCTGACTCAGGTCATTCTGTAGCTAAGCTCAAAATCTACAAGCCCACCAATATATTCAGAGATCCCATCAGCGTTTTGATCCACCTCTCTTTAATCTGTACAGACAACCAAGGGTTACTTGACTGCTAAGAAAAAGCTTTAATATGAAGGTTGAAACCAAAATAAACAGTAAAAAAGCACAACCTAGAGGAAACTATGCAGAGAAAAGACAATTTCAAAAATGATTCTAACTCAGAGTTAGAAGATATTGCACCCATTATATAAGAGCTGGATTCTATTAAGATGGGGGAAGAGACAGCACTCAAAGAACAGAAAAAGAAAAAAAAAAGCTCTAAGACGTTAAAAACATTGCATCAGAAATTAAAAGCTCAACAGAAAAGTATGCAAGGTAAGGTTGAGAAACACTCCCAGGAAACAAAGCAAAAAGAACTGGAAAGTTACAGAGAAAGGGGAAGAAAATTAACAGAGCAAAAAAAGAGACCCAACCTGTGAATAATAAGAATTCCTGGAAGAGAAAACAGAAAATTAAAGGGAGAAAGTCATCAACTGAAGGATGTGCTTTTGGTTGAAAGCTAATGTAGGGGTGAAGGGAAACTTGCCCTTTACCCTGAAGTTCATGGAAAGATCAACTCAAAATTAAGGCAGATTAATAAGAGAAAGGTTTATTTACCATGCACATGGGGAAAATCACAAAGTGATTACTCAATGTCCCAATGAAGTTCAGATATTCTTATACCTATCCTTCTGAAGGGGAGGGGGAGATGAGGAGTACAGGTAATTCTGTTTAAGAGTGGTAAACAGTTGCTAGGGAGGATAAATGGGTACTAGGGAGAACTAATGGATGGGGGGAAACAGATGGACTTATAAATTAAACTGAGAGACAGGTATTATGTTTAAAATGATTTGGGCCAGGTCTGGTTGCATTCTTGATCATTTTTTCCTGCAATATATTGAGATAACAGGGAGAGGAAGGGAAGTCTATTGCTCTTTTTGATGGGTCAGTCTGGTTTATGCAGATAGAGGGAAAGCTTTTTCCAAGGGCCTGTTAATCACTAAGAGCCTTTAATTCAAAATATTCTTTATACCAATACCTTTGTATTGGGGTCAAATTTCCTGAGCTCCTTTACTCATAAATACTGAGCACAACAGATGGAAACAGATTCTTACTGGGGCACCTCAGTGCAAAACTTCAGAACTCCAGGAACAAAAAGAAGATCCTGTAAGCTCCAGGGAGAAATATAAGTCACATGCAAGGAACAGAATAAAAATGGCCTCGGATTTCTCAATAACAACACTAAAAATCAGTGGAGCAATCTCTTCAAAATTCTGAAATTATTTCTCTACCCCATCAAATTATTAATCAAGTATGGAAATAAAATAAAGACATTTTCATACATGCAAGGCCTCCAAAGTTTACCTCCCACACACTCTTTCTTTGGAAGATACTAGAAAATGAGCTCCACCAAAATGAGGGAGTAAATAATGAAGAGATCCAAAAAAAAGAGAGAAAAGAAAAAAGAGATCCAATGTAGGAGGTGAAGGGAAGCCCCAAGGTGATGGTGGAGGGAGGGCCCTGGATGACACTGTGACCAGGTGTAGAGGATGACTAGTTCAGACTGGAGCCCATCAGAAAGCACCGGAAGGGATACTTTCAAGAAGATCATGTGAATGAACATACTGAGAGGTGGTGGGGATAACTGGCAGAGAGATTGGGGTTGAATTCGTATTAAGTACTTAGAAAACTAAGGAAATGATCAAAAAGGACAATTACCCCCAGATAACATAAGAAGTTATACAAAAAAGGAAAAGTAACCCTACTTTATTACATGAGTCAACTGTGAGCCATGATATATGATCTCAATAATATGAAACCTGAATATTGACCTAACCAAGAGCAGATTGTAATTATAAGGTGTGAATGCAAATGTGGGGGAAGAAGAGAGCTAAATCTTCTTCTCCTCTATTAAGACCTCAGTAGATAATGCCTAAAACTGAAAAAAATAAGAAGTAGTAATACAAGCACATTTTTAGAGATGTGGAAGTAAATACTAAAAGATCAACAAACTAGGAATAGAAGAGAATCTCCTCAATCTATTAAAGGGCATCTATAAAAAACTCACAACTAACATCATATTTAATGGAGAAAAACTAAATTCTTTTCTCCTAAGGTCAAGAAGAAGAAAAGGATATCTGTTCTTGCCATGTTGATTCAACATTGTGCTGGATATTCTAGCCAAAGCAACTAGGCAATGAGAAGAAATAAAAGGTATAAAGATTGGAAAGGAAGAAGTAAAACTATCTCTATTTGCATATGACATGATCATGAATATAGAAAATCATAAGGAATTCATGAAAGAAACTATTTGAATTAATGAAAAAGTTCAGGATACAGTATCAGTATGCAAAAATTAGTTGTATCTGTAAACATATGCAATGAATAGCCTAAAAATGAAATATAGAAAACAATATCTTGTACAATAGCATACACAAAATAAAATACCTAGAAATAAATTTGACAAAAGAAATATAAGACTGATACACTGAAAAATGCAAAGTATTATTGAAAGAAATTAAAGAAGACCTAAATAAATGGGAAGACATCCCATCCCATGTTCATGGATCAATAGACTTAACAATGTTAAGATGGCAATAGTTCCCAAATTAATGTACAGATTCAGTGTAATCCCTATCAAAATCCTAATTGCCTTTTTGACAGAAATTAACAAACTGATCTTAAAATTCATGTGAAAATACAGGGGACCCAGAATAGCTAAAACAATATTGAAAGACATCAAAGTTGGAAGACTTGCACTTCTTGGGTTCAAAATCTACCACAAAACTGCAATAATCAAGAGAGTGTGGTACTGGTAGAAGGATGGACATATAGATCAATAGAATAGAATTGAGAGTCCAGAAATAAACTCTCACATTTGTGGTCAATTGATTTATATTTAATAAAAAGGGTACCAAGGCAATTCAATAGGGAAAAACAGTCTTTTCAACAAATGATTTTGGGACAAATGAATATCCACATACAAAAGAGTGAAGTTGAACCCCTTCCTCACACCATACACAAAACTTAATTCAAAATGTATTATAGATCTAAATGCACAAGCTAACACTATAAAATTCCTAGAAGAAAACACAGATTAAATATTTGTGAATTTTGGTTAGGCAATGGCTTCTTAGGTGTGGCACTAAAAGCAAAAGTAACAACAGATAAATTTGATTTCATCAAAATTAAAAACTTTTATGCTTCAAAGGACACCATCAAGGTAGGAAAAGACAACTTACAAAATGGGAGAAAATATTTGCAAATCATCTATCTGAGAAGGGAGTTATATCCAGAATATATGAAGAACTCTCACACTTAGTAATAAAAAGACAAATATCTCAATTTTAAGATGAGCAAAGCATTTGAATAGACATTTCTCCAAAGAATAGTACCATTACACTTTAGGGAAATACACATCAGAACTATAATGAGATACTACTTCATACCCATTAGGATGGCTAAAATCAAGACAAGTTATGGCAAACAAGTGGAGAAATTGGAATCTTCATACACTGTGGGTGGGAATGAAAAATGATGCAGCTACTTTGAAAAACAACATAGCAGATCCTCAAAAGATTAAACATAGAGCTACCATATGATCCAGCAATTGCATTCCTAGATATACATCCAAGAGAAATGAAAACATATGTCCACCAAAAAAAACTTGTATGCAAATATTCATAGCAACATTATTCATCATAGCCAAAAAGTGAAAACAATCTAAACATTTAACAACTGGTGAATGTATAAGCAAATTGTATATCCATACAATAGAATATTACTTGGCCACAAAAAAGAATCAAGTACTGATACGTGGTATAACATGGATGAACCTTGAAAACATTATGCTAAGTGCAAGATGCCAGTAACAAAAGACCACATATTATAGGATTCCTTTTACATGAAATACCCAAATTAAACAAATCCATAGAGACAGAAAGTGATTAGTGGTTGCTAGGTGGAAAAGAAATAGGGCACGACTGCTGATAGATAACAGGTTTCTTTTTAGGGTGTTGAAAATGTTCTAATTTAGATTGTGATGATGGTGACACAACTCTGAATATATTAAAAACTAATGAAGTGTACACTTTAAATGGGTAAATGTCACGGAATGTGAAAAATATCTTAATAAAACAGTTAAAAAACCTCATTAATCATAAAGATATTGGCAAAACATAAAGATACGGTCAATATTTTTGAAGCACTACCATGTATTATCCCATCTTCCGACTCAAGGCCTTGTAAGCACTTTTTCAGCTTGCAGTAACCTTGCAGAGGTTGTTGGTCTTCAAAAGATGAAGTAAGTCAATATTTTGTAATTAGAGGGAAGAGGTAGTCCAAAGTTCAGCAATCAGATTTTTACTCCGTGGGAATGGTAGGTCAGCAAGTGTTGCTTTACAACACTTTATAACCTAACAAACAGTTTAACGCATGCTTATTAACTATTAATATTTACACGGTATGGTGTTAATAAGATGTATTTGTCTTTTTAGGGAAACTGAAGAGTGGACAGAAGAAAGATGGTCAGTCAGGGGTCCAACTGGATTTTTTTCTTGCTAATGTTGATTATTTGGTTCCTTTGGATGTGGGGTAAATGGGATCAAAGGGCCAGTGTGCCACGATGGTTATGAGGTCAGAATCTGGACACAGATGAACCTGACTTGGCATACTGCCCCTGCCACTTAGCAGCTGTGTGACCTTGTGCAAGCCAGTTAGCCTCTCTGGGCCTCCATTTTCTTCTCTGTAAAATGAGAATTCTATACTTATCTCAGTTTTTATTTGAAGGCTTAGCCTATTACATTGTGCTCATAAACGGTACCTTTATTTTTAAAAGGCTTCTTGGAAGACATTTATGAGCAGTATATCTTGGTGATTTTTTTTACCTGACTTAAAAAAAAAAGAGTGTTGGCATTTTTCTGCAGATCAGGATTTTATCTTTCTTTTTCATTTGTTGTTTCATTCTGATAGGTTTATTATTAAGTTATTTGTCAAAGTATTTCCCAGAAATTCTGCTATCAGTCAGGAAATTAAGAACCAAAACACCTGCTTGCTATATTAACAAATGGGGCTCTACTGTTCCTTAGCAAAAGTGTACCGAGTGCAGAGTCAGAATGAGACTAGCTGCCGGACCCCACTCTTCAAACATGTGGTGGGCAGAAAGGGGTCATGCAGACAAGACGCATTGTACTACTCCTCAGCTCAAAATTGCCTTCGAAGGCCACATTCATCCCAGGGCTTCTTTGGGGACTGAGCCAAAATGTTTATTTATAATGCAAATACCCCAAATGACCTGTCAGTCTATCATCTAGGGAATGTCTTTCCATACTGCTTTCAGACCTAGGCAAGAGAAGAGAGGCCTCTGTCCTCTAGGACCCCACGATATCACACACATGTATACACACATGCACAGGCACACACACTCATTAAAGAACGTGTGTGTGTGTGCGTGTGTGTGCGCCTCTGTCATTTGGAGTCTGGTGCTCAGCACCGGCACATCACTATCCCTAATCCCAAACAGCCACTTTGGGGACCAAAACTGCTCAGGCCCCAGGAAACACATTTTCACATTTCTTGTCTTTTGTACTCAAAACAAAGGCTACCGGGTCTGAATGCCATGAAGGTTTGTGTGTTGCTGCTGCCATCATCAGAGATGGACACTGCTTCAGGGTGCACAGAGGATTTAAGTGGTACAGGCCCTTAGTAAGAGAAAAGGCAAATTAATTAACTAGTCAATGCCTTCCTCCCAGAGAAGGAGGATGAAATAGAAATAGAATTAAATAGATTTTTGTATAGCTCAGTATCATTCCATGTGATGCTAAGCATTTTTTTTCCTTTACTTGTGTTCCCTTTGTGGTTGCTAAAGCAATTAGCATGATCACAAAAATGCACATGGCTAGCTGAGAAACATGATATTAAATGATTTATGTTACTCTTAAATATATCTCTAAGTCTAGACATAACATCAGTGGAGTATGATACCGATTATTTATATTAGCAACTAAGTTAAGAGAATGAATGCTAGACCCCATGAATAGTTTACTTTTTGTAAAAGTATTAAGATTTAATTCCATTGTTAAAGTTTTAAATAAAAACCGCGGCTTTATTGAAATAATTTTATTTATAATTTTTACATTCATTAATCATAATCTCTACTTTGCCTTTGAATGTTAATATTTTTATGCTTTAAAAAATACATTTTTTTAAAATATTCTATTTTTATTTTTATATTTACTTTCATTTAATATTTTTGATGAAAATACATTCAAATTTGATACTTTTTGAATATAATTGTTATTTTTAATCCTTTAGATCATTATCAATAGCACATAAATTATTTATATATTTTGATTATAATTACATGATTAGTGATTTTTTTCTGCCAAGAAAGAAAAAATTTATGGAATATATGATAATTCATGAACTATGTCTTTATTTTATTACTCATCCAACTATGTCTGGGCCATCAATAGTACATGCACATTAATAATTGAATTCAGTTGTCTTTGATATTTTATAGACTTTCAGTCATATAAAAACTATAATTTTCTAATTTAAAAATTGGAGAATTCAAAAATTTCCATTACGAAGTCATATTTGTCAATGTAGGGGGAGAAGTCAAATATTATTTAACAGCTTGATTTATAATTTTTAAACATTTAAGACCATTTGTACTCTAGCCCTGACGCCACATATGTTGAGGATGGGCCAGGCTGTAATCAGATAACTAGATTGTCCTTTTTCTAAAATTTAGCTAACTAACATTGACACTAAATATGAGCCAGTCTGTGTTTTAAGTACTTTCTACATATTATCTCATAAAATCCTCCCCAAAACCCTATGTCATCATCCCTCTTTATAGAGAGGAAACTGACGCTTGGAAAGTTTATGTGACTTGCGCGAGGTCACATAATCATTAAGTCCTGGAGCTAGGATCTGCCCCAGGAGTCCTGAGTAACTTTGAGAAAGGGCGCTTTGGGAGAGCTGGCCTTGGCAGGCAGCCCTGTAGCAAACCTGGACACAGGGAAGGCAACGCGGGAGGGGTAGGGTGTTGGGAGAAAGGGCTGCAAGGAGATGACCCCTCAACGCCACAGTCTGCCCAGAGATCTGATGTCATCTGCAGGGAACATCTCCCCAACATCAAAGGCTACCAAGTGCCTGAATGGGCAAGGAGGAGCGCCAGTTTTACCAGTTCTTCATGTTCTCCTGATTTCGACAATGGGTGGGCAAGAAAACATCCCATTTATTTTTTTTACTTTGAATGCTCAGTCATGCTCAGTCATTTAACAGGCAAATCCAGAGACTCATTCTTTACTTCCTTCATCCCTCCCTCCCTCCACCTTTCTTTCTCCTTCCCTCTCTCCCTGCTTTTCTCCCTCCCTCTTTACTTCCTTCCTTCCTTCCTTCCTTCCTTCCTTTCTTCCTTTCTTTCTTTCTTTCTTTCTTTCTTTCTTCAGCAAAATATATATTAGCTACTACTATGTACTAAGCATTCTGCTAGGTATGGAACAAAACAGACAGGACCTTGTCCTTCTGGAGCTTACCATGCAGTGGAGACACAGACAGCAAGCCAACGTGAAAATACTGACAATTACAGCTATGATAAATATCATGAAGGTGAGGCAGAGAGTGCCAGGGGAATCTGGCCCAGTCTAAGGGTGTCAGGGAAGACTTCCCTGGGGATGGGATGTTGGAGCAGTGGTCCGCACGGTAAGTAAAGGTTAACCATACAAAAGTTCAAGAGCATAGCCAGGCTGAGAAAATAGAAGTTTGGTAGAGGCCCTGTGAGGGGAGGGAGCCTGTGGGTAGAAATAGGAAGATTTGGAGAGGAATCCCGTGCAGGCCGGATTCATGTTTGGGAGTAAGATTCCGGATCTTCCCAACCAGGGCTCAACAAATCACAGCCCATGGGCCAAATGCAGCCCACTGCCTGTTTTTATAAATAAAGTGTTATTGGAACACAGCCATACCCCATTCTTTACGTATTGCCCATGGCTGCTTTCTGCTATGATGGCAGAGCTGAGTAGTTGCAAACGGAGACGGTATGGCCTACAAAGCCTAGAATATCTACCCTTTGCTCTTTACAGAAAAAGTGTGCAGCCCCTGATCCAGACAGTGGAGGTCAGACCTTGCAGGCCCATTGATGATTGTGGTCTTCATCTAACAGCGTGAAAAGAGGGAAGAAGATAGGGAATAACAGGATCCAATTTCGTGAAGAGCATTCAGGAGGCAAATACATACTTACATTGTCAGGATGTCCCAGGCCAAGCCCTCCAAAGACCCCAAAAGGGAATTATGGCCTTAATCTCTGCAGGAATGGGTTCAAGTCTCTCAGAGTCCTTTGGGAACAAGTGACAGAAACAATATAAACCAGCTATATAGCAAGAAGGAAATGTATTGGTTCACACAGCTGGAAGGGCAGTGGAGTGGCTCAGAGATTCCAGGAAAGAGCAACAGAAAACAGAGCCTGCAGCCCTTGAACCTGGGACTTACTAATCAGAAACCCTCTCTCCATTCACCTCTCATCTTTGCTTGGCTTCCTGTGCAAACAGACATTCTCCACTGGGTGACTCCAGATTCATATTCTCCCAGTTCAGGCACCCCAGCAGAAAGAGTCTACTTCCTACAGCCTGCATAGTCATCTTCTGATTGGCACTGCCTGATTCATGTGCTCACCCTCTCAAACAATCGTCAGAGGGATTTGGTACTATAAATTGGCCAGAACTGAGTCATATGCCTAGTCTTAAGGCGAAAGGGTGGGTGAGCCTGGAGTTGAAAACTCCAGGAGAGCAACCTAGAAAGGAAAAGCGGGGTTCCCAAAACAGAGGAGTAGGTAGACAAAAAAATCCAAACAATACGTGCCTGCTATATCTGCCAGGCTGGTGCCCATGAGCTTTGTAGGAGAAGCCACTTCTGTTCTCCTGGCCGTAGCTGACAGGACCAGGGATCAGTCCCCAAACAGTTTGCAGCATATATCTGCTGGACACGAGGTGGCTGATCAGCCGTAAGGTCACTCAGGACAAGGGTCCAGTGGGGGTCCTCTTCTGAGCGGCAGCAAGCTAACCAATCAAACCTTCTCACTTGCAAATATATTATGAAATATCCAATTTCCTTAAGTACTAAGTTTGACAGTTGATATCTCTGACATTTCACTTTGACACTTATTTTATTTTTATTGTGAAGGTACATCCTCAGTCTTTCAAATTTTTTTTAGAGCAATTTTTGTGAAACCATGGATAAGTCAAAAATTCATGTTATTTTCTAATATGAGTTCCATCGTAGAACCAATGCAGCACAGACAGCTCAAAATATCAAAGAAGTGTTTGGGAAGGATGTGGCTAATGAACACACAATTCATCAATGGTTTGAGAAGTTCCGTTCTGGTGATTTTAATCTTGAAAATGAGCCACATGGGTGACCTGAGACCACAATGGATAATGATGAGCTGAAAGCTGTAGCAGAAGCGAATCCATCTCAACCTACGTGTGAATTAGCAGCAAGATTTGACATTACTATTCCAATGATATTGGACCATTTGAAACAAATGAGCAAAGAAGCTGGATAGATGGGTTCTACATGAATTAAATGAGCATCAGAAGAGAAATCCAGGGGTGGTATGGTAGTTCCAAGAAGTCCTCAGGGACTGCGGTGTCTTATCTTCCTGCTCTGCCATTTTTAGCATATGGCTTCTAGCATCAAATTTACCTCATAGTCTAAAACAGCTGCTGGAGCTCCAGAAATCCTGACTACATTCCAGACAGCCAGAAGGAGAAACAAGAGGGAAGAGCAAAATGGAATAGCTTCCAACTAAGTCAGTTCCCTTAAAGACCTTCCAGAAGGTTCTACACAATACTTCTTACATGTCAGAAACCAGTCGCACGGACATATGTAATTGTAAGAGAGATTCAGGAATAAGAGTCTTTCAGCTAGGCGCATTGTCATCATGATAAAATGAGAGTTCTGTTACTAAGGAAGAAGGGGAAAATGGACACTGAGCAGATAACCAGTGGTCTCTGCCAGAAGGGAGACATTCTGTTTTGGTCAGGTTGAGTTGGAGATGTTTTGGGAGCAGGCAGCAGAGAGATGTGGCTGAAGAAGTATGAGTTGAAGCCTTTGGAATGGATGTCATCATCCAGGTAAAGAATGTAGAATAGAAAAAGAAGAGGGCCAAGGGGAGAAACCTGGAACCACTCAGCATTTTATGGGCTAGTAGAGAAATAGTGGCCATAGAAACCAAACCAAAACAAACAAGAACAGAGAAGGAGAACCATGAGAATAAATTGTTTTAGTAATGTTTAATCACTTAATGGTATACAATAATGTAAAAGTAAACATTCTTAGGGATCGATCAATCAACCAAGAAATAGCACTCCTCTTCCCTATTGAATTCCGAATCAGTTGAGAGTGAACACAGGCATCAAGTAGAAAAGATCAAAATGTCAGCTTTATTACTGTCTCAAGGTAGATTGGCAGATATAGCTTAGAAATGCAACTAGAATCAAATTTACAGGCACAGGCACAGACACGGTTAAACAACGACAGGCCACCAGCACAAGCACAGCCACCCTTATCCCATGGCAGACAGCTGAGTAGAATACATGCCTCCTGCAGATAGGTCGTTTCTCAAAGAAAGCTCAGAAGGGGCTGGGACACTTACGTCCAGATTTTCTCCCCAACCCACCAGTCAGATAAGTCAGACCAAGGGGGTGGAGAAAGGGTAGGAGTGTTACATCTACAGAGAGCCTTTCACTTAGACATATGGAAAGCAGGAAATAATTGTTCCACCCCCAAAACAAATATGGTGACATCACCTTTAATATTCTAATTCTTATCATTCCAACCACCCATCCTGTTATCCCTAGGATGAGTCAAATCCATGGAGGTAGAAAGTAGATTCCGTTGCCTAAGGCGGAGGGAGTTGGGACAGGGGAATGGAGAGTGACTACAAGGGATATAAGGTTTCTTTTTGAGGTGAAGACAACGTTCTAAAATTGACTGTGCCAATGGTCGCACAAGTCTGTAGATATAGAAAACCCCACTGAACTGTACACTTTAAATAGGAGGTATGTGATATCTGAATTATATCTCAAGAAAGCTGTTATTTTAAAAAGCAAAATGGCAGGAGTGAGGGTCTTGATCTTCTTAATCCCAGGCATTTCCTCGGTTCTTATGAATATATATTTGTCTGTCTCCTTCCATCAGCCCGGAGGGTATGGGCTGCTATGGCCTACTTTTTTTCTTTCCTCAGGAGGATAAGAACCAACTTGCCTATTATCTTCACGCCTAAATGTACCACCCAGGTAGGGTGGCCAACTTGTCCCAGTTTTCCCAGGACTTTGCTAATTTTAGCATCTGAAGGTCTTACTCTCAGGAACCCTCTCAGTCCCAGGCAAACTGGAACAATTGGTCACCCTACGCACAGGGCTTTCTTCACAGAAGATTATCTCCAAGGCAACTTCATGTCACCATCTCTAGACAGAAGTGGCAGGCAACTTTAGTGACAGTTTCTCTTGTTAACAATTGAAAAGGTGAGAGTGTGCGTCAAGTTTGACCTTGGTACTGTTTGTGGTGTCGTCGATGGATGGAAGGATTTCAAGAAAGAATGAATGATCCATATTGTCATATGTTCCTCAGGACTCTGATAAGAACAAAAAACAAAGTCTATTGGTTGCAGCCATGAGGAAGTCACTGGGCCTTTGGCAAGAACAGCTTCATGGGTGGGAGGGGTTGGTTTACAGTGGGTGATGGAAGGAAGCAAGCAGAGAGAACTGGTACTCCTTTTAAAAACTTGACTCTGTAGGTAAGAGAGAAAAAATGGTGAAGGGGGGAACTTGAAGGATGTTCTTTGGCTTTTTTCATTTTCATTTTTTAAGACTGGAGAGAGTGCCTCTGGTTTTTATGCCGAGGGAGAGGAGGTAGACCCTGGAGGCGGGTGGGATCCACAGCACAAGTAGGTAGATCGCCCTTGCACAAAAAGATTTTTGCTTTGTTTTTGTATTTGTTTTGTTTTGTGTTTTGCCATGGAAGAGAAGCAGGAAAAGATGGGAGCGTCACGCAGGTGGGCTTGGACCAGGGAAGCAAGGAGCTGAGGAAAGGCCAGCCTAAGGGCCTCTGCTTTCTCCCAAAGGTGGGAGGCAACGTCCTCTCCTAAGCACGGTGAAAGGCTGAGACTGGTCAAGGTGTGATGGCCCTGTCGTGGGACATGGGAGAAGATGCTGGCTATGGCAGTGGAGAAAAATGTCAGGGTTACCTTGAGGGCCTTAATGAGAATGAAGAGCACACATTTAGAGATGCAGAGGGGAAGAGGTAGACAGTTGGCTTGATCTATGGTTGAGGCTTGTAGGTGGAGGAGATAGAATGAAAAGTGTTAATGCCATGCTCTTCCTTAAAAACCTTTGGAGACTTGACATCGACTGCAAAATAGAATCCAAACTTGCCCTGGCATTCAAACCCTCCATAATTTGGTTCTTGTCTATTTTATTGTCCTACCTCCATCTCCCTTCCCTCCTCCCTGCACCAATGCTATTCATACAACCCTCCTCCAGCCATCCTGGTCTCAATTTCCCTAAACTCTGTTGGATTTCCAACTTCTGAGTTTTTGCCTCCTTCTGAATAGAATACCCTTCTAGAACACTCTTCTAATCATCAAATGCCAATGCAAATTCCATTTGCCCTGAGAAGCCCCTTATCATCCCCAGCCAGAATTATTCTCTCATCCCCTCTTGAGGTAGAATTGCCCATCATGTCTTCTCAACCCTCTCCCTCTCCTCAAAGAAGTTACCCCACCCACCAGCAGCCCAGAAAAGGGAAGCTCCTTGGGCACAAATGATTGGATTAGTGGAGCCAATTGGGGATTTCTCTCCCAGCACTTGATGTTGAGCTAGTAGGCCATGTTAGGCACCAGAGACATGGGACCCTCTAGATTTTGGTGCAGAGCTGGTATCTTCCAAAGCTGCCTGCCTGCTGAAGCTATGGGGGAACTAGGAACCAAGAGCATTACAGAATAAAATGGCACCGTCCTGCAGAGAGATGCAGAGACAAGATACTGGGAGGGGGTGGGGGCAGAGGGAATGAGATCGAGAAATAGCTTTTTCACTCTGGGGTTTCTGCAAGAGGCCCAGCTGAACACCTTGCAGCTGAGTTCCTGGAGAATCCAGTATCCTTAACATGAATCCATTTCAGTTAAGTTAGCTCAAGGCAGTTTCTGTTGCTTGCAATTAACTGTCTCTGCCCCCCAACCAGAAGGCTCTATCCCCACAGTGTCTTGCATGAGCCTCTACTAGAGCACTATCTCTTTTCATCAGAGTTACGCAGGCATGTGCCTGCTTTGACCTAGGCCTGGCACCCCTGAGGACAGGGACTCTTTCCTATTCATTCAGTATCCCTGGAGTCTGGCA
>NW_012142634.1:6313114-6325491 GCF_000956105.1 Propithecus coquereli
CAAGTTTTCCTGGGGAATTGAATGACTGTGTTAAACAGATTGAGAAGTTTTCGGATTTTCAGAGGTATTCTGCAGAGTAAGGAAGAGGTGGGAGAAGGGGAAGAGAGGAGGAGATGCAGATGGAGAATGAGACGGAGGACTCATTCCCAGGAAGACCACCAACTTTCCTTGTGGGGAAGGGAGGTGGGCGAAGAATCCTTTATGATCCAGGGTGCGTCGATATAGTTTGAGGTCTTTGTACTTCAGTAATGTGAAGCACTCCTCCTTCACTACTCCAGTCCACCCCAGCTTCTGTAGCTTTTACTACAACGCTGCATGAAGTTATGAATAGGTTTGTGGTGGAAATCGAGGAAGGGTCTACATTGCCCATTTGAGTTGAAATTGCAACAAAGAGAACAGCCCAAAAGCAGAGGCCACGAGCCAAAGGTGACCAGAACAGAAGTTGCCTGGAGCTCCCAGAAATTCCCACAAGAGTTTGACTATGGTTCCTTGGCAGGCACTTGTCCTATGTCTTCTTACTAATGGAAGCCATTCTGGCCTACACCTGGGTATGAATAGGTAAATTGAGATGGGCCTAGTTCCAAAGTTCTGTACCTGCCCCAGCTGGGTCACAACTCTTGTGTTTGTTGTAGAATCACCCAGAGTCAAGAGAATCCTTGGCTTGAAGATTTTTGAGGGCTAGAGAGGAGCCCTGCCCTGGTTCCTTGGTACAGCCAGAATGTCTGACTTTTAGGTATGGGATATCTGACCCCTGTAGGACTAGGACTGTTGTGGTGTCCACGTGGTTGGAGGGATATGCATTTATGAGGTAATAACTAAGTAGCCAAAGGCGTGAGTAGTAACATCGTTGCTAGGCTTCATTAACCGTATGGCTTTCATCTAGGTACTACCCTGTACAAAATTCCTTGAAGTCTTTCCTGGCCCTCCTCCCCAATTCTCCCTTCCGGTGCAGCAGTGAACCCGCACAACTGTAGCAAATTTGGTGTTATGGTTCAGAGTTGTGACCAGGTGCTTAGGGTTTAATGTTAAGACAATCAGGATCCACTGTGTGACCCCACGGCAACTTCTTTAGGCTCCCTGCGCGTGTCCGCATCTGTAAA
The DNA here is from genome assembly GCF_000956105.1 of Propithecus coquereli. Taxonomy (NCBI): domain Eukaryota; kingdom Metazoa; phylum Chordata; class Mammalia; order Primates; family Indriidae; genus Propithecus; species Propithecus coquereli. Next base: position 6,314,215 of record NW_012142634.1, read on the forward strand.
ATGGGTAGAGGTAGCAATAATTGCCTCACAGACGGACTAAATGTGGTAATAACACGGGGGCTTAACAAGAGCCTGACAGTGAGTCACTACTCATCTTCCAATCACCTGGCAAGCTCATTTCACTCATCAGTACTCCTCCCGACTCTCCTTTAAAATTCCTTCTTGTTTAAATTTTGAAGATGCACGTAGGAGGGAAAGTTAGTTCGCGTCTGACGCCCTCCCCGCTCTGTCGCTCTTTCCCAGGGCCCACCCTCCGCGGACGCAGAGCGTCTGCCGGTCGGGCGACGGTCAGCGATGGCGGTCTCGGCGGCAGTCGGTCCTCTCTCCTGCCGTCGGCTTGGCAAGCGTCCGAGGGCCCGCTCAGAGCCTCTGCGGCGCTGCCCTGCAGGGAAAGCGCCGCCGCCAGCCCAAGCCTCGGGGGCGCGAGTGGGAGAACCACACTGCAGAGGCGGCCGCGAGGACCACGGCCAGAAACGAAGGATGGCGCACTGGGAGACAACGGCATGACGGGCACCCAAAACGCGCCAAGCTATCTCCGCCGGACCTCCTCCTCCTCCGACCTGAGCCCGCAGTTATCCTCCCAGGTCCGCACCGCCGCTCCAGAAGCTACAGCTACGCGGGTCGCGGCGCGCGCGGCCGAGGAGTGGAATGTCGGTGGGGGCTGGGGGGCTGGAAGGGCGCCCGAGAGGTGAAGCAGGACCCGCGTCCGCGCGCCCGGACGCCGGCTGCCAGGCGCCGCCGCCGGGAGCGAGTACGCTGATGACGCCACGCGCCGTTCGTCCAATGAGCGGAGACCCGAGGGAGGCGCCGTCCCGCCCCCGCCGCCGCCACCACACCGGCCCTCCGGGAGCGTCTGAGGAGGCGCGGGCCGCTGCGGGCTTAGGCGCTGCACCGCGCCGGCCCGAGCCGCTGGACGAGGCCCAGGCAGCCGCTCGTCCGGACCCCGCCGCCCGATGTCCTCAAGATGGAGGCAGCGGGGGCGGCGGCGTGAAGAAAGCGGCGCTGTGGGCGCGGGAGCAGGGGCCTGGGCGGAGGCGGTGGCGGGATGGGGCTGCTGCTTATGATCCTGGTGTCGGCCGTGCTGGGCTCCTTCCTCACGCTCCTCGCCCAGTTCCTGCTGCTGTACCGCAAACAGCCCGAGCCGCCGCCGGACGAGGCCGCCCGCGCGGGCGACGGCTTCCGCTACATCAAGCCCGTGCCAGGCCTGTCCCTGAGGGAGTACCTTTATGGCGGCGGCCGGGATGAGGAGCCTTCCAGTGGGGCCCTCGAGGGAGGCGCGACCCCGACTCCAATCCCCGAGACCCCCGCCCCGCCAACGCGGGAGACCTGCTACTTCCTCAACGCCACCATCCTGTTCCTGTTCCGGGAGTTGCGGGACACTGCGCTGACCCGCCGCTGGGTCACTAAGAAGATCAAGGTGGAGTTCGAGGAGCTGTTGCAGACCAAGACGGCCGGGCGCCTGCTGGAAGGGCTGAGCCTGCGGGAGGTGTACCTGGGCGACACGGTGCCCTTCATCAAGACCATCCGGCTCGTCCGGCCCGTAGTGCCCTCGACCACCGGAGAGCCCGACGGCCCCGAGGGGGAGGCGCTGCCTACCACCTGCCCCGAGGAGCTGGCCTTCGAGGCAGAGGTGGAGTACAACGGGGGCTTCCACCTCGCCATTGACGTGGACCTGGTCTTTGGCAAGTCCGCCTACCTGTTCGTCAAGCTGTCCCGAGTGGCGGGGAGGCTGCGCTTGGTCTTTACTCGCGTGCCCTTCACCCACTGGTTCTTCTCCTTCGTGGAGGACCCGCTGATCGACTTCGAGGTACGCTCCCAGTTTGAAGGGCGGCCCATGCCCCAGCTCACCTCCATCATCGTCAACCAGCTCAAGAAAGTCATCAAGCGCAAGCACACGCTTCCGAATTACAAGATCAGGTGAGAAGGAGGGTGGGGGAAATAGTAGTCCACTGGCTGGGGAGGCCCCAGCTGCTGGGAATCCGGGCCTGGGCGGGATGCTGCGTTGAGTGTGAAGGGCAAAAGCTTGCTTCTATCGCAGTCCCTACTACTCCTGGAATCTTCTTCCCACTCTGGACAGGGCCCTAAGTAAAGGCAAATAGTGGACATTTTCTTCCAAACGACATTAATATGAGCTAGAAACCTTTTCGTGTGCTCATGGGCACTCAGGGTGCTGTCAACGTGGGTAGAATTGTCTCCTTTTAAGCAGCGTATTGAAAATGGAAAGGAAGCCTAAGCCTACCCTAATCCCCAGGAGTCTCTTCTGGGACTGTTGAGAAACTCTTTCTATATGTGGTTGCTGCATTGGGAGCAGCCGTGTCACTGGCTTTGCATCATCACCTTGGCCACGTTGAGAAATTGTTCCTGGACACAGTACAGGCATGGTGGGTATGCTCCTAGCCCAGGTCGATTCTGTTTTGCCATTGCAAGCCACTTTTGCTTTGATGCTTGGGCATCTTTCAGGGCAGAGGCAGTGGCTGTTGCAAAGGAATACGTTCCACAGCAAATTGAAAAGGAGTTGGGAGCCAGTGTGTAGTGTGCTTCTCTGTACATTTTGTATTAATGTAATCTGCTCTTTTTGGGTAGATTCTGTAGCACAGATCCAGACTCTGCCCATCAAGCATGTACTCTCTATGGCTGTAAGTTCCTCACACGGTACCTGAAGTCACTCTGCAGATAGTATTTTAATGATAGGTGGTAATTTTAATTATCAAAAACCCTACTGCATTTGATGGCTTAAGTTTATGTAGTATACATTTTTGAGTAATGTATGAGTTTTCTTTTAATATCATAAAAGTGGTGGAAGGAGAAAGGCAGTTTTGTAGGGCTAGAGGCTTCATCCGCTTTGGTCTGGGAAAGCTTGTTGGAGTGGAAAGGGCTGTTTCTTTTTAAAAAGCTGAATTTTTAATTTTCTGTCCTCTAATTTTGTGTTCACTGAAATGTTTGAACCTTTTGGGTTTTGCCCTTTATCTTAAAATTATTTCAGTCTTATATTTGCCTTACCTAATGCTTTTTAGTGGAAGTTGCCTATTTGTGGATCACTTATTTTCTACCACAGTCTCAAGCATCAGTGAGCCAGATAATACAGAAATATTTTGAGTCTGAAATGGAGTATTAACATGTGTATGTGGCAGATGTACCTTAGTAGTTATGTCCTGTTTAGGCTAACAGCACAGAATGACAGCTTAAAACCGTTGGGTGGCAGGAGAAATTTACTTTATTATGGAAATATTTCTATAGATTTGCAGAGGACGATGAGCTGGTCCTTCACTGTGTTTGATTTCTCCTTCTGTGAAGTGGAACATACTTCATGAAATGTACTTTTAACCTCTGGAATATAAGTGACTAAATTATAAATGGATTCTAGTGTTTAAGCAGTGAGATGTTTTAGCAGTGTGTTTCTGAGAAAGTCATGAGAAAAAGTTATAGATTTTTATATTCTATTACAACTTTAATTCTGATGTTTTCTGGGTAGCTTTCAGGTAATAAAATTTGGGTGATTATTATTTTGAAATTTGCAGAATAGCTAGTAGCAGTGGGTTGCATATCATTTTTGGATTTTTTTTTTTTAAATGTAGACTTGAAATTTAGGTAAATCTGAAAGACATTATGAATAAGAGTTATGGAGGAATTGATAAGTTTATTGCTTTTAAGGAACTTTATCTGTATTACTTAATAGCATTGCCATTTAAAAGTATGGCAAAATTGCTTTTTGTTTATTATATCCAAAGGGATTTTTAAAAAGCACAGCATGAGTTTGGTAATGACATTTCAACTTAAAAACATTAATCATTAAATGATCACCTCCAGAAATGTACACATCTGTGCTCTTCATATTAGAGGGCATCTCAGTGGTCAATCAGTAAATACTGCACAGAAGTCACTCAATCTGCACATATTTATTGTACACCTGCTATATGTTTATCATTGTTCTAGATGCTGGGTCTTCAATGCCGAACAGAAATAGACAGCCTCAGCCCTCATGGAGGTTAGAGTCTAGCGAAAATTGAATTAGCTATACTTAATAAGATTTAAACTAGAGTGGGATTGATGGGGTTGAAGTAACAAGGAAGCTGATTTTAGCTTAGTAAAAGAAAGTAATAGAAGTATGAGGATGAAAAGGGCTGCCTCGGAAAGTGTTGACTTCTCTGGTCTGTGTAGTTCTGTCAAAAGTGTTTTAAACTGGTGATGATGTGGGACTGACTCAAGTTTCAGATAAGAGTGGATTATAAATTCATTGAAGATATATCACATTCCTCACAACAAGAATTAAAGTAGCTAGTATTTATCGTTTTTTATTAATGAGAGAATGGAGCTCAGAGTACTTAAACAACTTGCTTAAAGTCACACAGCTGTCAACTGGTGAAACCTAGCTCTGATAAAGCCAGGTGGATTTTTTAAAACTACACTGCATTCTTAAGGATTTTTTTTTTACAGTATGCTATCAATATAATATATATGTGGGGTATTTTTCCAAATTAACCTAAAACTCTTGGGAAGAGTTTGACTAATAAAGCTTATTTTTTTCTTAAATTGAAAATTTTGAGAGGATCTTTTTAAAGTTAAACCATAATGTTAAATCTCTGGGTGCTGCCCCACATAGCATTTCTTTTTTAATCCAGCAGATTGTGTTTCCAAATAGAAGGTCTTGCTGGTTTATCCTTTTTAGCCATCTAATCTCCTTAGTAGAGGTAAAGCTGTAAAGAAAATTGTATTGAGTCTTAGGATCCTTTGGCACTTAATCATCACATAACAACGTTAACTGGCAAGATATTTCTGTTATTACTTCTTTCCCCCTTCGTTTGTTTTTCCTCTTTCATGTTGCTAAGACGAAGGTGGTCTATCTGGATTGCCAGTTGCTGATGTTTTACCTAGAGATGCTAAGTAGCTCTAGTGGTTGCTTCTGAAGGACCCAGCTGATTGACACTTCACTTTACCCAAGTAACACATTTTGTAAAACATTATTTTTTAAAAATGAATTGTAATACATAGAAAATGTCTTTACAAATTTATTGGAGTTGGGAATTTAATTCACCCACCTCAATCTTAATTGTTCTGATTTTTTTTCTTAAAATGTATACTTTAAAATAGTATATTACAGTAATAATATTTTTTACAAAATTAACCCCAAAATTTATCTTCAAAGGAGAAAGATTACCACTTATGTTCTTTCTTTACTACATGGAGAATCTGTCTTTAACATGAAATCTGAGTAATAGTCCCCAGGTGGGGAGGGGTGGTTAGGGTTTAGGAGTCAAATATTTGAGATTCTTACTGATGCTTCTGTTCCTAGAGTATTATTGCAGTGTAGCTAGCACTGGTTACATACTGGAAGAGCAAATTCAATTTTCAGGTACTTTTATTTGGCCTGCACTGTTTCTGTTTTTGTTTTTCAATTGCCAACATTAAAAAATAGAAGGTTTTGCGTGATTTGGATTCCTGGCTTCTGTTAGAGACAATTGGAATATCTTGTAGCACCACTTCTGCATTTCGCATACCAACAACAGCAAGGAGATGGACTGTAGTAGCAGCTTTGGGGTTGAAACTTGGTGTGTAAGCTCCTACACGTGGTTTATAGTCCCCATTTACTTGCTACACTTAATTAATGGTACTTGCCTGGCCTAGATTCATGTGGATTTGAGACCCTTACTGGAGGAGTAAATAGGAAGCATCACTGTTGCTAATTAGTGAAAATGGGAAGACTTAATAGCTGGATTGGGGGGGGTGTCATTTTTACCTCTCAATGAGCAATTTTCTTTTTTAAAAGACATTATCAATATAATGTTGAATTTTTAAAAGTTATTCTGCCAGAAAAAAAAAATCCCTTGAAATATTTCTTTCTCTGCCACGTAGTGATAGTAGACAGTGGCTACTTTTTGTTTAAGTTTGGTGAATATTTTGCTTTAGTGGGATGGGTCATTAATAATTAACTATGTAAGCTTTTACTTCTCTGATCTACAGAAGAGGGGGCATCTACTTATTGACACTATATTTGAATTTAATGAATTTGTATGGAACACATTTGGGGAAAACTTCAATTTATAGGTTCATGGAATGTCTTCTGAGCATGACTATTATTATAACTGATAGTTTTGTTTTACCTCCTGAAAAACATTTTGAAATGTATTTGTGCAAAATTTTCAAATATCCTTAGTGACTGGAGAGCAACAAGGACCATTTTCCCTGCTAAAGATGAGGGACAGGGCTATATTTAGTTAAACAGAGCCTTTAATATCTTCATATTTATTTATTTACCATTAATTTAAGAGAACTAAATTAGGCTTGGTCTGGAAAGCCACATACTCTATAATGTGGTTTGTAATTGAGTTACCTCCTCCTTGGTCTTCTGAGATGAGGAAGAAAAACATTCCTTCTCAATGTTAATTCTCGCTTTTTTATTTTACTAATTATCTGAGGTAAAGATGGTTTCGTATAATCTGTGTCTTCTCAAAATCTTTCAAAGCAGATTCACTGAAAGCTGACACAATCATTTGTAAAGTTAAGTGTAATGTATTTATTTACATTTTCTTTCTATTACAGACAACTTCTAAAAGGTATCTTTATTTAGATTGGAAAATACTTAAAAATAGCTACTAAAATTCCTTAGTAATTGTAGTAATCATAGTTTTACTTACTAATGTTAGTAGGAAATGTAACTAACCTTTGATACTTTGGAAGAGTAAGACAATGACATTGTGTATTATTCTAGTTGTCCTGGAGTAATGATGTAATATAGTAGCTAACTTTTAATCTATTGTGCTTTTTCTTGTGCTGTTGCTCAGATGAAATCAGTTTCTGTATCTCTAAAGATCATCGTCTTAGAGATGAATAATTAAATCATTTTTAAAATGGTCATTTATTTTCAGTAAGTACTTACTGCAGACTGCCATACCTAAGTGTTGTGGTAAGTATGGTAAAGGTGATAAAAATGGCTATAAGGTAGTTCATACTTCCACAGGGTTAGTCTTTCTAGGGAAACAAAGAACAAGTAAACCTCATTATAATGGTATTTGGATATATTTAAGCCCTTCAGGTTTGTGAGAAACAGGAAGAGGAGAGATCAATATCTCTGCTAAGGCAAACACCTGATTACTTTGATGTTGTTTATAATATATTGTGACCTTAGGTTCCTTAGTACACCTGAGTATAGTTTAGTGATTTCACTTCTTGCAGGTTGGATTTCCTTAAGCTGCTTTGAATTATTGTGATTGAGGCTTTTTAAACACTTTAGATGGAAATAATGTATGGATAAATTAAATCTTAGCTGTAGAAATTTGATTTACACATTGAGGGGAGAAGAGTAATTATGAGGAGGCTGTGAGATTCTAATCAGTAAAGTACAAGTCTGTTGACAATCCCAGAAAGCCGCAATTTGTTCCTGGAAGTAGCCAAAGCAGATCAGTATAAAGTAGATTGTATTGGAGGATCATGCCTGATCAAACTCTTAATATTGACTTACAAGTATCGCTAACAATATATTATATGAGCAGGGATAGGAGTAATGAAATAAGTTTGCTAAGTATATGCTAGGCACTATGTGAGCAGTTCCATACCATTGCTATCTCGCTTAGTAGTTAAAACTCCCATGTGGGAAAGAGTGATATCTCCTTTTTACAGATGTGGAAGCTTGAGACTTAGAAGAGATTAGTGACCTTCTCAAAGTCCTAAATAAAAAAAGTCCTGGACTCCCAAAGCCCATGCTGTGTTATTTCTGCAGAGAGAAACCAACTATTACTCTAAACCAGGGGTCTGCAAACTAGCTGCTGTTGGGCCCATGAATTAAGAGGTTTTTTACATTTTGTAGTGACAGACCACATGCACTCACAAATTCTAAACCATTTACTCTTTGGCCTTTTACAGAAAAGATTTGCAGATCCTTGCTCTAAAACCTTCCTTTAAAAAAAAAAAAAACCTTGGCCAGGTGCAGTGGCTCACGCCTGTAATCCCAGCACTTTGGGAGGCTGAGGTGGGAGGATCGCTTAAGGCCAGGAGTTTGAAACCAGCCTGGACAACATAGCAAAGACCCCCATCTCTACAAAAAACTAAAAAATTAGCCAGTCATTGTGGCACACACCTGTAGTCCCAGCTACTCAGGAGGCTGAGGCTGGAGGATTGCTTGAGCCTAGGAGTTTGAGGTTGCAGTGAGTTATGATCGTGCCACTGCACTCCAGCCTGGGCAACAAAATGAGACCCTGTCTCAAAAAAAAACTCAATAAAAAAAACCCCTAAAAATAACCCCCTACTCTATGCTTAAATGCTTACTAAAAAAAAAAGAGCAATGCATATACATTTAAAGTACTTTCATAAACTTTTTTTGAGAGTCCTATTTTTTTGGAAAGCTGTGGAAAATTTCTGCAGAAAAATGCATAGACAAATTTTCATTTAATTTTGTGAATTCATAGTCTTCCTGAAGCCTGTGTAGGGTCCTTAGGCTCCAGGTTGAAAAGTAAACACAGAAGTATACAAATTTATTGCCATAAATATAACTAAAACTAACATGCTAAAATAAATGTTAAGCACTTCATAATTTTACTTATCTTACTAGAATGTATACAGGATTCATATGGCGCAGGCATTTCTAAAAAAGCTAGTAACCCTTTCTATCTAAGAAAGCATACCATGTGTCTCTTTTTTTTTTTTTTTTTCCCCCTCTTGGTAAGATTCTCTATAGCAGGCTGAGACACTCTGGAGCAGTAGTTCAATAAGAATATCGGACATTTCAAGTTAGAGTTTCTCCACTAAATACCTTTTTTTAAAAGTTAAATTCTGACCCAGCATTTCTTCCCATCACATTCTCCATTTTCTCAGAACAGTGTCACCAGGAAGCAAGTGCTGTTGAATCACCTTGTTCCTACCTCAGAGTCATAGGACATACTGACACTTTTTTGGCAAGGCATTAGAGCACATCACACTTCATTGGAAACTCATAAAGCCAACTACCTGGTCATTAGCAGATGTTTTACAGAGTAGTTTCAAAATCTCTCTTGTTTTGCTAAGACTGGCATAAACCTGTATACTTCCTGTATTTGTACTTGGAAAAAATGAAGTGTACATGTTAATTATTCACCTTCAGATGAGTAGAACTGCAGGTGATAAGTAGAGACTGTGAGTACTACAGTATTAGTTAATTCTTTTGAATTAGTTAAATCTTTTGGATGGAGGCTGTAGAGAATACTTAGGTTGTCTATTTCAGTAGATAGAGCTTTGGAGTACTGTGGACCTGACTTTGGGTATCAGCATTACACCAAGCAACAGACCTTGGACAAAAGGCCTTATCTTCCCTAAGTTTCACTATGGAAATGGAGATAATATCTGTCTACTTGGAGATAATAAATGTCACATATATGATAGCTGCTGAATAAATGTATCTTTCTTTTGGTAACTAATTGAATACACATTTGTTGATTATCCTACATTGGTCAGACATTTTGCCAGAGAGATGTCAGAAATTTGCTAGGTGACACAGTAATTTTTTTTCCTTTCAGATGAGTGATAAGCTCATTTAAAAATTCAAGCACTTAGAAAATATGTAATATCAAAGTGAAAATCTTCTGTAATATCTTTTCTTCAAGAAAACTATTAAATTTGGGGACTATTCTTCCATATTGCTTTTTAAAGGTATTATAATTTGTTATTAATTTATAAAAACAGGATCATACTCAGTACTTCACTGTTAGCATTTTTTTTTAACTTACCATTTCTTGGGTTTTCTAAATATACCTACTTCATTTGTTTTAACGGATACATAGAATTACATTGATCATTAATATTATAAGTTAACCAATTCCTTGTTGATTTTTTTCAATTTCTCACTAATGTAAATAATGGTACCACAAACATCCATCCTTCTACTTATATCTTTGTGTAGATGCTAGATGTTTTTAGTTTTTAGTTTTGGGTTTTGTTGTTTTTTTTTTTTTTTGCAGATGTTCATATAGTATTGAGGAACATAAAGAACCTCAAAACTCTACTCCTCTCCACTTTAATTTCATCCCCCGAATAAACCCAGTATTAAGTTTGAGGCCTACACCAAACTCTATGCTCAAAGACACATATACAAGCCTCTTGCATATACTGAGGAGGTGCCTCTCTCTTTTCCTCTTCTTCCCTTCTCTTTCTCTCCCACCCCCACTTTTATTTCCTCCTTCCCTCTGTCCTTAATAATAAAATGGCAGTATAATATAAATGTGATCCTGCACATTATTTTGTAAGTATAACAAGGGCATCCCTTCAATCTGTATATATGGATCCAGCTCATTCACTGCTTTCCTCCATTCTTGGCCATTCTCTCTAGCTCTGACTTTATCTTTCATCACTTCTTCTCTCACTTAGTCTGTTCATGACTCCTTGCTGTTATTCTCACTCTCCAAGCAAGCACCCACCATGGGCCTTGGCCATTCCTTCTTCTGGAATGTTTTTCCCACAGATAGGCGAAGAACTCACTCTGTCACTTTCTAGGTCCCTCTTAAATGTCACCTTTCAACATTATATATGCAAAAATAGGGAAGGCTGTCGTCATAAACACAGGCTGATGACATGTAACCCAATGCTATTGTAAAATCAATACTGAGGGAGAGTACCTCCTCCCCAGCCCCTGCCCCCGACACACATTATGCTGATTGAGTTCTCCACCATTTAACCATGTTGACTTCATGGTCTGTCCAGGCACCATACTGGCACTGTCTCTTCCTCTCATTCTCACACACAAACAAAAAACCAAACACAGATGTGTTTGCAATCTTTTCTGACTCCAGAAGCCTTGGTTTTTAAATTATACATTCTCAGAAAGGTCAGTATTGATAAACTGTAGATTATACTTTCCTTGGACTGATATAGAATAACAGTAAAACTTGTTTTTACTAGTCTGGTGCAAAATTGCCAATTTTCGTGAAATCAACAGAATACTTTAGGACATATTTCTCTTTATTCAGCACATTGAGTATTTATGCCCATGAATTCTTCATATATTGTAGAGAGAATGGAGCTGATGATATGGTGGGTGGGTTACTGAAATGTCTGGGCTTTGATTTACATAACTTGGATAAAAGAGCTAGAAAATTTCACACTTCCCAGCACAATTAGTGCTTGTTGGTATGTACTTAAAAATCAAAATGCTGTGAGTAGCATAGTAAAAATGACCTAACTGGGTTTATTCTTTTGTATTAAGTACCTGTTATGTATACTTGGGTCATTGATAAGGTATGTACCATTTAAACAGGTATTAGTCAATTAGTTAATTGTGCCAATTAAATAGGTATTTTTGAACTGTGTTTAAAAATG
>NW_012142634.1:6327451-6348011 GCF_000956105.1 Propithecus coquereli
ATTACCTTATAATATTTAATACAATATAAATGCTATCTAAGTAATTGTTACACTGTATTGTTTAAGGAATGACGACAAGAACACAAGGTCTGTACACATTCAGTACACCATCCTTTTTTTGAGAGGGGGAAATATTTTCTATCAGAAGTTGGTTGAATCCATGGATGTAGAACCCATGGACAAGAAGGGCTGATTATATTAACTTTCTCCTCATTTCTCTTGTTCAGATCTTTTGTTCCTTCGTATTTGGAATCAAGCTTTTGTCTATTTGATGCATCTTACTAGCTTAAGAAGACCAGACTTCTGTTTTATATACTTCATTGTTCATGTCTTTACCATTATGGGTGGGATAGTAATTTTGCCTTAAAATGATTTCTCTCCCCTAATTCACAAGACTTTAGAAGCAATTCAGTTTATTCAGTAAATGTTTAATACCATCTTTGTCCAGAGCACAATGCACTGGGGAAAGAGTTAATGCTAAGAGGGAATACATTAAAACAGTCCTTCTTTCAAAGTTTTTTTTTGTTTTGTTTTGTTTTCGTTTTGTTTTTAATCTAGTAGTGAGAAACAGTGTACTTAAAGTAAGGTAATGGGTTACAACTTAAAATTAAAAAAGAATTCGCCATGACTAAGAGTTGTTGCAGTCTAATTCAGTGGTTTTCAAAGTGTGGGTTGAGGACCCCTTGGAGTTCTGAGACCTTAATGGGAGGTGTCTACCAAGTCAAAACTATTCTTATAATAATACAAAAATGTTATCTGCCTTTCTTACCTTCATTCTCTCACAAGTATTTGGTGGAGTTTTCCAGAAGTTTGAACGATTTGTGATGACATTATCACCCTGACAGTTAATGAAATGTGAGCGTGTGTATTTTTATGTTTTAAAATGTTATCATTTTAAATTTCTAATATGGGAAATGTTAATAGACATAACCCACATAAACATCACTCTTTGGGGTCCTCAGTAATTTAAAAAAATATGTAGGGGTCCTAAGAACAAAACTTATGAGAACTGCTTGTCTAACCTGAAGTTTGTTTTTACCATATGTAAAGGAGCTACCTCTGTTGCCTCACTATCTCAGTTAGCTTTAATAAATACTAGATCCATACATTATTTTCAGTTGCTGTCCAGTATTGCTTGTACACCTTGGTGTTGTAGGTTTGCGGTCCCCAATCCCCAGGCCGTGGACTAGTACTGGTCTGTGACCTGTTAGGAACTGGGCCACACAGCAGGAGGTGAGTGGCAGGCAAGCTAGCAAAGCTTCATCTGTATTTACATCCACTCCCTATCACTGGCATCACTGCATAAGCTCAGCCTCTGTCAGATCAGCGACAGCATTAGATTCTCATAGGAACGTGAACCTTACTGCAAACGACACATGCAAGGGATCTAGACTGCACACTTCTTTTGAGAATCTAACGCCTGATGATCTGAGGTGGAGCTGACTCAGTGACGCTAGTGCTGGGGAGCAGCTGCAAATACAGATTATCATTAGCAGAGAGGTTTGACTGCACAATAAATATAATGCGCTTGAATCGTCCTGAACCCCTCCCCCACCCCTACCTCCAGCCCCCAGTCTGTGCAAAAATTGTCTTCCACAAAACTGGTCTCTGGTGCTAAAAAGGTTGGGGACCGCTGTTGTAGGGAACACATGGTTGAGTGGATCTGTTGCCATTTTGACTGCGCCATTTATTCTGTGATCACAGACAAGCTGCTTGAGCTTCCTCAATCTTAATTTCCTCCCATATAAAATAAGATTTCTAATACTGTTTATTGTCATGAATCTTGAGAATCAAGGATGTGTATGGAAGATTGCATAATTTACAGAAGTGCTAGAAATGTATAAAGTGGTAACTTTTATCTTATTCAAAGGCATGTATTGGGAGAGCTGGTAGAGAATAGGAGAGAATAGGAATTTGGATTTGCCCATTTTTAGCTCTGTGATACCTGAGAATTTTGATTTAATTGATCATGGGCTATGGTAAAGGATCCTCACATTGTGGGTTGTGATGAACGTAAAAAGATAAAAGATATGGCAGACATGGTCAAGAGAATTACTTTGGTTCCCTGAGCAACTGATCTCATTTGATACCTTATCTCTCTGGTGCATAGGGTATCAGTTAACACTGACTCACCTTTGAGTCACCAGCTATTTGAGTTCTATTGTGAGGGACCTGCAGCCTCAATTATCACTCTTTTGTTAAGCATATATAAAAAACCACTTTGGAAAATTGTGTGACATTTAGATCTTGATCATTCTATGCAGAATTAGGAGCTTAGATAAAAGTGGGCATTTCATATTAGATAGAGGGTATATGTGGATGAATGGGAGAAAGTTTTTTTATAACAGTATTTGTTATCCTTGTTCTTATTAGTTTCATAACCATTCAGGAGTACTTTGTTCTCCATTGGAGTATAGAAATTAAAATCATTTGCCCAAGGATAGTATAGTACACACCAAGGACTTCCATAAATAGAACAATTCTCCATGAGTTTCCTTAAGTCAGTTTCTTAATACATTTAGTTTAATATAAGCTTAGTTATAAAACTTAATGACACAGAAGTAGAAAGGTGATAACTAACGTAGGGAGACATACTATTATTAATTTGTTCTCTTGTACTTCCAAGTTGAGATCGTCACAAAGAATACAATATTTTTAAAAATTAACTAGTGTGGGAAACAGAAATCATGGCCACATGGAATCTGATGCTTGAGGAAGACAAACAGCCGTGAGCTTGTACATCATATATGGTGATTGCTGAGTCTTGAAATGATTCCTTGTGGAAGGGAAGAAGTTTGCTGTCTGACATGTCTGTAGGAGACCAGCCTTAATATGGGTAAATAGGAAGTTTGATAGGAAATATTTCTAGAGCATGTCACTGTGCCAAATGCTTTGTGAGAAATTTCTCATCTAATTATTACAAAAAACTGTATAAAATATAGGTGCTATTATTATCTGACTTTTATAGATCAAGAAACTGGGGCTCTCAGAGTTGAAGTAACTAGACCAAGTTCTCAAAGCTAGTAAGTATTAACGCCAAAATTCAAGACCAAGTGTTGACTCTAAAGCCTGTGTGCTTAGCACTGCGTTAAACTGTCTTGTCAAGAAGAAGCTGAGAAGTGAGGGATAAATAATAGAAAATCCAGGAGAAGAAAATCAGAGGGAAGAAAGAGATCAGGGATGATAGATATTAAAAATGGGTGTGGAATGCAGCAGCGAGGATTAAGGCTCAGTAATCAGTAAAGAATTATTCTATTATAGTCCATGAAAAGAGAGGAGGGTGATAAAAGGGGAAGAAAGGTGACTAAATTTATTGAGTTTCTACTTTGGGCCAGGACAATGCTATGTGTTTTATATGTATATTACCTATTGAACCTGCAGAGTAATACCATAATAGCCATATTTCAATTGTAAGTGAATAATAGGTTCAAAAAGTTTAAATAAGTTACTTAAATTGAAACCTAGATCTTTGAGATTGCAGAACTCATGTTTTTATATCATCATATTCAGTGTACAGTTTAAGAAACAGGGAACTTTTAAAATTTGACTTTTTATTATGACAAAAACAGTTCAAAGGTAAAAAAGAATAGTAAGGTGAACCCTTGTATACCTGTCACCCAAATTTGACAGTTGTCAACTCATGGCCAATCCTGTTTTATCTCTAACTCCCCCCCCATCGATGGATTATTTTGAAGCAGATCCCACATATTTTATCTGTAAATACTAAGTATGTATGCCTAAAAGATAAGAATTTTTATTTTTATTAGATATAAAATGAATATTAACAGTAATGCCTAACGTCATTAAATATCCAGTTAGTGTTCAAATTTTCATGGTCCCATAGGCTTTTTTAAACATAGACTTTTGGTTTGTTTGATCATACTATATTCAACATTATATCCTGATTTTCCATGTAGCAGTTTAACATAAGCATTTTCCTATATTTTATTCCAATTTTGTAAATTATTTCAAAGAATTGAATGCATTCGTTTGTTTTCTTTAAACATTTTACTGTTTTGCTTTTATTAGAAGAAAGTTTAAGTCTCTATGAAAAGTTACAAGTCAAAATAATGTTATATTTTAAAGTACTTTAATTTTTTAAAGGTTAAAATATTTTATATTGTGGAAGAGGAGGGCAAGGAGTACGCCAGAACCTCAAATGAGGCCAACATGAACTCACTTTTTATGTAGACAGTAATTTTTAGTTAGTACCCCTTATGACTTAAAAGCTATCTGAGTTATTTTTCATTTTTCTCTTTCCCTTTTGTTCCTCCGTGTTTCTCTTCCCCTCACCCCTCCCAGGTTAGGATACCTACCTTAATGGTAGAGTATATATTATTCTGTTAACATACCAGCCTAATTTAGCTTTTGTAAATGCAGTTAAGAATAAGAATAACATAGCTTCTGCCAAAAATGGGTAACATTGTTAGTCTGGTACGTTTAAATATAACTTCATTCTTAAAAGAGCACAGGACTGGATGTCAGTGTACTTGTGTTTTTAGACTCAGGTCTACAGCTACATCTCAGGCATATCTCTAATCTCTTTAGTTTCTAATTTTCTCATCAGTAAAATGAAGGGATTTAAGTTATCAGATATCTGTAGAATCATCCTTCGTATTTAATATTCTGTGGAATAAGTCAGTATTTGTGTTTTATTTTCGTTATTTTCAAATTTTAATGACAATCTTCAAATTGATTTTGTCCTTTTTTTAAAACTTATTAAATGATGTTAAGATGGAAAATTATGTTAAATATTAGACAATTCCAGATTCAACACAATTGTCTCTAAAAATAGAATCTACAGGGGATTCTCAGTTGATTGAGAATAAAAAAAGGAATGAAATGGAATGAACCAATTGATAGTTTACAAACTGGGAACTGGATCTCATTTGTCTTTCTTCATTCATTATTATAATGAGATCCAAATTCTATCTTCTGCAAGACTTAAGTCTCCTGTAGTTTTAGAAAAGAGAAAAACATGCATATAATATAAATCACAGTTGTAATAGAGCAGACCAACAAAATGTTTATATAATTTCTTCTAGAAACCTCTGAAGATTTTCAAAAAAATTCAACTATCGTATAATGAAAAGTTATACCATCTTAAGCTGTATTTCATATCATTAAATAGCTTCTTTATTTCAGTGGGTATATATTAAATGCCAATTTATGTGCCAGGCATTTTTGTTGAATACCAAGAATTTAAGCTGAACTAATAATAACTAATATTTATTGAGTGTTTGCTGGCATGATGTTAATACTTTTCATTATTCTATGCAATCCTTGTAACAGCATTGTGAGGTAGTTATAATTATTATCCTCCTTTTGCAGATGAGGAAACTGAGGCTTAAAGACAAAGTTTGCTCAAGGTCATATTGCTGGGAAGCGGCACAACAGGATTCTGAGCAAAGCTGTCTGGCTCCAGAGTTTCCTCTTAACCACTGTTCTATACTGCCTATAATGCAAGATGCTTTTTCTCAGGCAACTCACAATTTAGTTGGGAGGAAGGGGTGGTATGGAGAGAGCTGGAAAAACAGAGACAGGCATGTAAACAGGGTGATTAGTAGCATAATAGAAGTGCATATAAACTCCTTTTAGAAGACTGGTAAGGAAGCAATTACCAGATCGTAAAGAGAGGGGGCAGACTACAGAGAGGATGTGACTTTGAAGTGTAACTTGAAGAGTGAAAAGGAATTTACCATGTGGGGCATGGGGCTAGGTATGGGATTAGAGTGATTAGCAGGTACAGTTTCTCAGGAGAAAATAATACGGTAGTACTAACCTTGGTAAGCATGGAGGACTTTGGTGTATGAGTTGCCCTTTTCATCGTGTGTCAATTGAAATGTCTAAGTAAAATAGAAAATTTGAAATTTAGGCTTATGGTTTATCAGTAACAGAAAATAAGAGTATTTTGAACCATTTGTACTTTGTTTTCTTTCTGGCTTATACTTAGTTTTGTATTGGTGTTCCATAGTTTGCATAATAATGTATACCATAAAAGTTATGACTAACTGAAATTTTGTAAATTATATTTTTAATGCAGCAGGGTGTACTCATTATCTGAAGGATTACTGCCTCTGAAGCATAATAAAAGAAGACACATTTTGAAAATGATCATTCCCTGATTTATCTAGTTTATATATTTGGTTTAGGAGAATTTGGAGAACACTTGTGTTTGCTAGTTCCTAACGTAAGAGAATCAAGAGCCCAAGACTATCAAACTAAAAGGCAAAAACCACACAGGACTCCCAATTGCCTCTTTATAGCTACTTGTTCTTCTCACTTCCTTAGGCAGGATGTAGTATTGTGTGCGTTCCTGAGCCTGAAATATGACTGTAGTCTCTTAAGTATCTAAATTTGATTGATCTCTCTATTTGAAGTAAGCCTATTTGTTGAAGAGGTGACATGCCATTTAAGCTAACTATTAAAGAATAATTTAGCTTTAGACATAGGGAGATGGGATGGAAGTGTATTGTATTATAGGTAGAAGAAATCCCAAAGGAACAGAAGAATCATGATATTGTAAGATATCTTTAGGGATTCAGTGAGGAAGCCAGTTTGATAAGTAAGACTCGAGCATAGAAAAGGGAAGAAAGCCAGAGTCTGTGGGCTTATTACCTGCCAGGAACTCTACTGGGTGCTTCACGACATGTATGAACTCTTTAAATCCTTGAAATAGTCCTGTGAGGTAGCTTTTTATTAAAAATAAATAAAGAGGCTTTGTTTTGGTTAAAAAATACCCTTTTTAAGATAAGGAAACATAATTTCAGAGCTCCCAATGTCTAAGTAATCAATGAAAACCTGAACTAGGCCAATGAAAAATATATTAATGGAACAATAGAAAAGACATTTTAAGGTAAATGGATTCAGAGGAAGAGGGATAGACTGGTTGTGAGAAGGGGAGGAATAAAAGGTAACTTCTAGATCTCTAAGTGTCTATGAAATTGGTGGTGCCGGTAAGAGAAAACAGGAGAGGAGGAGCAAGTTTGAAGAAAAGGTGTTTAATTCATTTTTAGGCATCAATATGTGGAGCTGTGATAAAAGCAGTGAGAGTAAATGATGTTGCTAAGGCAAAGTATAGAAAGAGAAAGGAAACAGGAAGACAGAAACCAAGTTGTTTCAGTATGCAGAGCAAACCTCTTCTAATTCTTCATTCTGGAAAATTTTACTTACACAAAAGTCAAGATAATAATTCAGTGAACAACCCTCTCTGCCCCTATCTGTAGCCAGTCATTAACTTGCGGCTATTCTTGTTCATCTATATCTTACCACATACCCCTCCCCTGATTATTTTGAAACAACTTGTAGACATAATATGTCTGTTTCTTTAAAAAAAAAAAAAAAAAGCACAATCCCACTATCTCACCTTAAAAATTAATAATAATTATTTAATATCTAGCTTAGTCATTTTTTTTAAATAACCAAATTAGAAAATATCAAGATGTATTGTCATAAATGATTATTTCATAGTGTTCCCTATGATCTAGTATGGATTTTTATTAGAACAGAGAATAGTTGACTTTTTAATCACATGGGCTTGTTTACCCTCTCCCTCTGAAATGTGACAAATATGGATCTGTCTGAGAGGAGTAGGTTGAGAAAGTTGGAGAACCATCCAATTGCACTGGCTAGATTGTTGCCATTCATTATTGGTTTCCACTTCTTCTAGGACTCCAAGGCAGTATTGATAGAATTAATGAACAGTTTTATTGAGTTCTTTATATTTTACTCAGCATCATAATATAGACAAAATAATTTGGAAGACAAGAGACACTATTTTGAAAATCTTAGATGTTAGATATCTAAAGTAACTTAGCTGATGATTAACACTAGAATCAACTTTCTGTAAACCATTAACAGTGAGATATTCTGATTTTACAGAAATTATACAGATATGTAACAGATGTCTATTAGGAAATGTGTTTAAGTAAAAATAGCATTGTATTAGGACTTGTTAGGCACTATATTCCATTGTTTTTTTAAATAATTTTATTGAAATGGATATATAATAAACTGTATAGACATGTGAAACCTCACCTCAGTCAAGATAACCAACACTTCTATCATTCCTAAAAGTTCCCTTGTGCCTCTTCGTAATCTACTCTTTCTTCCACTCCCCTCCTCAGATAGTCACCAATCTATTTTCTGTTGCTATATTTTCAAGAATTTTATATAAGTGGAATTATACAGTATGTACTCTTTTTTTGTGAGGTAGTCTGGCTTATTTCTCTCAACAATGATTTTGAGATTTATCCATATTGTTGTGAGCATCAATAATTTGTTCCTTTTTATTGTTGAGTGGTATTCCATTGTGTGGATATACTATTGATTTATCCAGTCATCTGCTGATAACTATTTGGGTTGTTCCCGATTCTTGGCTGTTATAAATAAAGCTGTTGTAAGCATTCATGCACGAGCTTTTGTGTGAACATATGTTTTCATTCTCATGTAAATATATAGGAGTGGAATGACTGGTTTGGTAGGTGTATGTTTAACTTTTTAAGAAACCGTCAAATTTTTTTTCCGAAGGAGTTATGTCATTTTACATTTCAACCAGCAGTGTATGAGGATTCCAGTTGCCCTACATCCTTGCCAACACATGGTATGGTTTACTCTCTTTAATTTTAACCGTTCTAATGGATGTGTGCTCATGCCTTTCTGATAAGACTTTTTTAAAGCAGTCCAATTTTTTGAGAGGACAATTTTAACTTGTGTGTTCTCTTTAAGCCAGCAATTCTGCCTCTAGAAAAATTTCTCTGTGGAAATACTGTCACATGAGGATGTGGGGAAAAGGGAACCCTTACATACTCTTTGTGGGACTGTACACTAGTATAGCCATTATGGAAAACAGTATGGAAGTTCCTCAAAAAAATTAAAAATAGAACTACCATATGATCCAGCAATCTCATTTCTGGGTATGTATCCAAAGGAAATGAAATCAGTATGTGAGAGAGATACCTGCACTCCTATTTTCATTGCAGCATTATTCATTCACAGTAGCCAAAGTATAGAATCATCCTAAGTGTCCATTAACAGATGAATGTATAAAGATTGTGGTATAAATACACAATGGAATACTGTTCAGCTTTAAAAAAGGAAATCCTGTCATTTGCAACAGTGTGAATGAACCTGGAGAACATTATGTTAAATGGAATAAGCCAGCCACAGAAAGACAAATACCTACCATATGATCTCACTGAATATGTGAAATCTGAAAAAGTTGAACTCATAGAAATAGAGAGTAGAATGGTGGTTACCAGGGGTTGGTGGGTATACACAACAATGGGGGAGATACTGGTCAAAGGATACAAAATTTCAATTAAATAGGAGAAATAAGTTCATGAGATCTGTTGTACAACATGGTTACTATAGGTAATAACAATTATATTCTTGAAAATTACTGAGAGTAGATTGTAAGTGTCCTCACCACAAAAAATGGTAAGTATATGAAATAATACATATGTAAATTAGTTCAATCTAGCCATTCTACAATGTATACATATTTTAAAACATGTTGTACATGATATATATAATTTTTTTGTCAATTAAAACATTTTGAAAAATAGCCTCAGATGTGTGTTGTGAAAATGAAATGAGTTAATAATATACATAAAGCTCTTAGAATAATGCCTGGCACATAAATGTTAGGTAAATGTCAGTTCGTATAGGTATGCAAAGAAGTAGGGGTCAGGCTTAGTTGCAAGGATAGGTCTGCTAATAACTGGTTGTGCAGGCAAGTCACTTCACTTTTCAGGGCCTTCGTTTCCTTGTAGAAAATGAAGAGGTTGGCCTAGATAGTATCTTAAGATTCCATTTTCATCTCTTCTATTCATTGATTAATTGATAAAATTCATATTATTATTGAAGCATCGTGTAGAAAAAAGCTGCTTTAAAAAAGAGAGAATTTTTTTTTTTTTTAGGGTATTTTATTCATGCCATAATTGAGGTCTCAATATATGGGTGTGGAAGAAAGAACATGTGGTCCTAAATATGGGGCAAAATCTTAGACTGAGTTGGAAGGTACCTCAAAGGTAATCTAGTTATATCTTCCTTAAACTTTTAAGAATTCTTTTTATGATGAGCATATAACATTTATATAGTGCCCTATAGTTTAAAAGGTGGTGCTATATGAATTAATCGCACTTCATCCTCTCATAAGAAACAAAAGCATATATTATTCCCCTCTCCCTTTTTTGAACAAGAATTTGAAATTCAAGGAGATGAAAAGCCCTACCAAAGTCAACTGCTTTGTAAGCGATTAAGTTGGGACTACAATCTGTATTTATATGATTCTGAATTTTGTGTTTTCATAACACCATCCCTCCCTGACAAATCCTCATCTAACCTTTGCCTAAATATTTCTAGAGTTAGAAGACTTGCTATGCATTTAGACAATATGTCCTTTTTTCACTAACACCAATTGTTACACAGTTTTCCCTTTTATTGATCTGAAAACTATAGCAGAATTATCCCTTGGGCAAGGACACACAAGCTCAACTGAAGCTAAGAGTAGATCTAGACCTCAGCATATTTTATACTGTGTTTGTAGTAAACCCTTTCTCTCTAAAGATCACAGTGTTTGCAAACAGTTTTACTGCTGCCATGTGATAGAGATGTAACCAGCTGGCATTCAGGGTGCTTATAGAGCAAACTTGAAGAGACATCCTTAAATAAAAAACATATTTTAGATGTTACAAAAATTTTTCTCCAATATTAGAAGGAGGCTTGGCTTCCCTTGTAGGTATAAAATTTAAATATTTTAAAATTTTGCTAAAGTAATGCAATCAAATATATTTTTTCTTTACACTTTTATTAAATGATAATTCATGAAGAATGTACTAATCATAAAAATTTAGCTCAGTGAATTTTTATAAAGTGAACAGACCCATGAAATCAGCATTCAAAACAAGCAGAAGAAAAAAAAAAATCAAAACAAGCAAAAGAGTATTACCAGCAATCAAGAAGCTCCCATGTGTCACCTAGTCACTACTCTCTCCTCCTCTGCCTAAAAAAGTAACTACTATTCTGACTTCTAACACCATTGCTTTTTTTTGTTTTGGCCTATTTTTCAGTTTTATATAAATTGAATCATACAGTATGCACACATTTTTTTTGCTCTAACTTCTTTGGCTCAGCAATGTGTTTGTGAGACAAAAGACTAATCTGTGTTGTGTAGAGATATAATTCTTTACATTTGCTGTGGAGTGTTCCACTGTGTATGTGTATAATACCTCGGTCTGTCCATTCTACTGTTGATGGACAATTGGATAATCTTGTTATGAATATTCTTACATGTGTCTTTGAACATTTGTGCACACTTCTATTGGATATATCTACGTCTAGGAGTAGGATTGCTGGGTTTTAGGGTATATGTCTCTTCAGGTTTAGCAGATATTGCTATATGGTTTTCAGAATAGTTATAATAATCTATACTCGCGGTTTTACATTCTTTCCAACATTTAGTATTGTCTGTCTTTTCATTTTAGCTAATGCATATAATTTAAAAATCAAATAGAACATAAGGACTTATAATGAAAATAAGTAATTGTTTTCCTAAACCCTTTGCTTTCCTGCTCTAAGTCCCACTCTTTGGAAGCAACCATTTATAACTGTGTATTTCTGTTTTTAACATCTTTTAAGAAGCATTGATTAAGAGCATAGATTCTGGAGCTAGACTACCTAGATTCTTACCTCAGTTCTACCACTTACTAGCTTGGGCAAGTTCTTTAACCTCTCTGTGTCTCAGTTCCCTCATCTGCAATATGTGGGCTAATTACAGTACATATCTCATAGAAATGTTATGGGAATTAAGTTAATATACTTACATGCTAAGTATTCAATAAGTGAACTATACTAATAATTATAGTATTACCTCTGTATTACTTAACAGTATCACACGGCTGTTCTTGAGTCTGCAACTTTAGACGTTGTTTATTGACTTCCTAAAATAGATGGGTATTTAGCTAAGTAATACCCTCTCTCCCACCTTCCCTTTTGTCTTTTCCCGATATAATTATATCGGTTTTTCAATTCATTCATTAAAATGCATTCTCATTTTTATATAACTGGTAACATTTATGTTCTGTTCATAATTAAGTCTTGGTCTGTGTTTTTGCATTATTTATATAAATATTATTTAATACAGATCTGCCTAATATGCAGATTTACATTTCCTTCTCCATATTCCAGTTTCTCAACCTTGATGCTATTTGAAGCAATGTGTTCCTTAAGTTTGAATTCTTTTTTATTCTCATACCAAATTTTCAAGATACTCCTCTCCCTTCTAATTCTTTCTGCCTATCCTGACTTTTGACTGATTTTTTTTTGATGGTCAGTGGGAAACCATTAAAACTTTTTGAACAAGCAAATATCATAGCTAGTGACGAGTGTGTAGGTTGAATTGAAAACTATAGGGCCTTAAGTCCAATTTTCTTTGTCCTTTAATGGAGGAGTATGAGTTGTGTTTTAAAAGTTTTTTAAAGGCTACAATTTATAACTCAAGTTTCTCCATAAAAACAAGGGTATTAATGATGAGCACATAAATGCCTAAATAATTCTTAAGTAACTGAGGTGTTATGCAGTTGGGCTTTGATGGAGTCAGACTACCTCCAATTCTGGTTTAGCCACTCACTGTGTAAAGTTAACTTTTCTTTAACCTTTCTAAGCATCACTCTTTTCATATGGAAAAAGGAGCTGGTAGTACTGCCTCAGGGTTGTGAGCATAAAATAATACATGTAAAGCACTTAACATACTGCCTGGCAATAGCAAACATCTCTGATGAATACCTTTGCTGCTGCTATTCGTTGTCGATACTGTCATTATCATGTACTAATTACTGTCTATTATAGTTGTTGTGCCCCTCTGTATCTGTGGGTTCTGCATCCATGGATTCAACCAACTATGGATTGAAAATATTCAGGAAAAATTACACCTGTACTGAACATGTACAGACTTTTTTTTTCTTGTCATTATTCGCTAAACCCGCAGTCCTCAACCCCTGGGCCATGGACTAGTACCCGTCCATGGCCTGTTAGGGACTGCGCCTCAGAGCTCCACTGTACCCTACCCCATCACCCACCCCCCGAATCCATGGCAAAATTGTCTTCCATGAAACTTAGGAACTGGGTGGGGGGGATGCACAGCAGGAGGTGAGTGGCTTCATCTGCATTTACCCCCACTCCCCATCACTCGCATCACCACCTGAGCTCTGCCCACTCCTCCACCCCCATCCATGGAAAAATTGTCTTCCATGAAACTGGTCCCTGATGCCAAAAAGATTGGGGACTGCTGCCCTAAACAATACAGTATGACACCTATTTACATAGTATTCATGATGATTAGGTATTATAAACAATCTAGAGATGATTCAAAGTATATGGGAAAGTGTCCATAGGTTATATGGAAATATTATGCCATTTTATATCAGGGACTTGAGCATCTGCAGATTTTGATATCCTCGGGAGGTCCTGGAACCAATCCCCCACGGATACAAAAGGGGACTGTATACTGTTTCCATGGTGCATGCATTTTGAATTTCGATCTTGTACTGTGGGAACACTCATCCTATCTGTTTCACAAAGGATCTCTCTCCTGCTCCACCTAAGCTTCAAGGCCTACTGGCTGCCTTTAGATTTTTCTTTTCTTTGTTCTAAATGTCCTTGTCAATGAGGACATGCCAAAGAACTAGGACTTCTGGTTGCCACAGAGAAGGGGTCATTTGCTGCCAGTTATGGGGGAGGTGTGTGGCAAACTTTGGTTTTGTAGAGCACGTGTGGTGTTAGGTGTTTGTTTTTTATGTATGTTGTTTTCATACATGGTGGGTTTTGTTATTTATGCTTTAAACTCTGGTGTTTATTCAGAAATTTAGACTTATCTTTACTTTTGTCAGGTTTAAGCCGTTTTTTCCATACCAAACCTTGCAAGGATTTGAAGAAGATGAAGAGCATATCCATATACAACAGTGGGCACTTGCTGAAGGCCGTCTTAAAGTTACATTGTTAGAATGTAGCAGGTATGTTCTTTGTTTTGTTATTACTACCTTATGGGAAAGAAAGTGCTATGAAAATGTACTTAAGCAGTATTTGTTTTTATTCCCCTTCTGTGTTAATTTAAATTGTATTATTTACCTGTAAATTCTTTATTCATAAATTTAATTTCATGAAAGTAGTCTTTTCAAACTTACAAAAAACATAAACCATGTTTTAGAAAGTACTCTAATGGGGGTGAGGGGGTGGGGCATTTATTCTGCAATCATTCCCTAACTTTTTAGATGCATAATACACTATTGGCTTATTTTTAATTTATCTATTGGAGAGCTGTTCCTATGTTAAAGAGAAGATTATTTAATGATACTTGTTAAAGCACAGTATCAGGACCATTGTGATAGGTATAGGGACTGCTGCAATGGAGTTTTGCAATGGGAAACAGAGATTGGGCTCAGCTCCATATACAGCATGGACAAGGAGGAATTTATAGCCAAGGAGCAGTGTAGGGGTCAGTGGACAGAAAACTACTAAGAGGAAACATCAGGAGTGAGGGGTATTCTGGCTAAACCCGCCTAACAGAATTGTTGCTGAAAACAGTCCAGGTTGATCACATGTTACCAGGGGAACAGTGAAAGATGATGAGATATCAAGGATGGGAATTCTTTACTAAAACTGGACTTTGTTAGAAAGTGCACAGATGGGCCTGGCAGAAGATTCGGAAGCCTGACTAAAGTTTGGCTAAGCAAAGAGTCTTTGCCACCTAACAGCTCAAAAGCTAACTGTCTTAATGTCTCTCCTGATCATTCTTAAGTACAAGTATACTATCCTTAGACTAGATGTCTATGACACTTGTTTGTACCACTTACTTGGTACTTATCACTTTTATTTCTGACGTATAATAAAAATAAATCCTTGAATACAGAGGTTATATTTTGTACCTAATACATTTGTGTCCTTGCAAATAGGTTAATTTGAGTATATTGATAACATACTTAATCTTTTTTTAAGTCCTGGGGTGACTCAGGATTGTGCATCATTATAACAGGAAGTCTGGTTGACAAGAAATTTTCTTTTATTAAAAAAAAAAAGGGACTAAATATACTGTGTATTTTGTAAAAGGCACTGCAGTGTACAATAAATGTATTAGGTACTATGCTAGGTATTTAGAAAAAAACTAGTACATTTGCCTTAGTGTTGCCAATGGTGTTATGGATTGATTAGATGTCTGTTAGCTTGTGGCTGTTTAACAACTAGCTTTGTTATCACCTTTGCTCACTATTCTTTTGCTTTATCTGAAATACTGTTCACTTACACTTTGCTATAGGAATCAAAGACTGCATAAGGCATTGAGAAAATGTAGCCAGACATTATTTAGGTCATGTTAAATTGAGATAAATGATAAAGAAAAGCATTAGAATTTGTGGAGTACCCATAATGTACTTTGTTTTAATAAGGAACTGTATAATAAATCTCAGAATGGATACATGAGAAACCAATAAACATTCTTACAGGGTAAAGAGGGAGGAAAGTGATTTGATAATGATGGACAGGGGTCAAGGTGACAGCTGAGCTATTCACTATAAACTTTTTTATAATGTTTGATTTTTGTGACTGTATCACCTGGTTAAAAATTAAAAACCAGTATTTTAGAGAGTGTATAATTGAGTTGAAGGGGAAAGCCTGAAAAATAGTCCCTTTTATCGCTTTGTTCTTACGTTAGTCCTGTATGCTTGGGTTATATAGCCAGCACCTTTTCCCCAGGTGATAAATTACTCTTTGGAACAGGTACACTACCAAAAGAGATTTCCAGGCACTATCTTTATAAACCTGAACACGTAAAAGTTACTTAGTGTTGTGGTACTGTGTTATTGTTCATGTAGTTTAAGGATTATTTAAAAGTGTTTATGAAGGAGAAAATAAGGTGTTGTTCTCACTTCATTCTGCTTTTTTATCTTCATATTGAAGTCTGAACATTCTTGCCATATTCTTTCCATTAGAATCTTACATTTTTGTTTTTCTTGTAAACTTTTTCTTAGTATAAAAATAGAACTCTCAGTTCAGGTAGATTCCAAGTTTATAGGATTCAAACTAAAGAGGAGATATTACTGTAACCTAAGCATTTTTATTTCAATTTTTATTGTTTTGAATATAAATTCAATTTTGTGGTTTATTGTAATCTCTGAAGCAGAAAGAAACACTAGAGAAAATGGAAGCACAAATGACAGTGCCCTTTTTTGGAGGAAGGACCAAATAATATCTATCATTTTATATGAAGTGGAAATAACACAGACTTTTGAGTTATAGCACTGAATTCACATTCTAGCCATGTGCCCTTATATTGTGTCATCAGGCAAGTTTCACATCTGTAAGATGGGTAAGGGTGCTCCCTTGCTGGTAATTGTGATCAGAGATAGGCAACTAACCCACAGTGCCCACCACATAATAAGCCTGTACTTGTAGCTTCTGTTATTATGTCTTAATATAATCATTACAGTATTTATCAAGGAAAAAAATCTTTAAACAAAGCTATGTTCTTTTTTGCATATTTGATTGTGAGAATTGGAATTTGAATTTCATTAATTTAAAAGAGTCTCACACTATAGAGGAAGGTTCTTTTCTGATTATCTGAAATATAGTTTTGAATTTCCTCAGCAGTAGCTTGGGGGTAGAAAGGCAATTTTACTTGTAACAATTGATTCTAACACTTTGCTTTTATCACGTATTTTTTTAAAAAGCAGTCATTCTGAACAGTTGCATGTTTTTTTGAGTTGGCAAAAGCTAATTATTTTTAACCGCAGATGAATTCGATTGCCATAGTTATAGTACTGCTTGCTATTAAGAGATTAAATTGTTTCACATTAGTGTTGCAATCATATTGTTAAGATTATTATTTTTTAATTTATAACTTATAGTCCATCTTCTATCTTAAAGGATTAGAGGTATTGTGCAAAGAAAGCATATACCCTTATGTATATGTCAAATAAAAGATGAAATAGATCAATAACAACCATATAGAGTAGAGAAGATCAGTTTACTGGCAGCCAAGGCCACAAGGGAAACTTGACAGATGACTTAGCTCTTATAGTCATTTTTAAAAATTTAATTTTTATTTTTAAAACTGATTTTTTTAATTGACATAAAATGTGTATATTGTGTACAACAGAATATTTTGAAATGTGTATCATTGTGGAATGGCTAAATCAAACTAATTGACCATACTTATCTCCGAAACTATTTTCTGTGTGCGTTTTTCTACTTCAGGAGAAAAAATTCTGGCACCAAATTCTAAGCAGAAGTTTTCACAGATATTTAAGTAAAAGACATCAAATGGTGTAGTGCTATGGTCCCCAACCCCCAGGGTTTTGGACCAGTACTGGTCCATGGCCTGTTAGGAACCAGGCTGCACAACAGGAGGTAAGCGGCAGGGAACAAGCAAGTGAATCTTCATCTGTGTTTATAGCCACTCCCCATCACACGCATCACCGCCTCAGCTCTGCCTGCTGTTAGATCAGCAGTGGCATTAGATTCTCATAGGAGCATGAACCCTACTGTAAACTGCACATTCGAGGGATTTAGGTTGCAGGCTCCTTATGAGAATCTAATGCCTGATGATCTGAGGTGGAGCTGAGGTGGTAATGCTAGCACTGGGGAGCAGCTGCAAATACAGATTATCATTAGCAGAGAGATTTGACTGCACAATAAATGTAATGTGCTTGAATCATCCCAAAATCATCCCCCCTACCCCCTGCTACACGCTCCCCTGTCCGTGGAAAAATTTTCTTCCATGAAACGAGTTCCTGGTGCCAAAAAAACCACTGATATAGTAGAAACGTTTTGGGGGGCTGATTTTATCAACCAGTTACATTTTAAAAAAACAAAGTAAGATTTATGGTCAGTGAAGGTGAGGGCTATAAAGTTTTGTTGTGTGAGAGTACCGTACTTCAGTGTATTTGGGATAGCCTGTACTCATTATAGGGAGAAGGAGATTCTAATTAAGGTCAATTCTTCACTGAGTCACACTCAAGCTGTTCTACAGCCTATATTTTCTCAACAGCTTTTAGGATGTTATTTTGTTTTACTGGCTTCTAAAATTACATCTTTTTAAAAAAAATTTAAATGTTAAATATAGCACAATTACAGAGAATCTCAGCCAGCAGTCAACATTTTACTCTATTTCCAAGTCTTCCCTACTTTCCCCTTTATTTATTGTCAGCATGGACTCATGAATTCTTCTGTTTCTCAATGTTTATAATTCCTCACTGTCCTTAATTATTTTAGTGCCTAAATTGTCCTAGATTTGGCCAGTAAGAACTCCCTCAAGCTGGCCCATGTGTGCTTGTGACATGACCCGTCTTTTTTTTTTTTTTTTTTTTTTTTGAGGACTTCATTACTTTCTGGTCTAACAAGCTGCTCTGGGTTTATCTTGTATCTTCTCTGCCATAGTCCTAGAATCAGCTATTTTTCCAAAGAGCCCTGATTCTTTTTAGTAGAGAATGGTGTTAGGAACCAAGATCTGGGTGTTGGGTGTGTTTATTGCTACTTCATATGTTCACAGACCCCCTAGAGCAGACAGAGTAAGGAAATACATTTATGTATATATACTTATATATATACATGTATATATTACACTTATACATACATAATTAATCATAAGTTCATGAGATACAGCTTGAACATCCCTAATCTGAAATTCCAAAATCCGAATGCTCCAAAATCTGAAACTTTTTGAGCGCTGACATGACACCACAAGTGGAAAATTCTACACTTGACACCTTTGTTTTCTGATGGTTCAGCATACACAAACTTTGTTTCAGGCACAAAACTATCAAAAATGTTGTATAAAATTACCTCCAGGCTATAAGGCATATATGAAACAAATGAATTTCATGTTTAGACTTGGGTCTCATTCCCCAAATATCTCATTATGTATAAGCAAATATTCTCTGAAAAAATCCAAAATTGGAAACACTTCTGGTCCCAAGCATTTTGGATAAGACATACTGAACCTATACCTTCAATTCTAATCCATCCTTATAGGATTGCTCCTTGCCTTTGTTCTTTCCCCTTTTAGTATTTCATGGTTCTCAAACAGTATCAGTGCTCTTACTCATTTGCTCAATCTTGTTATAAATCTCAAATAGTTTCAGAATTGCTTTGTCCATAAAAGTACAAAAACATTTACTACAAAGAGTTCAAGATTCATTTGTAATTCTCCCCAACCCTACCCAAGATTGCAGGCATATGGTCAAATACTATGTTCATAAATTAGTTAGATTAATTTTCCCCTTTGCTGTGATTATGTTGTTCATTGGAACATTTGTTTCAGGTTGCTTTCAGTTTCAGTCTCCTGCCTTTTCAGCCTTATTGATTTTTGGTTTTGAATATGTAGAGCATTAATACACTTCCCAAAATCCAAAACTATACAAAAAGATATATAGACAGTCTCACTTTGCGTGGCCCTGTGTTCACTAAAATTGTGTATATCAGAACAGTGCAAAACTGGGACACAATTGTGTTATGCACAAGTTTCAGTTAACAAGGTGAGGATTGCCTGTGTTGTCATTCAGATCAGTATATTGACTATCGATGGGGGCGGGGCTTATTCTGCAATTACTGAATGAAATGTGTTGAAATCTTCAACCATGACTGTGAATTTGTCTCATTCATGCAGTTTGGTTATTTGGTGCATATTTCTTTTTGATATATTGACCCTTTTTTATCATCATGAAAGATTCTTCTTTGTCTCATAATATACCTGGTCTTGGTATTTATTTTGTCTGACAGTGATATAACCACTATACCTTTAAGGTTATTGTTCTCATGGTATATACACTAGCCCTCTCTTATCCGTGTTTTCACTTTCCATGGTTTCAGTTACCCTGGTCAGTCGCGATCTGAAAATATTAAATGGGAAATTCCAGAGACAAACAATTTGTAAGTTTTAAATTATATGCAGTTCTGAGTAGGTGTGAAATCTTGCACCATACTGCTCTGTCCCTACCAGGACATGGATCATCCCTTTGTCCAGTGTATCTACGTTGTATATGCTATCTGCTGATTAGTCACTTAGTAGCTTAGTAGCTTTCTTGGTTATTGGATAGACCTTCATAGTATCACAGTGCTTGTGTTCAAGTAACCCTTATGTTACTTAATAATGGCCTCAAAGTGTAAGAGTAGTAATTCTGATAATTCGGATATGCCAAGTAGAAGCTATAAAGTGCTTCCTTTAAGCGAAAAGGTGAAAGTTCTAGACTTAATAAGGAAAGAAAAAAATCATATGCTGAGGTTGCTAAGAACTACAGTAGTAACAAATCTGTGAAATTGTAAACAGAATGTTGTTATAATTCTATTTTATTATTATTTATTGTTAACCTCTTACTGTGCATAATTTATAGATTAAACTTTAACGTATGTATGTATAGGAAAAAACATAGTAGATATGTCTGTAAGAGTTTTTCCAACCTCTTCTTCTAAAATTCTTAGTTTCATGCCTTAGGTTTAAGTCTGTAACCCATCATGAATTAATTTTTATGAGTGGTGAGAGGTATGGATCCTGTTTCAGTCTTCTACATGT
>NW_012142634.1:6351546-6363662 GCF_000956105.1 Propithecus coquereli
AGTGGTTTGGGGGTAGAATGTTCCATAAATGTCTGTTAGGCCCATTTGTTCTTGAGTTCCGTTTAAGTCCATCGTTTCTTTGTTTAGTTTTTGCTTGGAGGATCTGTCCCATTCTGTCAGTGGGGTGTTAAAGTCCCTGGCTATTACAGTGCCACTGTTTATCATTTTGTTTAGATCAAGTAGGGTTTGCTTTATGAATCTGGGTGCACCTGTGTTAGGTGCATAAATATTTAGGATTGTTATATCTTCTTGTTGAATTTTTCCCTTCACCATTATATAATGACCATCTTTGTCTTTATTTACTTTTGCTGACTTGAAGTCTGTTATCTGACATGAAAATGGCTATACCAGCTTTCTTTTGGTTTCCATTTGCATGGAATATTGTCTTCCGTCCCTTCACTTAGAATCTGAATGAGTCCTTGTGGGTTAGATGTGTTTCCTGGAGACAGCAGATAAAACTTGGCTTGTACTTTTTTTTATCCATTCAGCCAACCTGTGTCTCTTGATGGGGAGTTCAAGCCAATCACATTTATTGAAATAATTGATAAGTAGGGTGGATTTCTGTTCATCCTGTTGAGTAGAACTTTATTACTTTGTTTAACCTCTTGAGCCATTGTGGTATCCGGGCTCTGACCTTTAGCTTTTGGATGATTTTACGCTGGTGGATGTCTATTGTGCTGATCTGGGTATAATGCACTTCTGAGTACTTCCTGCAGTGCAGGTCTGGTTTTGACAAATTACCTCAGTGTTTGCTTGTCTGAGAAAGTCTTTATTTCTTCCTCATGTTAGAGACTTAGTTTTGCAGGATACAGAATTGTAGGCTACAATTTTGTAGGATACAGAATTATTCTGTTTGAGAAGACTGAGAATGGGGCCCCATTCCATTCTGGCTTATAAGGTCTCAGTTGAGAAGTCTGAAGTTAGTCTGATGGGTTTTCCTTTGTAAGTTACCTGCTGCTTTCACCTTACAGCTCATAGGAGTGCCTTTTTTGTGTTTACTTAGGCCAGTCTGATGACTATGTGTCATGGTGATTGACTCTTCACGATGAATCTCCCAGGAATCCTTTGAGCTTCTTGTACCTGGATATCTAGATTTCTAGCAAGGCCAGGGAAATTTTCCTCAATTATTCCCTGAAATAGTTTTTCCAACCTCTGTGTAGTTTCTTCTTTTCTTCTTCTTGTGTAGGCCTTTTTAAATAATACCCTATTTCTTGCTGGTTTTGTTCGTGCCTCTTGTTTCTTGGTTCTTTCTCTTTGACTGACTTGATGAACTGAAAAGTGTTGTCTTCAAACTCTGAGATTCTTTCTTCTGCCTGATCTAGCATATTCTTAAGGATTTCCACTATGTTTTCTATTTCTTTGAATGAATTTTGTATTTGAAGAAGTTCTGTTTGATTTTTTTTTTAATAATTCTATTTCCTTAGTAAATTTTTTATTCATTTCCTGCATTGTTTTTGTGGTTTCTTTGTGTTGGGTTTCTATTTTCTCTTGTATTTCATTGAGCTTCCTTATAATCCATATTCGGAATTCTTCATCTATCATTTCAATCTTTTCATTTTGGTTGGTATCCAATTGGTAAGGAGTTATTGTGGGTTTTTTTTGGTGGGGGGGTGTCCTTTTGCTCTGATTTTTCATGTTTCCAGAGTTCTTTTTGCTGATTTCTTCTCATCTGGCCTCTCAGTTGAGACCTGGAGGGTGCTAGACCTGGTTTATGGGCCTGTCTCCAGGTCCTCAAAGATCAGTCCTTGAGCATGCCAGGGAGAGGAGTGCTGGTCCTGAGTTGCCTATGGGGTGTTCTAGCAGGTTTGGTATACTTCTCAGGTTACTTTGACCTGCTGTCTTTACCTCTTCCCAACAGTGTGTAGTGAATTAGACCCCCCACTTACTCTCGGTGTTGGTGGGTCGTACTTGTGAGTGCAAATCAGCCACACCCTGTTTGAGTTGGAAGATGCTATGATGAGCTATATCACTGTTCTCCCTGTCATTGGTTTATGTTTGTGTGACAGAGTCAGCTGCAGAATGTTCTTTTGTGTCTGTGGTAGACTCTGGCCCCCCAGGTGGAGTATGTGGGTGCCCCAAGCTTTAGGAGGGACCCTGTAGCTCCCAGGGGATTTCTTAATCTCCACCACCACTGAGGTAGGGGGAGGAGCAAGGCAGTTTGTAGCTAGGTCATGGTAGCCTGAAAGGCTTTTGCAAGGCCTTGGCAGGGCTCAGAAGTTGCTTTTCTGGCCACTAGGGGGAGGCCCTAGTAGGAGGGTCAGGATAAACTCTCTAAACCAGGAAGGCTATTCATGGGGGAGGGGGCCAAACTCATGTATGGCAAGGCCCTGGGCTGGGTTCTTTCCACCCTTATCCAGTAGCTCAGTTTTTCTGTGGGGAGGGTTAGGCACTCCTCCAAATGGGTACTCCTTGGACCCCCACACACTCTGTAAAATTGAGTCAGTAAATGCTGTAAAGGGCATGCAAATCTCCTTGTCTGTAGGAGGCACTTGGCAGAAGGAATGAGCTGCAATGTTTTTGGGTCCTGTGACCCTCTCTAGTCCGTTGGAAGGACCTGAGCCCCACTCTGTGTGGAAGTCTCAATTGTCTCTCTCACCAGCCACAGTCAGGGAGGGGAAGGAGAGGAAAAGAATCTGTATGGAGGAATGCTAGCACTTTGGTCATCTCTAATCTTCTCTCCTGGAGGCAGTCCGCCCAGAATGTCTGGGCTCTTCAGTAATGCAGATCACCTGGGATCCACTGGACCCCCTGGGTCTCCTGCAGTCTGGGCCGTATAGTTGGGAAATGTTTGTGTGGGAGCAAGCAGGATGAAACCTGAGGAGTTGAAGCCCCCTGGGAAGGACAAAGGTGCATAGTGGGTTGCAAAGCAATATGGCACCTGCTGTCCCAACTCAGATCTGTGGGGGCGGGAAGTGCCCCAGGGACTGGGAGCCTGGTGCCCTTTCCACAAGAAGTTCCCAGCTCACTGGTGGCAGGAGCCTCTGGGTTCATGTGGGCAGAAAGTCTCTCCAGCAGCTCAGGAATCCACCAACTGTCAGAGATGCAAGGGAGGGAAAACAAACCACTCCACCTACCCTTCTTGCTGGACTCCAAGCCTCTCAGGGTTGATCTTTGCTGATGACTTGCTCCTTCTTGTTCTGCCCCACAGCTTCTTCCTGTGGAGTCTCCGGAAGTCTCTGGCACCCTTCCTTCAGACCCACATCCAATATATGTTTGTCCATCTGTTTGTTTGTTCTCTTTCATCTAAAATTTCTCCTTCTTACTGAGATGCTCTGGCAGCTGGTGTCTCCAGTCAGCCATCTTGCCCATTTACCCACTAATACAATTTAAACACAAAGTTATATTAGGGATGTTGCTAAAGTTACCCACTAGGTGGACTAACAATCTCTTAGGTTATGTAAAGATTTGGGTTTGACGTGACAGATCCAACACTCTGTCTCGTTGCCCACAGAAACTATTTATTGTGACATTTTAATTACATTATCCTGTCAAATGAAAGAGGTAGGCATAAGCAAGGAAAAATTAAGAGAAGCAAGCATTTTATTATGATAGGGAGTCTTGTTCCAACATCTTGGAAAAAGCTGTCCACAGCATAAAGTTGTCAACTTCTCATCCTGGTTTACAGTTTGAGTGTCTCTCATTATGGCATCAGGTGGTTTGGTGAACTCTCCGTGTGGCCCACACATCAGACTTGTCCCTTGAAATTTACCTTAAGTTGCCCAGCTTGAGCTTAGAGGGCTTGAAGAACGGAGCAGTTCTTGTTCTTAGACACTTTATAGCCAAATATTGGAGGAAACTGGAAGAATTCAGTATCCAGTTTAGTCTACAGGTAGATAATAAAAACTTGGAAACAATCAATAGGGCCACAGTCTAATAACAGGTGTGCTATGGTTTTTCTTCTGAAACATAATTTTTCTCTCTATAGTGATCCCCATTTATACCAAAGATAGTCAAAGTAGGACTAAGTTGTTTGCAAAATAAGTTTAGCCTCATCAAACTTGGCCTGATTATTTATATACATACAGCAAGAATAATGATTGACCACATAGGCTCTTTTTAAATTTGCTTTGTTGGAACTTCTGATAAGGAATCTCAGATTCAGCTTTTCAAAGCCTCTTGAGGCTGAGGAAACCAAGCCAAGGACTCACCATCAAACTTCACTTGTAGGACCTAATAGATCTGGATGAATTCTCTCTTTTTGAAGTTCCCAAAATATCCTAAGGTTCCTGGGCCTGTCGGGAAGTGACATTCTTTACTCACGCATAAGACAACTGTGTGAACTGTGTATTCAAGGTACCAAGCCAGTTTTTAAGGGATGGGGATGAGGGTATTGTTGGCTCTATAAAGTCAACTTTAGTTCTGTAAAGTTGTCTGGTCATATTTGAAAATATGACCTTCTGGTCAAAGCCTTGGTAATATAACCAGTGTTTCCAGCTGTGTCCTTTTACAAGGAGAGCAGAGTCTTAGTGAACATATGCAAATGACTATATTGCCATGAAAATATAGAATGCTCACTAATAATTTCCAAATTCTGGAGGGATCAGGTAGGGGAAAAAATGAATGTTTCAATGTTTGTTCACAAAAATAAACTTTACCAAGCTATAAGCTATAAGCTTATACATAGCTTAGAAGGGAAAAAAAAGTTTCCTTAAATCTGGAAAATAAATCATTAAAGAACCAGCAATGTTTCAAATAAAAAGTCATAAAAAATTATTCTCATCAGTTTACTGAGTCCCATTTAATCCTTGTTCTGCTTGATCTTGATTAGCAGTTTCATGAAGCCATCGGTTTCTTCATTAGAGTTCTGTAAATTCTTTCCCAGTCCAATGGTATAATCTTAAAGTTATCAGAAATCTGTATTCCAGAGTACTTGTCGTTAATCTCCTTGAAGAATAGGCAGATTCCGCTGTGTCAGTTAAGTGAGACACAGAGGAGGAATCATAGGAATTCACTACAGGATTTTATAAGGAAGTACACAAATGAGCCTAGGAGAACATTCAGAAGCCTGTCTTTAAGGGCTTTGTAAGAAATCTTTGGAGGAAGCCCCTTTTCCAGTGTCCTGGTTGTTATGACAAGTGGCAGCAGTTCTTTGGAAACTGCTGACGCAGGGTTCCCTTATTGCAGGAGCACCTGGGGGTAGCCCCAGTGGTCATTCCAGGTTATTGGTTGCTGTAGAGCTCCTGTAATTGCAAGGCCATTAATTTGAAAGTCTTTTGTTTCTTATTTTGTTCTTTAAGGTCCTCTTAGAATCTGCTGCTATGATTACTAGTTCAGCTCAGTCCTATAGCTTTTCATCCTATGTTTTGTCTTTTTATGAGCCCACATCAATTCAGGGGAAGGTAGAATGGGCTTCCAAGTGAACTTTAAAATCAGTAACAGCCTCATCTTTTTGTTTGTTTGGTTTTGCATGCTGGTCTAGAGAACAGACTAGTTAGTTCAAGTAGGAAACATTTTAGGAATGGTTTTCAAAAGGTCATTTGTGATTATTCAGGCCTTGCCTGGCCCCTAAATGGACCAGGTAGGACTTGTTGGGTCACTAATATTCTCAGAAGAATACCATTCTGCTCCTTATATACATTTCTGGGCTTCCCAGGACCTCAGCATCAAGTGTAATTGGGTAGAGGTCAGTAATACCAGGGTCATAGGTTCCAATTAAGACACTGAATTCCACAGAAAACTGTTGAGAGTCTTCCCTAGGTTTAGGAAGTTCTTTGTTGTAGCCCTAAACCCTGCTTTTGTCCAGGAAGTGTAAGTCACACAAGGATTATCTCCTGAATTTTCAGATGGTTTTATCTTATAAGGAAACTGTTTAACTACTTTTTCAGAGAAGAAAGGCAATTCAGACGCTTAGTAGCCTGAATATTCAGGCAAAGTAGGATAGCACGTGGAGCAGTAGTAGTCATATCTGTTTTATTATCACTGGTATTGTTACTGAACCAAACTAGGGTCCACTCACCCAGCACAGTAAAGCCCAAACACTGATGCAGAGATTTGCAGTGAGAGGAAAAGTCACTTAACTGCATGGTGCCAAGCAAGGAGAACGGGCAGCTAAAGACCTGAACTCCCCAGTGGTTTACAATCAAAGGTTTTTAAAGGCAGGGGTACATTTCAGGAAAGCAGAAGTTCCAGGCAAAATCATAAATCAATACATGGAGGTTATACATTGGTTTGGCACAAAAAGGCAGGATATCTTGAAGCGGCAGCTCACAGGTCATAGGTAGGTTCAGAGATTCTTTGATTAGCAGTTGTTTAAGGAAGCAAGGCCTTGCCTAAAACTTGGGTCAGAGGAAAGGAATAAAGTTTGGATTGGAAAGGAATGCTAATGTTTCAACTCTGGATGTGACTCTCTCCAGGCCCCTCAGAAAGAAATTTAGAACAGAGAAAGGCATAAGAGTTCAGTCCTCAGTTCACCCTTATCTGAGGTCTGTATGATAGCATTTTCCATCTGGTGGGTGTTTCTGAAAAACAACATATGTTAAGATGTTATCTTTTAGTTTCTATAGGGAACCAAAACACCTCGTGACTCTGGCTTGCTTGGGAGAAGACTATTATTACTGTCTTCTTGCTTATCATGTTGTTCATTTACTTTTCAAGACTAGCTAGATACTTGGAATTTCCCCTGAGGTGACTCAAGATTTTTCCTTTATTTCCATGCTTAGGTTCGGGACAGGCATCTAAGAGAGGTCTCTGCTCCATCTCAGTATGAGGGATATTGTACATTTTTAGCTTTTCATTAGCTTTTTGCAATGAATCTTTTATAAAAGCTATTTTTGAATCCTATTGTCTCTTTGAGGCTTCTGAATGCCAATTAAAATGAGGATCCTGGCCAGGCATGGTGGCTCAGGCCTGTAATCCCAGCACTTTGGGAGGCTTGCTTGAGGCTCGTAGTTCTAGGTTACAGTGAGCTATGAACCACTGTACTCCAGTACTCCAGCCTGGGTGACAGAGCAAAACCCTGTCTCTTTTAAAAAAAAAAAAATCCCATTCTTTCTGCCTAATCAGATGCTTGGGATTCAAGTGTATTTCCGTCAACAGAAAAGAAGCCAAACTCTGTAAAATAATTTAAAGAGGTTTATTCTGAGCCAAATTTGAGAACCATGACCCAGAGCCATGCCCAAGAAGCCTTGAGCAAGTGGACTCACTCTAGTTGGGTTATACTTTGATTTTGTACATTTCAGGGAGACAGGGATTACAGGTAAAGTCATAAATCAATACATGGAAGACATACAATAGTTTGGCCTGTAAAGGGGGACCATCTCGAAGTGGGGGCTTTCAGGTTATAGGTGGGTTTAAAGATTCTTTGACTTGTAATTGGTTAAAGACATGAAGCTTTGTCTAAAGGCTTGGAATATTTTAAGATAAGCAGGTCTATTAATCCAGAGACAGGCCACCTGACATGTTTGTTGTGTCAGTTGAGGACCTGTAGTTTGTCTTGCATAGCCTTAGGCCTGTTAATGAGTTACAAAGGATATCTCCAAGAAGGGAGGGGAGGGCATGATGAGGCCTGTCTGACCTCCCTCCTGATGGCAGGCAATTTGGTTTTAGGGTATCCTCTTAGCCAGGAGGGGGTCCATTCAGCCGGCCAGTTGGTAGGGGGGAAGCCTTAAGCTTTTATTTTAGTTAACACTTCTTAGTCCAATGGTCTTGTACATCTGAAAGGGTCTTCAAATTCTAAATTATCTTTAATAAGATTTTTCCACTTTTGTAAGTATATTGCAGTTTCCAGGCCCAATACTTATACATGTAAAAAGCAGGCGTAGCCAGAAGGTGGACTACTCAGTTCTTTAGAAATTAAGGATCCCACTTTTACATTGAGTCTCTCGAAGCCAAGGTAAAAGCCTAAGAAGGAGATGTCATGGGTCTGGGTCCTGTAATGCTTTTACGGTATAACTCACAGACATTTTTCTTGCAGTTTGGTGGGCAACCTAATGTCAACTAGCCCATTCCCTGACCAGCTTATCCTCTTGTGGTAATCTTTATTTCTTGGTAGTGAGTCACTCTAATCTGTAGCCCCCAACCCCCGCCCCGTCCATGGGAAAATTGTCTTCAGCGAAAGCTAGGAAGGGTCGGGGGAAGCACCAAAAACAAGAAGCAAACAAAGGAAACCTCAAGCCTCCGCCGGAATTAAAAAATTAAAACCGCCCCCCAAGGCCGGCAACAACGCCCGAACCTTGCCCCCCCCACCCCCCATCTGTGGAAAAATTGTCTTCCATGAAACCAGACCTTGTTGCTAAAAAAGCTGGGGACTGCTGACTCTAATAGCTCTTAAGTGCACAACCCATGCCCACCAGTCAGGCTGTGGCTTTGGCTCTGAGATTCCCTTGACCAACTTAGTCAGTGATTTTCCAGTTTCTGTCTTATCCAATCAGATACCTGAGACCTCCCTTACCTAAATGCACAAGAAAAAGAAATGAAGGGGATAGAACCCACATACCTGCAAATTCCAAAAGCCAGAGTTTATGCCCCTTGCAGTAATAACAACTTATTGTAACCACTGACAGTTACCTTTAAAATTGTGTTGTTGAAACTGCAAGGGCATTTGGTCTAGGTACAGTTACCCATTGCACAAAGATCCAATTACTGAGACAATGAGGATTGCCAAGGAAGAAAGGAATTTTTAATACTACAGAAGCTGAGAAGCTGCCTCAAATCCAGGAGGGGCTGTGTACCCCTCCTGAATTTGAGAGGGGGATAGTGAGTCCTTGCTTCAGAAAGTGTGCCCTGGGGCCTTTAGAATCTCAACTCCTTTTGTCTGGTAGGAAGTCCATCATTTCAGGCCAAATATGGTGGTTTAGGCCTATAATCCCAGCACTTTGGGAGGCCCATGCTGAAGGATCACTTGAGGCCAGGAGTTGGAACCTATCATTTCTGGGAAACAACTCAAAGGGTCAAGTAGTTAAAGTTAAGGGAGAGGATAATAATAAGGATTCATGGAGTCAGTTATATCAGCCACCGCAAATCCAAAGGTCATGTGCCCTCTTGCAGCACAGATAACCATTGGTACCACAAAACCAAAAAGATCAGAGAACTCGGTGCAACAGAAGGCAGAGCTCGAGGGGAACTCTCAGGGCTTTGTGAGGAAAACAGAGGATACCCAAAAAGAAGGGGTCATTGGCGCCTTTTCAGTGTTCCTCAAGGAGTCTGTGGGTCATCAGAAGTCTCCTTCATATGGTCACCAGAACTGTCAAAAGACAAAATTACAGTAAATTTACTTATAATCTAATTGGCTTTTATTTGCAATTCATGAATTCTACAAAATAGAAAGCTCCCACTGGGCAGTGGTAGAACTGTGGGTTTATAAGGTAGACTCAAGCAACACTAGGGAAAAAAAAGATTTGTGTTTATATTTTCTTCTAAGGTATGTCAGGTTTTAGTCTGAAATGTTGGTTCTTGATGCGCTCATGGCGGAAGAATGACCAGACACACCAAAGTAAGGCAAGCACGAAAATGAGGTTTATTGAGGAAAGAAAGATAGGATTACAGGGCAAGAGCAAGATACAGGTTTACAGAGCATGATACATACGCCACATTTATGCATACAACCAGGCCCATTGTTGCAGCAAAGGGAGAGCAAAAGGGACTGGTTATGGTGTGCATCTTCTTTTATAGTGCCCAGATTGGGACCTCCCTCCTGGTTCAAGATATCACCATAGAACCACTTTGATTGGACAGTTGTGAGTTGCATTGCTATGCATGTGGGTAGTTTTCCAGACTCTATGGTACCTATGCTGCTTGGCTTGTGGGCTAGAGAGTCCTCTGCGTTCTTTTGCAGCTGGCACACTAAGTTATTTGTGATTGCCAGATTCATAGGGTATTTCCTCCTCCCCCAGCTATGGCAGTCTCTCGGGAGAGAATTAGGGTGGGGCAGGACCAAGATGGGAGCCTGGGGCCCACCCTCATCCTTCTTCCCAGGTAGGGCAATTGCACCAAGGCAACAGCATCCACTTTCGTCCCTAGGAGACCCGACATCCCTCACTATCTACGTAACAGTTTTAGCTCTTATATTTAGAACTCTTTTGTGTTAATTTTTGCTAAATTTTATGTTATTCTTTTAAAAACATTTTTAAAGTATCGTGAAAAATATAGAATAACTTATGATTTCATGGAAGAATTCCTGAGAATTCTACTTTCTCGTTCCTGAATCCTGAAGATTAATATCAGAATTTGGAAACACACTAGGTGGTGCAGTTTTCTCTGCATTGATAGTGAAGGCTCTTAGGTAGTTTGCTCTTTGAACAGATGGTGGCAGCAGAGCTTTAGAGAATGTAAATTCTTGTTTTTATAAACTTAGTATTTAATTAAGAATCTTCTTAATGTAGTTGGCCTGCCTTCTTTTTGATAATAGGTTGGTATGCACTAAATTTAAAGTTCTTTTTAAGATTCTTTAAGAATTATTTAAATTTAGGGATTTTTTTTTTTTTGCCATGAATTTATTCAGACTTCTCAGTTTGTAAGGCCAGTTTGTGAAATATGGACAGGATTTGCTTGACATCTTAGAATACAGTTTTCTCAAATTTCCCTAATGTGTGTTATCTACTTTTTTTTTCATTATGTCACTCCTATTTCATGATCTTTATGTAGAGAAAAAGTACTAGAGTAACAGTCAAAATGTTGATCTCTATTAAAGTTCTTCTCGGGATTACTCCTGAAACAAATTGGCGGATTTACAGTCTGATTTTGAGGATAGATAATATAGAAGTTGGACACATGGGCAACCTTTTTTTCCTTCAATAATAAAAACTATGTCATCTGAGGATTGGACCTCAGTTGTCCTTTTTAGATCTAAATAGTAAACAGTAAAATTAGGTGATGCCCATTTTCCCTGACAATTGTTTCCATACAGTAGTAGAAATAACAAACACCTATTGGGCACTGACTCTTTGCTAGGCACTATGCTAAATGCTTTGCGTGCATTGTCTTCTTTTATTCTCACAACAACTCACAGATAAGCACTGTTTTTGCCGTGAATTTCCCAGAGGAGAGATGGGTTGATGAGTTGAGAGAAGTTAAATAATTTGACTAAGATCACATTAGCAGATGAAGTAAGTGTGTGTGTTCTAAAGCAGTCATATTGTACTTTTGTGTGTTTAATTTTTACAGATGGTAAATTAGATACATCACTCTGCAACTTTTTAAAAAAATTCAACACTGTTTTTAAAAGATCTACAGCTCTTGCTACTACATATAAATATTTGATCAATTTCTTTACTTCATGAGTATATAATACTTTGTATTTGTTTGACTTAGCTGCTGAAAACTAGCATATCCTGGAATCTCATCTGATTTGGGCTTTACTTCACTTTTCCACTAGAGGGTGTACCAAATGTTTGATTTAATTGTTTTTCTTTTGCTAAAACTATAATAATATTGGAATAATGTGTTACTTTTTGTTATAATAATCAGAAAAATTTTAATGCATATAACAGGTATAATATTCTCCCTGTTTTATTTTTATACTGCAGGTTACTCATTTTTGGATCCTATGACAGAGAGGCCACTATTCACTGCACTCTTGAGTTGAGCAGTAGTGTTTGGGAAGAAAAACAAAGGAGTTCTATTAAGACGGTAAAGTGAATTTGCATGGATTTACGTCTGTATAAAGTTCTATAAGCATGCTTTTATTAATATTTCTGTGTTCCTAGAGTTAGTTTTGGTCATGTGCAAATAGTTATGAACAGTTCTTGTTATATTTGTCTTGTTATAGTACAACATTGGTAATAAATCACATGAAGCTATAGTTAGTATTCAGATTACCTGCATAGGAAGCATAGTCCAACTAGTTTTTCTTTCAGAACTTTAAAATTGTTTCATTTATGAAATTAGAAGGAAATAATTTTACTAAACACCTTAGAAGGCATGTGAATTCAGAAGATTCATTCATTCAACAGATATTTTATGAGTGCTTACGTTGTACTAGGCACTGTTTAGATGCAGGGAAAATAGTTTAAGACGAGAAAGGACCCTATTCTGTGGCACTAACATGGTGTAGAGGTGTGGTGTGGGGATTAGAGGAGAGAGGAGGTTAACTACACTTTATAGGGTAAAGATAGAACATAGCAATAAACCAGTAAACCAGAAAAGTGAACAAAGCTATTTCCAGAGATTGACAACTATAA
>NW_012142634.1:6364932-6374332 GCF_000956105.1 Propithecus coquereli
TTACCATATTATAGTGAAGGAACATGGCTTTCTCTTTTATCATCTTTAGCATGGGATTTTTGTACTCATGGTTGCAAGTTGTCTAATGCACCCCTAGGTATCCACCTTTCAAGAAAAAGAGTGAGGTCTGAGGTTGGCCAGAGGCACATGTCAGCTAGGTTTTACGCTTTTTAAAAGCTTTTCTGGACTCTCCTCCCAGGGATTTCCACTTACATCTCATTGTCCAGAAGTGGGTCATGTGTTCTCCCCTAGCAGCAGGGAAGTACAGTATGAGAAACCATTTTAATATTTCAATCTTTGTAGAACTAGAATGCAAGGGAAAAGGGAGTTACGAATAGCTTTTAGGTGGCTAATCCACAAGAAAACAATTCAAGTCTGTCTGATGACTTTTTGTTTTTACGGGACTTTTTCATAAACTGATAAAAGAGAAAAAATTGAAAAGAATAATTTAACAAATAGCCTGCATAAAGCCTGTTTTAGAAATACCTGACTAGAAATCCAAGAAAATCCGGAGCAAACTCAGACACTCAGATCAGTGTCCTGCTTAGCTCATTTGCAAAATAAAAGTGCTGGTAGGATAAGTGAAGTATCTTGTGGTTTCGTTTGTTCCTTAAAAATAATAAATAAGGAAAGATTCCTCATGAGAATCCCATAAGATATGATAGCTGAGGTGCAGATAAATTAGACATTAGGCTTAAACAAAAATTCGAGGATCATCTTGCAAGGCATAATAGAGTCAATACTAAAAATTTCTTTATGTACACCAAAAAGAGACAATGCAGTT
Organism: Propithecus coquereli; assembly: GCF_000956105.1. Classification (NCBI taxonomy): domain Eukaryota; kingdom Metazoa; phylum Chordata; class Mammalia; order Primates; family Indriidae; genus Propithecus; species Propithecus coquereli. The sequence goes on from NW_012142634.1 coordinate 6,365,717, forward strand.
TGTGATCTATTTGAGTCCATTGCAATATTCAGGTTCAGTGATGATACTTTGCTTCACTTTCACTAAGGAACAAATTTAAGAGGTTTTCAGATTTTAAAAAGTTTCAGACCATGATATTTCAGTAGTAATAAACTATGAAAATAACTATCTATAAATATCCATAGAATTTATAGTACTTATCAAGTAAAATTCACAATGAATTAATCTGACATATTAAAACATGTATAATCATTATTGTGTGCATGGTAAAGCACATAGACCATGTAAATGCCATATTAGCACACACCATTTTAAAGAGAGAGATGCTAAGTTTTACTGTCTCAGTATTGGAGTTTCCTTGCCATTGACCACCCACTTGCTTTATTACTAGTTCCAGACACAAAATAGGTTATTAGTAAATGTTCTATTCTCTTTCCCTCTCTCTTCCTTTTTGGACAGGTCTACCTGTGCCTCCTATGACTTCTTTTCTATCATTTATTCACACTGACATTTGATTCTTCAAACAGATCGTTCTATTCTTTGTCCAACTTGGAATGTGTGAGGCCATTTGGGGAGAAGAGAAGGCACCATGAAAATGGGCTGTGGAACCTCTGAATCTGGGATTTCTGGGGTAGAGGAAAAGATAGTGGGGGCCAGTATGCACACCCACCTATTCTTTCATTGTGAATGAAAGGATGTGAGGAGTTCTGATTTTAGAAACAAGCTTTTATGTACATTTTCTGATACTGACGCTACTTCCTCTTCTTCTAACCTACCACTCTGCATTCAGACACTTGAATAGCTATTGCCTTTCGTAAGAAACCAAGTTTTTCCTTCTATAATTAGAGATACAAGTTTCGACATCCAAAGGAAGCTTCTGGGTCCCTTAATATAGAGTAGATTGGCAGAAGAGAGATACTAGAACAGTCATTTGTTCAGTATAAATAGAAGAGTAGAAGTACTTCATGTCTTATGTAGCCCAATATGCAGGTAGCAGAGGGAACTGTGGTTAAAGGCATTAGGACATGACATGATACTTCAGATCTACCTGAAAAACAGGGATTGATAAATCCCTGAAGAACATTCACCTAAAGTTGGGGAGAATTCATAAGTGATATTTTAGAGCTCTTAATCAGAATAAGTATATTCATTTCAGAACATTACATGGTGTCAACTGGCAACTTGTGATCGGCAACTACCATAAGAAAGGCTTTAAACAGGGTCAGCCTTACTCAAAATTATGAATTCAGAGGAATTTACCTCCTAGATTTGGACTTTATCTTTCTGTTTGACTTGAGTGGTATTTCTCCTTCTCTCCACTGTTGCTTCCTTATCAAAGCCTCCTTTTTCTAAAGAATCTGATTCTGAAAGGTCAGTCATTGATATCAATTGGTTCCCTTCAGTTTGCTTTTTAAACACATCCTTACAGTGAAAGTGATATTTGAAGAGGTGATATCTGCGTTCAAAGAACTGCTGCCAGGGTAAAAAACGAGATACGCAAACCAAGTATCTAACATATAGAGTGCTGTAGAGTCTGTGAAATACTTTTCCTATATACAAAGAGCCACAGTCTTATGACTATAATATCTACACTTATTTGATGAAATCCTACTACCCCTAACAAAATATGGACTGTGAATGATATTCTAATAATCAGGAGACAGTTCAGAAGTGATGATAGTGGAATCATTTTAGAACAGAGGTAAGGAGAGATCGGAAACTCTGGGGGAAATAGGATTTGAATGAAGGGACTTTCAAAATGAGATCAGCCATGTTTACCCACCTAAGATCGAGCCTGATTCAGAGGCAGTCTGGCTTGTTATAGAGCTCAGTGAGACTCCTTTTATTTCCAGAGTAAAGGTCAGAGCAAATGAGTGCAGGAAACACTTGGTGTAGAGGAAGGGTAATCAGTTGGGAGAAGAATCAGTATTTAGGGAAATCGTTTCTGTCTAATATGAAGAGGCTAAATGAGCATATAGAAGAAATGGAAGCAGTAAATGCATTTTCAGCTTTCAAAAAGCTTTTGATAAAGATCCATACCAAAGATTCCCAAAACATAATTACTAGAATATTTTGTCACAAATAGATCGGGCTTAAAGATGTGGGAAATAGGGTAAGTATGGCCAGGAGTAATACCCTGAAAGATTGAGTCCAGGACTTTAATCAGTTTTCATTCGTGACCTAAAACAGTGCTGTCTGATAGAAATATATGCTACATTATATAATTTTAAATTTTCTGGTAGATACATTCAAAAAAGGAAAAGTAAGCAGGTGAAATTAATTTTAGCAATTTTTTTTTTGACCCATACATCCATCCCAAATATTGTCATTTAGATGTGTAATCAACATAAAAAATCAAGGAGATACCTTACATTCTTTTTTTCTACAAAGTCTTTGAAATCTGATGTATATTGTACAATTACAGTATAGCTTGAATCTCAGTTCATTCTAGCTACATTTCAAGTGCTCAGTAGCCACATGTGGCTTGTGGCTACCATATTAGACAGCACAGATCTAGAAGAAGGAATGCCCTTGGGTGCATTCTTGGTACCTTCCCCTGCTCTATGCCATGAGAGGGCTGACCTCTGCAGGCTGTATTTTAAGGCTTCAGTGTCAGCTGGCTTTCACCTGGGTTTGATAAATATGAAGCACTGATGGGAAATGGGAATGGATTGGGGAAGCCAGGGTATTCTTCTTCTTCCCTTCTGCCTTGGACATGTCTGAGAGCTACTCTTTCTCCTCCATGGTTCCATGCTTCTCACAGGACAGACCTATCATGCTTCCAGCTTTTGCTTAATGCTCTAGCCCCTGGCCTCTGCAATACCACTTCTCCACTCTGTTCTTCCAGCCTAAGATTGGTAATGACTTCTTACTGTTATTAATATCTAAGTTTCCTCACTGTCTCCTGTTTGGTACTCAGTTCTTTATCACCAGTTAGCCATTCCTCTGTTTTACAACCCCTCTATTTCAAATACTCAGTTGTTTTCTGTTTCCTTACCGGAGCCTGATTAATACACCAATCATCATTTCCTCTGGGAGATGTTACTTAACTAGCATGAAACTCCTTGGTAATACTTACCATAGTTAGGATTTCATATTTATATTTGTATGATAATTTGATCAGTGTTATCTCTGGCAGTATCTTCCATATTATCAGGTACCGTGATTGTTTTTGCTCATAGCACTTAGTATTCAGTGGGTATTCAATAAATGTTTCTGGAAGACTGAGGCTGGCTGTCAGCCCATGAGCTTCCATTTACTCTCAACACTGTGTCTTCTGGAGCTTCAGAGTTTCAGCATGACTTTTAGTCACACTTCTGTCTCCTTTCTCCCTTCTGTGCTATCTCCGATGTATGTTTTAACCAAATAAAAATGCTTAGGATGAGGAAGTACACAAAAGAAGATTTACTGCTCAATGTTACTTTTATGAAAAGCCTGGTTTTTAGAGTGAGAATTTTAGTTTACAAATGTGCATAATAGTATAAATCTTTATTTTTGGCATTATTAAAAACATCAAAAGACTTCTTACTGTATGTGAATACTTTAATGTAGCCTAAATAAAATGACTAGGTATGATGTAAAATTTTACTTGCCTTACTTCCCTTTATTAGAGAGTTTTAGAAGTCTTGCTCAATGATACCACATGTATCTACAAAGTCCAGATCTATTCATGTATTGTTGAATGTACATACAGAGTCTAAGAGAGCTCCCTAAAGGACTGTGATTTCAAGTAAGAACATCTGAGACAGACAAACTTATAAATATAGTAGACCAGATGCCTAAGAGTTGGCATTTTGGTGTGTTTGTTTAAGTCCAGATGCCTTGCAGATAACATTTTGGTGCTTCTGTTTAACCATTTGCCATTTACAGTCTTAATCTTATCAAAAGGAAGAGAAAGATTAAAGCAAATAAAGCTTTTTTGGAAATGTCAGTTTTTATGAAAACTCTGATTTCAATTTGATAGTATTTGAATACAGTGGGGACTCTGAAATTTTAACCATATATAATGTTCTATAATTTGGCTTCTTAAATAAACTAACTGCCTGTGAGGTTTAATAGTAAATCCTATGCAACATTAACACTCTTAAAGTTCATCTTGATTAAAACTAAGGGATGCAGTTCTGTCTTTTCTAAGTGTGTTTAGTATGGTTATGAAATGCTTGAAAAAAAAGAGTAGGATCTTAAGTTAAAATATACAAACATAACTCTCCAAATCAAATCAAACACTGTGAATATGAGAAGGAAGAAACCAAATATGAGGTGTAAGGCATTGTATCATCCTTCCCTTTAAGTAAAATAAGTAGTGGGGAAATAAGATCATTAGTACTGTGAGCATCAGTATTATCATAAGAATGCTGCAAGAGAATTCAGAATAAAGTACTATGAGGTTCCAGTGAAGGGGAAGTAACATAATTTCGGGAAAACCAGAAAAGAATATAATTAAGGGGGTGACATTGGAGTGAGGCCTCACAGTATATGTAGGATTTTGAGATGGCAGAGAAGCATTTCAAGGTAAGGACATAGCATAAGCCCCTATAAAGAGTGAGAATATTTGGGTGTGGTTTAGTATACAATGAGTTGTCCAAGTTGGCTAAAGAATATGGTAGCATAGGAAGATTATGCAAAACGAGAATAAAAATATTAGACCATATTATGGAGTGCTTTAAATATCAATCTAAGAAGTTTCACTGTTAATCTCCAAGACAGTGGGAGCTATGGAGGCTTTTAGAGTGAAATTGACTTCATCAGAATCTTTCTTGAGGGAGACTTAGAGCTGGCTTTGAGTCTTAACTAGGTCACTTATTGGCAACATGACCTTAGAGTCCCTAAACCTGTCACATCCACAAGTACTTTATTCTATAAAATGGGACCTATAGTGTTTCACATGGTTATATGAGGGTTAAATAAGATTCTGTATATTAAAATATCTAGCACAGTACTTGGCACATGGGAGGTAGTTGATAATAAGTCAAATCTGTCAGCAATGGATAAGGTCAAAGATGATTTGACAAGGGAAAGACCTGAAAAAGTACAGATGAGTAGTAATGAAAGCCTGAACCAAGATGGTGGCAATAGTGATGGAAAATAGATAGAGTCAGCGTGGCTTGGGAGAGGTTTTTGGAGTGAGAGAGGAAGCCAGAAAGATGAGCTATTCGGAGGGAGAAGGAAGAAGAGAAAGAGGATCTCATTCTGGACAAGCTGGGTTTGAGATATAGTGACTATCAAAGGTCATGACGTTAAGAGATGGAATTTTTTTATGTGGTGCTTTGATCTACTAGTTTTTGGTTTTGTTTTTATATTTTCACTGCTGTTGTTTCAGCTTATAGTGTCTATCTAGTAAATTGAACATGTTATTTGGGGTTTACACTGTTTTTAGATGTCTTCAGATAGGATAAAGAAAACCATGGTTTCACAATATAGTAGTAGGAATCTAAATATTTTTTAAAGCTTCTGAGAGCAAGGTAAGGGAGTAATAGTCATAAAACTTAAACATTATTTTTAGGTTCTGTTTCTTAGGCCCCTGCAGTTTGTTGTGATTCAAGTTGAACTGTTACACTCAGTCCATACATTCTCACAAGCTAAAATTTACCCTTTTCAAGGCATAGTAGCATAAAAACTCACTTTACCAAATAGCTCATTTTCTGAGTCATACACAGATTCAGGATGCAGAACTAGGAGAGGAACTGTTTAAGAAAGTGGTAGAGAAGTGTTACCAGACATCCTGCAGTAGTATACAACTTCCTATAGTCAATCCAATAGTTAGCAAGTTACAAGATCTAAGTGGTTTTTCTGTGCCAATCGCAGTTTTAAGACTTTACATGCATTATCCATTTAACCCTCATTGAACAACCTCATGAGAATAGGCACTCTTATTATCTTCATTTTACATATGCAGAAACTGAGACCAAAAGAGAGAAAGCAATTTACCCAAATCATCCAGCTAGCAGTATGACTCGAGAGCTGGTGTTCTTAACTACTACTATATCATCTCCACAAATGGTGCCCAAGAGACCTGGTTTCAAATCCAGGTTCTTCCACTCTAGTTATGTAACTGAGCACGTTATTTCATAATCTCTAAAATAAAGGTAATAGTAACTGCCTTACGGGGCATAAAGGTTAAATATATGTAAAACAGCACAATACCTGGCACATAGTAACTATAATTATTGAACTTGGCCTAAATGCCACTTCTTTTACTCTTTTGTTTTTAGTGCTGATATTTTGTGTATCCTTATAAACCTCTTCCCCTACTCCCTTTTAAATCCTTCCTGTACTGAGGTGAGGAGGGCAGGTGGAATAGCTTTCTCAGTCACGGGGCAGTGTTTTGTTTTTTTTTTTAAGATAGTATTCTCAAATAGTGACTTGAGAACATCGGCAAGCTTATTAAGGGATATTATAGGAGGATGGAGATCAATAGTTAAATTTAAACATTTAAATTGTAGGGAGATTTATGATAAATGAAGAACTTCTTAGGAATAAAGAGTATTAATGTCATAGCAAAAAACTTCTGGACATCTATAATTAATAACAAAGTTTTAAAACTCTTAGGAAAGTAGTAGTTCATGGTATTAAACTCTTTGAGATCTCTAGCACTTACCACGTTTGTGTTTTACTTTAAGCGTGAAGTTCTATCATTTACTAATCAAAGGTACTTTAAAATGGGTAGGCTAAAAGTAAAAACTAGGTTGGAATTTTTGTTTTTGCTTTCAAACAGGCAAGTGGAAAGGGGGTGGCAACAGCAACACTTAATTCATATGTCCTATGAGTCTTTATAGTATTTCCATAAGGCATCGTGTATGTCTCCACATAAATATTGAACATGAGTAGGGTTTAAAGTGGGTTTGGGGACATCTGTGTTTCCCATTTGTAAGCATGTTGATTTACATTGATAATGGATTGTACTAGACAAATAGGCAGTTATATTTGAAAGTTTGTGTATAAACAGTGTGCTCTATACTGGAAAAGATAAGAATGTTTTATTAATCACAGTAAATAAGACTACTTCTGGGTAATTCATTATATTTAAAGGTTATCTAGTGATACTTAGAATATGGACAGATGGCTTGTTTTCCAAATGAAGTGTGAATTATCTGTTATAAATTGATGAACACTGAGAATGTTGTCAGAAGTCTAAGCAGAAAGCTATCAAGCATAAGGAAGTATCATGAAGCAGACTTGTAATTTTTGTGAAAATATACTCATTTGTGAAACTTATGGAAACTTGCATATTTTAACAAAATCGGCAATCTCTGTAAGATAAAAGTTATATATGTTTGGAAATTGCTATGGGCAATTCCCCTATTTAAAAAAAAATAAGAAAGCTATAAATAGAAGACAATCATAATTCCACTATCCAGTTAACCTTTTATGAAAACTTATTAAAACACACTATTCACATACAGAATGTGGTTGTGTGTTCTTTAAAAAAATAAAATGAGATTATCTTATAACCTGCCTTTTCCCTCACTCGGTGATATACCAAGGGCATATTTCTATCCCCTTGTATGTGTGTCAATTGTTTTTATGTTTGCAAGATATTTCACTGTGTACTTTAATTCTGTAGTCTGCAACCCCTGGGCTGCAGACTGGTACTGGTCTGTGGCCTGTTAGGAACCGGGCTGCACAGGAGGAGGTGAGCAGGGAGCAAGCAAGTGACAGAGCAAGCAAACTTCATCTGTATTTACAGCCGCTACCCATCACTCGCATCACCACATAAGCTCTGCCTCCTGTCAGATCAGCAGCAGCATTATATTCTCATAGGAGTGTGAACCCTGCTGTAAACTGTGCATACGAGGGATCTAGGTTGCATACTCCTTGTGAGAATCTAATGCCTGATGATCTGAGGTGGAGCTGAGGCAGTGATGCTAACTAGCACTGGGGAGCAGCTGCAAATACAGATTATCATTAGCAGAGAGGTTTGACTACACAATAAATGTAATGCTCTTGAATCATCCCAAAACCCCAAACTCCCACACCCCCACCTGCACCCCCACCTATCCCAAGTCCATGGAATAATAGTCTTCCATGAAACCAGTCTCTGGTACGAAAAAGGTTGGGCACTGCTGCCTTAATTCATTTAACCAATCACCTATTGATAACATTTAGCTTTTTTCCAGTTTTTCGATGTTTTACAGAAATCTAAAATTAATGTCAGCATATGTATGCATATGTACATTCATGCACATATATTTAAGTCATGGTTTGGCACACTTTTTCTGGAAAGGGCCAGAAAGTAAATATTTTGGGCATTGTAGGCCAGTCGCTGTCACAATTACTCAACTCTACTGTTTTAGCTCTAAAGCTGCCATAGATGAGATATAGACAAATGAGTGTGGGTGCTTTTCAGTAAGACTTCTTTAAAAGCAGCCCACAGACTATAGTTTGTTAGCCTCTGACTTAATTCCTTGGTCAAAGATTATGTAAAAACGAAAGGCTATTGCTTAATATTTCAAAATTGTGTTCCAGCTAGAATAAGGTCTGTAGATTAGATAATAGTATCATACCAATGTTAATTTTATGACTTTGGTAATTGTGCTATGGTTATGTGAGAGAATGTCCTTGTTAGGCAGTACACACTTAAGTATTTAGGGATAGGGGACATCATGTGTGTAACTTAATTTCAAATGGTTCAGAAAA
>NW_012142634.1:6374382-6382627 GCF_000956105.1 Propithecus coquereli
TACGTGGGAGGCTGAGGCAGGAGGATCGCTCGAGCCCAGGCGTTTGAGGTTGCAGTGAGCTATGATGATGCCACTGCACTCCAGCCTGGGTGACAGAGCCAGACCCTGTCTCATTTTAAAAAAAAAACCAATTTATTTACAAATAAACTATCTGTCCCTAAGGCTCTATACTTAGTAAGATGTAAATCACCTGCAGAAATATAATGATATAATATGTGAAGCTGAGAGCTGACTTGGTATCAGAATAAGTGCTGTTCCTGTTTGACAAAGGGCCCCTTTTAAAAAGGGCAAGAGTTTTCCACTTTGTTGTTTCCATATCAACCTCAGCTTTTACATACTTTTCTGAGCTTTTTATTTCACTGAAATGGTTGTATAAAATATAAATTTGTTTCAAATCAAAACATTAATGGGAACTTCAATCAGATTTAAAAAGAGAAAACAGAAGAAGAAACGTAAGTATATTTGCAAGGTAGTCATTCAGGTGTAATTACTTTCCAAACAGCCTTTTGAACCTGAGCAGAGGATCATTTTTATTCCTTAGATCTCTTAGGTTGGTTGTATTTGTATAATGTAGTTTACTTTTTCAGATTATATTTCTAGATCTTTATTGTTTCTTAGATGAGAGGACCAAACAAAAAATGCAGTCCTAATTTACCATCCAGTTGCTTTAGAAACCAGGTTATCAGATGGCCAAACTGGCATTCTATTTTGGAGGTTGAGAGGCTTCCCTTGTATTTTTATCCAGAAAGAAGTCTTCCTTCTTCCTATGGATAGATAACAGAAGTACCTGCACCTGGATTGTGCCAGCTATTTATGCCCATTTATGGCCCATTATGTTAAGTTTCATTTAATCTTGATAGCAACCCAGTGTGGTAGATGTTATTAGTATTCCTTTTTATAATTAAGACTCAGAGGGGTGAAATCACTTTCCTAAGATAACAAAACTATGAAACGTGAGAGCAAGAATTCAAACCCAACTCTGAGTACAAAGCCACCCCAGATGACCCTGTGGTTTTTATTAAAAAAAGAATCTTGAATCCGCCCTAATTCTCACGAGGGCAGATTTCAATCATTTTTCAGCTTTCCCAAGAAAATACGGTATTCTTGGGATATAGAACCTGCAGATATGGCTGACTTTTTGAATCCTCGAGTTCCACAGGGTCGACAGCGGGACTTGTGCATCAGCAGATTTTGGTATCCGAAGGGGTCCTGGAACATTCTCCTATGGATACCGAGGCATGACTATATATATAATTTTTGTCATCACTGGGACAGAGGACACTTGTCCTTAATTGACAAATTCATTTTCATTTCTTTGGCTTATTAGTTTAAGAACTGTTCTGATTTATACCTTTATGAACTGGTTAAACTTTAATGACAGATCTTTGAAAGGTTCTGTGGGAGTTGATAGTAATTTTTATGCCAAGAGATAAAAATAATATATTTGCTATAAGTCTGTTTAAAAGAGTTATACTTTTAATGACTAAGTCAATGTGATCATGTATACTGAAATTGTAAATTCTCTTTGCTCATAGGAGACAGTTTCAAAGAAGACAGCTAATAAATATAGTATCTACTATTTTTCTATTAGAGTGATGGAACTAAATGGAAGATGACTGAGAATTTAGTGGGGTCCTTGGAACAAGGTACATAGTTTCCAAGTAGTTGAGAGTCCCATGAAATATTTCAGTTTGCATCTTCTGTGCTGTTAAAACTGCTCATGCTTAGAAGTAGATTGTATAAAATTTAAATTCATTTCAAATCAAAACATTAATGGGAACTTCAGATTAAAAAAGAGAAAAGAAGAAACCTAAGTATATTGCAAGGTGTAATCATTCAGATGTAGTTATTTTCCTAACAGCCTTTGGAACCTCAGCAGAGAATCGTACCAGAATAACCCTTCAGAGACTCAGTACTTTATATCTTTTCATATGTGTTTCTTTTTTATTCTAGAACCTAGAAATTGTTTTATTAACTTCTCAGAATTATAACTTACTGAAATATGCTTTATAAACAGAAATTGAGTAATAGTACTCTAGTTCTAACTCGGTCACTTTCAAATTCAGCCAAATGTTAACTTGTGTTACTTTACACTCAAGTGTGGGGAAGGGGAGGTGCGGAGAAGGAGAGGAAGGGAGGAGAGAATGAGTATGAATGAGAAAATATGTGTCTCTTTGTAAGTATTCAGCATAGTACTAATGGAGTAAGTGGGATCATCAGTTTGAGATGTGATTTTTAAAGGTAAAATAGAGATAGACCTAGATTTTCAACAACCTTGTTGCTGTTTCTAACTGGGATGAACAATAAGCTGTTAGTTCCTAGCCTGACAGTAATTCATGCCCTGTAGCCATAAACAAATTGATATGACACCTGATATTCAATGAAATGACCAGAAAGTTACATTTCTAATGCATTCTGGGCCAAGTATGTTGTACATAGAAGTTTGCCTTGCAAACAGCTCAGTAACTTACTTAATATAAAAGTTGTTCTAGTTTTTTACCTCAATTGTAATTCAAAGTTTAGAGATAATTCTTTAATACTATAATCATAATTGTCGGAGTCCCTGATATTCAGAACTTAATTGCCAAGTCCCAAAAGCAAGCCAAACGAAGGTGAGTAGTACACTGGTCCATCAAAGATAATTATTAGACATTGTCTTAGTCCATTTGGACTTCTTTAACAAAAATACCATAAACTGGGTGGCTCATAAACAACAGAAATTTATTTCCCACAATTCTGGAGGATAGATAGTTCAAGATCAAGATGCCAACAGATTCAGTGTCTGATGAGGGCTTGCTTCCTAATTCATAGCTTGCTGTCTTTTCCTAGCCATAATAGAAGGGACAGGGCAGTTCTCTAGCGCATCTTTTATAAGGGTACTAATCCCATTCATGAAGGCTCCAACCCTCATGACCTACTCATCTCCCAAAGGTCTTACCTCCTTACCATTACCTTAAGGGTTAGGATTTCAATATATGAATTGTTGGGAGGGAGAGACATAGATACTCAGTCCATAGCAATCACTTTCTAGAGATTCTTAGCATGTAGAGTTTCGTTTACTTTCAACAAAGGAGCTGTTTTATATTCTCATGAACATAGGAACCAAATTTTATGAATCCCAGGGCTTTGTAAGAGAAATGTTTGGATGCTATGTTAATAGGATGGTTGTTGAGGACCACTTTAAAAATTTGAATAATTCTATAACATTCAGGATATTTGGTTGGCATAAACAAATAATTCTACTTTCAGGCATGTATCTTCCAAAACTTCAATTTATAACTGAGTTTGTTTTTTTTTTTTTCTTTAAAGTCTCTGTACTCGTTACTCTTAATTCTGTCCTTGCTTAGGATGTTTACCCAGCCAGAGGGCCCTGAAACAAGAATAGTGTACTTTTCTGGGATAAAGGGAATTAGGAAGCCAAAACAAACCCTAAGGTGGTAGCAGTTTCAAAGTGAGGGCAAAGCAGCCCAAATCTCTGTAATCTGTGGGAAAGCAGGTAAAGCTAGAGAACTGGCCTGGTACTGAAGAAAGACCTGGAGGAGGAGGCAGCAAGGGTGAGGGTATTGATTTGACAAAAACATCGGGTTTCCCCTATAACCTGCGCTAATATATACATTTCCTGGCCAGTCTACAAAAGCCCATGTTACAGTTGAGAGAGTATATTTTTCAATTCTTTTAAAATGTAGGCAACAAAACCCCACTGCACACAAGTGCAATAGAAGTTGTATAAAACAGGAGTCCTGCACTGAGTAAGAAGTGCTTCCTTAAGGCTCTCTCTTCTACAGCTGGATACTATGTGTCATTTTGCTGTCTCTTACCACTATGCTTCTCAAAAAAGAAAGCTCCTGCAGCAAGCTCTCCTGTTGTTCTAGGTCATTGCCACCCTGAAATATCCAGTCCCTGGCTACCTGGAAAGAGCTGTGTTAAGTGTAATCTCTCTTCCCTGCTTAATCTTATTATCCTGACTCTTTGAACATCTGACCCAGGCCTTTATCTACTGCACAGGAAAAAGGAGGAGGGGAAAAGGGGGAATTAAGTTTCAGTCTCCCTAGATAGGTAGGAAAGCAATAGTTTAGAGACCTTTCCTCTTGGATCCTGGCCCTGGGCCAGGTCAGACAGCAAGGCTGGCCTAAGCTAAACCAGGAACTTAGAGCTAACACTTGTGCTGCTGAAGTCAGACTGTACTTTTACCCATGTCATCCATTCTGTTTAGGCATTTGGGAGTTGGCTGTTCTATCTTTTCATAAGTACCTGTTAGGGACCAATCTGAGCATTCTCTCCAAGTCACAAGTGCCCTCATCTCAACTACAGATTTCCCTGAGAAAAGCAATAACTTTGTTTATGATTATATTTTTAGGGCCTCAGCCTTCATTTAGACATTTGGTTTAGAGTACTTGAGCTTTGTGAATATGGATAACATAGAAGTGGCCCATGAAAGGAGAATTTATTTAATGGCTTATAAATACATGTATCTTTATGAATTTTTTTGTGAATGGTATCTTTTACAGCCAGCAATCAAATTTTGAAGCAATTTCAGGCACATTTTTAAGCATTTGACTTGTTAGTGTTTTTTAAGGAAAAAACCTTATATGCTGATATTCATGAAATTAGGATTTTTTAAATAAAAGACTTGAATAGATTAGTGTCAAATATTATTTGCATTCAAGTTTCCAGTCACACTATAGCATTAGTTAGCACATTCAAGTGCTGCTTCTGCCATATTTACCATTTATTAACTTTGACCATCTTGGGCATGAAACTGATGGTGGAATTGATATTATGCTTCTTTCTTTTAAAAGGTCTTTTAGTCAAATGAATCAAAATTCTCTCCCTCCTCACATAGAGTGAACTTATCAAAGAGCTGTAATACTAAAGTTTCTTTAGTTCTTCAAATACATCATTCTCGCTCTCATCTCCTGCCTTCAAAGCTGCTGCTCTCTTTGTTAGATATATTGCCTCCACTCCTGACCTGGCCTTGGCAAACTCCTACTCATCCTTCAAGTGTCAAACTTGTTTTTTGGGGATGCTGTCCCTGCTTTGTAAATGTTAGTGAGGTGGTTTCAATAAATCAGTTAACAAATATTATTGTAATTATTTGTTCATACCTACTTTTCTTGCTTCCATGAGGCCAGGGAATCTCATATGCATTGTTCATGCTATACCCATCAGACCTAGCACACAATGCCTAAACATTTGAATGAATGAGTGAATCAATTAATGTATTTCTTCCCATTATTTTACTTCCTTAGTACCTTTGCTAAAGGTTTTGTTAAGTCTGTGTTTTTTAGGTCAACATTAATCATTTTTCTGAAAATATTACCACCATTTCATTTGGAGGGCAGAGAGTTACAGAATACACCGATGTTTCTGAAGATTGTGGGCATCTTTTTTTATTGTAATATAATGAGAATTCTGGTAAAATAGGTATTGATTTACACTGGGCCAGAAGGACTGGGAATGGTTGTCTGCATTTAAAAACCTGCTGTTGGCCAGGCAGGGTGGCTCACACCTGTAATCCCAACACTTTGGGAGGCCAAGGCAGGAGGATTGCTTGAGGCCAGAAGTTTGAGACCAGCCTGGGCAACATAGCAACACCCCTGTCTCTAAAACGAAATAAATATAAAAATAAAATAGCCAGGTATGGTGGCACACACTTGTAGTCTTAGCTACTCAGGAGGCTGAGGCAGGAGGATTGCTTCACTTAAGCCCAAGAGTGGGAGGCTGCAGTGAGCTATCTCGCCTCCACACTCTAGCCTGGGTGACAGAATGAGACCCTGTCTCTTAAAAAAAATAAAAGCCTGCTATTAAAAGTTCAGTTTTATACTGGTGTTGTATACCTACATGTACAGGTTATTGCGTCTTGTGTCACAATTCTTCCTTCCCTGCCCACTCCTTTCCAAAAATAAGCTGGAAATAGTTCTCATGCTGTCTTTTTCAGAAACTTATTTGATGAAAGAATATTCAAAATATATCTGGTTACAGTAACTTAGGGTATTAGTGATCTTTTTACTCTTAGGTTTTTGTTTTTTGTTCAGTGTTAACAAGCTCATGTAGGAGAGAACAGTTCTTAAAATAAAAGTTATATTGATATATCATTGAAATATATTCTCTTCTTACCCATTGGGTAAAATTATGTCCATGTTAGGAATGGATTAAAAAAAAAATCAATGTTATTTCTCCCCCCAGGTGAAAATAAGGTGTCCCCAGCTGGGTCTAAGAAGAGTTAAAAGGATGTCAGAGTGTGAGAGTGTTGACCTCTGTGATTCAGCTCAGCTCATGTAATTGCTGTTTAGTTAGCATGTGTCAACAATTCTTGACAATTGATAAAAACTTTTTATGTCATATAAACAATATTTCTACTTCGGTAGAAATCTACTTTTTGTTTTCAGCAGAATTCAGGCCAGTTGATACAGGCTAAACCACAAAGAGCGTATCCTACTTTTATAATTTAGTTTAATTAATACAGCGCTTTGACTTTAATGAGATATTTTATATGATGTTCTCCAGTACAATGCCTAGTAAGCTAGAACCTGTTAGAGAAAAATGATACTCACTGAAGTTAGTGTAGGCAAAAAGAGGGTACTTATTCTAAGGATACTGGGTTGTTTCCTGGACCTCAACGGCAGGCATCAGGGCTACTATTTGTGGCTTTGTGGGTTAGACTTACACAGCTTTAAGCAGGAGTACAGCCAGGCCTTATAAACAAACTGGAACCAGAGACTAAACCACTGTCAGGCTAGTCTCCTCTCTTCTCTCTGCTCCTGGCTGTCTGTGTGCTTTATTCTTCACTCTGGAGACTGGCAGTCTCCACTTCCCAGTCCATGAGAACATACACAGATACCAACAGCTACAATTATGTTTATTTAATTCAAGGAATCTCTGAAGGTGAATTCCAAACATTTAGCAAGGAACTCTGATTGGCACTGGGGTCAGGTGTGTGCCCCTGGACTCTAATGAGACAGGGCAGTGGAACATGTTACATAAGCATGGCTGTTCCCGCTGTAACCATAGGCAGCGTTAGAGGGTTGCAGAGATAGTCCCAAAGCTGGGGAGGACTTGGCAAACATTGGTGTCAGTTTTACTCAGCATATAGGGTTTAGTAATATTATTAATTTTATTTCTTCTTTCTGTTATAAAATGTCAGTCACGCCACAAAGTACAAGTTTCAGGAACATGTTTATTGCAAATAGATATTAATAGATATTGTACACTTCATATATATTTATTGTAAGATAACATTATTGGACCTTTTATTTAATAGATAATCAGAATATATAGAATTCTGTGATATGTTCTGTGAAATGCTCTATGAAGTGCTTTTGCTTTTTCCTAGTAAAATGTGTTCTGTTATAATCAGGGTAGGATTTTTCTCTTCCATTAAATCTCAGCTGATAGATATCATCATGGTGGTTTTAATTTCCTGATGTACCTCTTGTCTCTATCTTTTTGCTCTAACAATGCTATCATGGCCCAGAATGATAGCTTCTCCTCTCCTATCCCATGCCTCTTACCCAATTCCTAGACTATTTGTTCAAATTCCTCTTGTGCTTTAAGACATAACCTAAATGCCATAACCCTGTATGAAGCCTTCCCTAGACCACTCACCCAGAGGCAGTCTTTGCCTCTTCCGAATTCCCATTGCAACTTACCCATACATGTCTCGTGGCACATTGTGCTTCAGTCTTGGAGTATAGCTTTATACTCTCTAAAACAATGCTAACCAATATTTAGATATTGGCCTCAACAGATAGGGTCCTTGTGGCCTGAGCAGTCTCAGGACCTCGAAGTTTATATAGGTTACATCACCACAGATTTGGACTTGCAGGGTTTGGCCTGAAACTTCCAGACAAATGCTGTCGATGTAATCAGATGACTCTTCCAAAGGAGAGGTGCTATGACCCTGTTTATTACCTCTCTGGCACAGAAATCTTGATCCTTGCTTGGGACAGTAAGGGACCAGGTTTTCCATGTTTTCTGAAAGAAATACAGAAAGCAGACTTTCACCATCTACAAAGATTTTGTGTGAGAAGTTTTATAGATGTTAACTTTTTCTTAATTGTAGCTCATCTTTTGGAATAAATGAGCCACCCAGATTTTGGTGGAACTTAAAAAACATACGTTGGCTTCCTGTAAGAAAGGAAAAGCTCGGCCGGGCGCGGTGGCTCACGCCTGTAATCCTAGCACTCTGGGAGGCCGAGGCGGGCGGATTGTTTGAGCTCAGGAGTTCGAGACCAGCCTGAGCAAG
>NW_012142634.1:6383167-6383491 GCF_000956105.1 Propithecus coquereli
ATAATTTCTAATCTTCGGAAGTATATTACTTCTAGTAGGTTTGAATCAGTTGTTTTTCCCTTACTAAATGTTGGTATTTCAGTTACCATTGTTGTCTCTTCTAATAAGACAGTTTTTTTCAATCATATAATTCTAAAATTGTTTTAGTTTTCTAATCTTGATCCTGCAAAAGTAAACTAATGTTTGGACAATATAATACCACCTGAAAATTGTCTTGATTGGATGTTTGTTTCATAATATGTTTGCGTTGTTTTCACAGCTGGGTATTGAGTTCATTCATGGCAGCCTGATTTTTAAATTTCCTTTTGCAGCCCATTTTTTGAC
>NW_012142634.1:6383541-6384171 GCF_000956105.1 Propithecus coquereli
TCAGTACAATGTTGAAGTGTTAAGAACAGAAATCCTTGTTTTGTTATTGATCTGAGGTAGAAAACAGTCTTTCAGCTTAGAGTTTTATGTTGTTTATAGGTTTTTGTAGATGCCTAATCGGGTTTAGGAAGTTCCCTTGTATTTCTAGTTTGCTGAGGGCTTTTATCATAAATAGATGTTGGATTTTGTTAAATGTTTTTTGTGGGGTTTTTTTTTGTTTGTTTTTTTGTTTTTTTTTTGCAGTAGTTGAAATGTTTATGTGATTTTCTCCATTGTTTTGTTAATATGGTAAATTACAGTGATTGATTCTTGACTGTTAAACCAACCCTGAATTACTGGAATCAATTTCATTTGGTTAATACTATCTTTTAAAAATATTGCTGGATTGAATTTCCTAAAATTTTGTTAAATTTTACATCCTTATTTGAACATTAGAGATATTAGTCTGTCCTTCTATTTTCTTGTTTTTTGTTTGCCAGAGTTTGGAATCATGGTAACATTAACCTTAACATGTGATTTGGGAAATGTTCCCTCTTTCTCTATTTCTAACAGATTCTAGGTAAAATTATTGTTATTTATTCTTTAAGAATTCACCAACGAAGCAATCTAGACCTGGAGGGTTTTTTTTTT
>NW_012142634.1:6384221-6385415 GCF_000956105.1 Propithecus coquereli
GTTAAGAGTCAGTATGCATTTGATTAACATAAGTTGAGTGGAAAAACTGTCTAAATATTACTCTTCTTACTGATTGACTTAAAGACCATCTAAATTCATACCAAGTTGTTTTTATTAAATTAGGCAAATTGGAAAACTCTAAGGGCTATCTGAATTAGTCATCTGTATATTTAAGCATCTTAAAATAAATTTGGCATATTGAGGTTTTGTTTGTTTTTGCTTTACTTTTAATAGCTTTATTGAAGTATAATTTAGACACAGTAAAAGTCACTAAGTATACAGTTTGGTGAATTTTGGTAATTGTATACAATCATGTAACCTCCACCTCAATCAAGATAGAGAATATTTTCACCATCCCATAAACATTACAGATGCTCTTCAACTTACAATAGGGGTATGTCCAGGTAAACCCCTCAAAAGCTGAAAATATTATAAGTTGAAAACTCAATATTTTCAATTTATGATGAGTTTATCCAGACATACCATCATAAGTTAAGGAGCACACTGAAAATGTGTTGCTTTCACATCATCATAAAGTGTAAAAATCATGAGTCAGGGACCATCTGTGACTTGTGTTCCTTCTTCTGAATCCCCAGCCTCCAATCCCCAGTCCTAGGCAAGTAGTAATCTGCTTTCTGTCACTATCATCTTGCCTTTCCTAGAATTTCATACAAATCAGATCATAAAGGATATAGTCTTGTGCATTTATCTCCTTTCACTTAGCATGCCTTTGAGATTTATTCATGTGTTGTGTATATTAATATTTTCTTTTGTTGCTGAGTAATATTCTTTATATGGATATACAATAGTTTATCAGTTCACCAACTGACCAGTTCTTGACTCTTATGATTGATGCTCTGTGAATATTGGCATGAAAGTTTTTGAGTGGACATGTTCTCATTTCTCTTTGGCAAATACCTAAAAGTAGTATTTCTGGGTCATATGGTAAGTGTATGCTTAACATGGTAAGAAACTGCCAGACTGCTTTCCAAAGGAGCTGTACCATTTTTTAATTCCCACTAGCAATATATAAGAGTTTTGGTTGCTTCACATCCTCACCAGCACTTGGTATTGTCAGTGTTTAATTTCAGCGATTCTAGCAGATAAGTAGTATGTCATTGTGGTTTTCATTTTTATTTTGCTAATGACTAATTGAATATCTTTTAATATGTTTATTGGCCATTTGTGTATCTT
>NW_012142634.1:6386760-6387070 GCF_000956105.1 Propithecus coquereli
TAATTTAATTCCGTTATGATCAGAGAATATACCCTATGTAAGTTCAGTATTTTTGAATTTGTTGACACTTATTTTGCGACCTTTCCACATCTTGGCAAATTTATCATGTGCACTTGAAAAGAATATATATTTTGCCATTGTTGGGTATAGTGTTCTGTAAACTTCAATATGTCAAGATTCATAATGTTCAGATGGTCTGTGCCTCTGCTTATTTTTTCTAGTTATATTGGTTGCTGAGAGAGTGGTGGAGAAACCAGTTATGCCTCTAATAACATGTTTAATAAAGTTACATTGCAAAAGGATGTGCATA
>NW_012142634.1:6387905-6388811 GCF_000956105.1 Propithecus coquereli
TTAACAGAATATTTGGCAAAGTCCTTTTTGAGATGTCCTTGAAGAACAGGACTAAGAAATGTGGGCTGGAGGATAATACAATTAGACTGATTTGTCACTGAACTTAGTAAGCACTGATTTAATTCTTATCATCCAAAGAGATGTGGTGTTGTCAACAGAAAAGAACTCAATCTCTGTGGAATAACTTAAAGAGGTTTATTCTGAGCCAAATACGTATGACCATGGCCTGGAGAGCCACGCCCAAGAAGCCTTGAGCAAGTGGTCTCCCACATGGTTGGGTTACAGTCTGGTTTTATACATTTCAGGGAGACAGGAACTATACGTAAAGTCACAAATCAGTACATGGAAGGCATACAGTGGTTCGGCCCAAAAAAGCAGGACATCCCAAAGGGGAGAAATACAGGATTGGTGGATTTAAAGATTTTTTGATTTGTAATTGTTTAAAGAAATGAAGCTTTGTCTAAAGCCTCGGAATGTTTTATGTTTAGATAAGAAAGTCTGTTAATCAGAGACAAGCCCCCTGACATGTATTTGTTATGTCAGTTGAGGACCTGCAGTTTTTCTTGCATAGCCTTAGGCCTGTTAATGAGTTACAAAGGCTATCTCCAGGAAGAGACAGGGACATGATGAAACATGTCTGACCTCCTCCCTTCTCATGGCCAGCAACTCAGCTTTAGGGTATTTCTGGGGTCCCCTTGGCCAAGAGGTGGTCATTCAGTCAGCTGGAGGAGGGGTAAGATTTTATTTTAGTTCACAGCTTTTTATCTTTTTTTAAACCCATGATTTGTATTAGGATAAATAGCATGATGATGATTTTTTTTTAAGTTCACAGATGTTAATCTGAGATACGTATTCCTAATAAATTGAATGACAGATTTGTTTATAAAACAAAATGATTTTGATGAG
>NW_012142634.1:6391404-6392692 GCF_000956105.1 Propithecus coquereli
TGCTGAAACTATAACTCCAAAATTAGATAGATTAGTGGTGTGCAAGCTTAAAAGGAAACAAGACAATCTTTTATGAAGAAAAGAGGTAAAAGAAACAATGTCTTATGTTCCCTGTATAAGTGTGAAATTAAGAGCATTTGCTAATAATCAGTAATAAAAATTAGGGAAAAAAGGAGGTAATTTAGTATTTGCCCTGATTGTTCCTACTGAAAACTTTATCTCTTTTTCCATCTGGGATGTTTATTTCCAGTATCATTTGAAGTAAGAAAAGAAAAGAGGAAAATATTATTTGCCAGTAGAAAATAAATTAAGAAACTAAAGTACACTTGTTACTGAAAGGCCAGCACTTGTCCCCAAGGCCACATCAGAAGAACGAGGACAAGCAGTTTGAGGAAAAGAAAAGAGAAGTTTATTAAATTGCTGGCAAATTAGGAGGATGGTAGACTCTAGTCTTAAAGTACCACTGTCCTATCTATAAGCAGAAATACAGAGCTTTTAAAGGGAGTTTTCAGCTTCAGGATATTGCTGTTTAACTGTAGCATCTCTGGTTAAGACAGTCTCACGACCTCTGTCCGGACAGTTGGGTTGAGCCATCTCCTGTGGTAGCAAAAACAAAGAACACTCCTCTGTTCCTCTGACTACTGGCCTCAGGCAGGAATGCAGATTTTAATTCCCAGAAAGGGTGAGGAGGGTTTATAGAGACAGTTCATAAGACATTTTACCCTTTCTCAGGCTGTTACCTCTATTACATACTAATTACCTATACTAGCTTCAGTTCACTTCTCAACCCATCCCATGAACCTCCATTCTATTTTTAAGAGCAAAGAGTATAAATCACAAAAATCACATTCCAAACCCAGGTGTTAATTTTTAAACTTTATAGTATTCAGACTCATACAATTTAATTTTTTACCCATTTGCTACCCTTAGCTTTCTGTAACTAGAAATATTTACATTCTAAATTTTGGTAATCTTTATATTAAGAATACATTTATGTTCCTGGATTTCAGAGAATGTGTCCTTAAGGGCTTTATTGAAAGCCTTAAGTTAGTAAAGCACTTTAATTAACACTATATGGTAATTATTTGCTATATCTTAAGGTAGGAACTTGGATGGATGTTTTGGGAGATGGATGTTTTGGGAGATTTAAGCAAAAATGTTTTCTGGAGGGGTTTTGTCTTTTGTAAACCTGCAAGGAATCCAAATGTGAAACTTGACCACATTTGCCATTTCTTGAGCATAATATCATTAAGATTTTCCTTAAAATAAAAACAACTTTACAAAACCT
>NW_012142634.1:6394730-6395737 GCF_000956105.1 Propithecus coquereli
TAGTCCTAACATATAAATCTTTAAGATACTTTATCTTTAGACTACTTTTTGTACAACCTCTCTAATTTCCCTTCCTTTCCCACCTTCTACTCCTCTATTTTTTATCGAATGTGAAAGTAAGGGTAAGTCAATGGTTACTTTTCAGTATGACCACCATCATTAATACTCTGAGCCTAAAATTGATAGTATTAGCACTACCACCCACCTTAGTCAGAACTGCATAATGAATAGGAGAGGAACTAACATTCCTTGTCCAGGAGGGCACACTCGAACTGTCCTGTGGCCCCATATTGTCTGAATGGCCAGCCATTTGTTAATATGTTGTTATTCAGAGTTTAGCCCAAATCAATCGTGGAAACGTGTTACTTGCATGCCTTCCTATCAGTTGGATTGTTATCAACAACAATAAAAACTCTGTTGATACGCAGATTATTTGCTTGTATGTATATGTCTAAGCAGTGGGACTCAACGTGCACAGCAGCGGGAGAAAGTCCCAGCCTTTTCAGACCTTTGTAGTACCTGCTTCACCCATTCTAGGCTTGTCAAGAGATTCCTTGAACACATGGCTGGTCACAGTTGATCTTTTACGGGGAAATGTGATATGTTCTTTCACAGCTAAGACAATAAATAAGGTAGAGCAGTTCCCAAACTAAGGAGCAATTGCCCTTGGTTACATGTCAAAGAAACTGTCTTTGATTCAAATCCATCATGATGGTAAAATAATGAAAATTATTTAGTTGCACACCTGGGAGCCCAACTAAGTGAACATTTTCACATGGAAATCCCTCTGATCAAGACATAAGCAGTGCTTCTCAAACTTTCATGTGTATGCCAGTCACCCAGACATGATGTTAAAATGTGCATTGTGATTCAGAGACCTGGAGCGGGACCTCAGAGTCTGCATTTCTAACAAGCTCCCAGATGTTGCTGATGCTGATGCATAGCACCTAGGAGGGGCCTAGATACAGATTTCATTCATTATATAGTTGTTTAATAATATAATAACC
>NW_012142634.1:6396640-6398616 GCF_000956105.1 Propithecus coquereli
GCTCAGTAGTAGAATTCATTTTACTGTTTCCTCAAGTTTTGAATATGTTTGAAATATTCCAAAAGAAAAATCCAGACTTGGATGACTCAGCCCTGAGAGGTATGTGGCCATATCCATAAAGCACCTGCTGATAGAGGAAGAGATGAGATGAGGGCAGATTTTTTTGGTCATAAAAAATGGGTTTAGATGGGGCACAGTGGCTCACAACTGTAATCTTAGCACTCTGGGAGGCCAAAGTGGGAGGATCGTTTCAGGTCATGAGTTCAAGACTAGTCTGAGCAAGAATGAGACCCCCATCTCCACAAAAAATAGAAAAATTAGCCAGGCATGGTGATGCACACCTGTAGTCCCAACTACAAGGGAGGCTGAGGGAGGAGGATCGCTCAAGCCCAGGAGTAGTTTGAGGTTGCAGTGAGCTATGATGACACCACTGCACTCTAGCCCCAGGGTGACAGAGTGAGACTGTCTCCAGAAAAAAAATGGGTTTAGATTGAGTTGAAGTTTTTTGCCTACTACACATCATTAGAGGGATTTGTTTTTCATTTATGCATATGTCAAACTACAGTTTTGCTGGGACATAGTGTGATTAGAGGGAAGTAGTAGAAGTTAGGGCTGGATAAATCAAAAAGAGCCATATTAGAAAGGTCTAAATTTCAGGGTGATGAGTTTGTAGGCTAAAAGTTTTTGAGCCAAAGCTTTAGGAAAATTTGGCAATGGTATGTTTGGTGATTAAAGTAGGAAAGGTCTGAGTGAGGGACTGTAGTTAAGGACTGTTTATTACTATAGTTGAGGCCAGTGATCAGGAGGATCTGAACAGGGAAGGAACATAGGCTGGAATTCTGAGTTAGACTTGCCAGCTAAATGGATCTGGGGAGTCAGTCAGCTCTATCTCCAGGATTAAAATGGGGTTACCTGGGAATGGCAAGTTGATTCATAGTAGTGAGAGCAGAGGATGAGACAGTCAAAGAAGGGTTTTAACCACACTGAAAATATAGTGACCAACAAAACATCCAGGTGGTGTGATGTCCAGAGGTTGGGAATGTAGGACTAAGAAGAGAGGAAACCAACCAAAGAAAAAGTTGATAGTTTTTGAAACTATTGGAGTGGCTGTAATTAGCAGGGAGAGAGCAAAAAAGGCTGAAAGAACTAGTGACAGACAAACCTTGATAACATAAGGAGTAGGGGTAGGTCATATAGGTGGAATAAAAGAAACCAGAGGAGAGATGATCAGAATTTAGTACAGTGTCATGGAAACTAAGGAAAAGCAAGTTTTGAAAGAAGAAAAAATATGAGTGAGGATAAAAATATGAGTATGGAGACTACAAAGGAAAAATTTTGTAAAATTTCGTGAAGAATATTTTGTAAATGTACATTTCGCTACAATTTCCCATTTTCCCTGTGTATGGTGACTTTTGGGACACGCCGTATATACAAATAATGGGATACTTCCTCCTCTGAAATAAGATAATAAAAATTATTAGCAGGAAGAAAAGGCAGCTTCTTCTTGATCTTTTTGGTAAATAAGGTGACATCATCTGCAGAGTAAAACAGAGTAGAAAGGGTGGGCTTTCGGGGAACAGGAAAGGTTTGCAGCTAGTGTTTTGGAGACTTAGTTGTTCAGAGAACAATCAAAAGGATGCTAAGCAGCACTGAACACCCTGCTGAAGATGGATAGCATGACTTGCTGCTAGATCCAGGTGGTGAGCTCAGCAGCAGGAAGGGAGAATGGTGGGGCTGGCAAAGCTGGAGATCAAAAAGACCAGGTATATAGTAAAGAGGAAAGGACTAGGACAAGAGAATGAAAAATATTGGTGAGAACATCATTGTAATCTTGAGACTGAGGTTGGGTAGAAAAGCAGGTGGTATCAGGAGACCAAGAGGACCATGAGAAGCAAGGAGGAATGATTGGGCCAGGAAATTGCCAAAAAACGGGTTAAGTTAGCAGACAGGATAATAAGAGGTGAAAAATAGGAGAC
>NW_012142634.1:6399456-6402281 GCF_000956105.1 Propithecus coquereli
AGGAGTTAGCACCTTGGCACTCTTAGGGATTCTGTGTCATCTGGTTTGACAAGGTAATTCATTTCCAGGATATCAGCACATTCAGGTTTTGAGAATCAGTACACTGATTTATCCAAAGCCAAATAAAATAGTTTTGAGATTTTCGTGTTACTCTTCCGTTAGTTAAATAATCAGAGGTAATGGCAATTATATTTAACAAATTTAGGCAATTTTTATTGCAGTAGTTTACATGCTTTCCCTTTTAAAATCTTAAACCAGGTGTGAAAATCACATCGACACTGCAAGTGTTGAAGCTCATCAAGCAGGCTGGTGACCGGGTCCTGGTGTACTATGAAAGGCCTGTGGGCCAGAGTAATCAGGGTGCAGTGCTGCAAGATAATTTCAGCCAGCTGGAAGAAAACTTTTTGTCAAGCTCATGCCAACCAAATTATGAAGAGGAAGCCAGCGGGCTGGCAGTAGATGCTGAAAATAGAGAGCTGGATTCTGAATTTGAAGACCTGGCAAGTGATGTCAGAGCACAAAACGAGCTCAAAGATGAGGCACAATCATTAAGTCATAGTCCCAAACGTACTCCAACAACACTTTCTCTTAAACCCCTTGGAGCTATATCACCAGTTCTAAACCGTAAATTAGTTGGGGGAAGTCACCCACTACCACCAAAAATTCCACCCAAAGAAGGAAATAAACCCTCACCCCTAAAAACTTCTGAGATAACAGACCCAGCACAAGTGTCAAAACCTACCCAAGGATCCACTTTTAAACCACCTGTGCCACCACGACCACAAGTGAAAGTCCCTTTGCCTTCCTCTGATGCCCCAAATCAGGCAGAACCAGATGTGCTTGTTGAAAAGCCAGAGAAGGTACTGCCACCTCCTCCTCCTACAGATAAATCTGAAAAGCAAGCAAAAAATGTGGATCACACAGAAGATGTGGCTACATCTAAGCAGTTTTCAGCAAAGCAAGAAGTGAGTAAAGATCTTACTTCAGAAAGTTCCTGCCCTACTAAGGACAGTTCCGATGACCATCAAACATGGGAATCATCAGAAATTCTTTATCGTAATAAGCTAGGAAAATGGTCAAGAACCAGAGCATCCTGTTTGTTTGACATAGAAGCCTGCCACAGATACTTAAACATTGCACTGTGGTGCAGGGATCCTTTTAAGTTGGGGGGTCTCATCTGTTTGGGGCACATTAGTTTAAAACTTGAAGAAGTGGCTTTAGGATGCCTTGCTACATCAAACATGGAATACCTTTCAAAATTCAGACTGGAAGCCCCATCACCTAAGGCTATAGTCACTAGAACCGCACTACGAAATCTGAGTATGCAGAAGGGATTCAATGACAAATTTTGCTTTGGTGACATTACTATTCACTTCAAATATTTAAAAGAAGGAGAAACAGACCACCATATAGTTACTAACATAGAGAAAGAAAAAGAACCCCATTTGGTCGAAGAAGTTTCTGCTCTCCCTAAAGAGGAGCACTTTGTTGGACAGATGGCTTTAACAGAAAGTAAACATAGTTTCCAGGATACTCAGTTCCAGAACCCAACTTGGTGTGATTACTGTAAGAAAAAAGTTTGGACTAAAGCTGCTTCACAGTGTATGTTTTGTGCTTATGTTTGCCATAAAAAATGTCAAGAAAAGTGTCTAGCTGAGACTCCTCTTTGTGGAGCAACTGATAGGCGAATAGATAGGACTCTGAAAAACCTCAGGCTGGAAGGACAGGAAGCCCTTTTAGGCCTGCCGCCTCGTGTTGATGCTGAAGCTAGCAAGTCAGTTAATAAAACAACAGGTTTGACAAGGCATATTATCAATACTAGCTCTCGTTTGTTAAATTTGCGTCAAGTCTCTAAAACTCGCCTTTCTGAACCAGGAACCGATCTTGTAGAACCTTCACCAAAACATACACCCAACACATCAGACAACGAAGGCAGTGACACAGAGGTCTGTGGTCCAAACAGTCCTTCTAAACGGGGAAACAGCACAGGAATAAAGTTAGTGAGAAAGGAGGGTGGTCTGGATGACAGTGTTTTCATTGCAGTTAAAGAAATCGGTCGTGATCTGTACAGAGGCTTGCCAACAGAGGAAAGGATCCAGAAACTAGAGTTCATGTTGGATAAACTGCAGAATGAAATTGATCAGGAGTTGGAACACAATAATTCCCTTGTTAGAGAAGAAAAAGAGACAACTGATACAAGGAAAAAATCACTTCTTTCTGCTGCTTTGGCCAAATCAGGTGAAAGACTGCAAGCTCTAACACTTCTTATGATCCACTACAGAGCAGGCATTGAAGATATAGAAACTTTAGAAAGTCTGTCTTTAGACCAGCACTCCAAAAAAATAAGCAAATACACAGATGATACAGAAGAAGACCTTGATAATGAACTAAGCCAACTAATAGACTCTCAGCCATTCAGCAGCATATCAGAGGACTTATTTGGCCCATCTGAGTCTGTGTAACAGTCTATTTAAACTTTCAAATGATTGGGAAAAAGTTGCATCTAAAGCACCACAGATAAAACCACATTTAAAATCCTCTTATAACGCACTTTGGCCTGCTTCTCCACAGTTACTTGCTTGTGTAAGAACAAGAATGAAAAAGGTGGTTCTCCAGGAAAAACATGACCAGCTCACTAATTGGTTATTTTGGATTGCATTTATAGCGATGCTTTTTTGGGTTTATACTGGGAATTTATTTTTACTAATTTATTTTTAACTTTTTCTAATTATGTAATTATGTAAGCTAACTTTTCATGTTTATGTATGTGTGATGTCTCATTGTGTTATTTTCCTTCCTCTTGGTTTTTGAAACAGTGTGAAATA
>NW_012142634.1:6403253-6404836 GCF_000956105.1 Propithecus coquereli
CTAGTTTTAAACTAGATGGAACAGCTTTTATGGTTGGCAGGAAAAAGCATAATATAATATTAAAGATTGTGTCCCAGGTCTATAGTCCAGAACTCTAAGAGTTTAAGTTCTTCCATTAATGAACAGCAACCATAGGCAAGTCACAAAAAGATGTCATACCTTAGTATTCCCATCTCTAAAATGGGAATACTACTACTTTACCTCACAAGATTGTTGTGAGGAAGACAATAGCATAACTGCAAAAGTGCTTTGAACAGTAAAAAGCTATACAAATAAAAGGTATTATTTGTGAGTGAGAAAAACATTTTTGAGGGTAGAAAAGTTATTCTACTTTTAAAATCAATAGCCAACTCTCATACCTATTGTTATTTTATCAAGTGAAATATTGACACTAAATACCTTTCTTGGTCAAGTTTATAACAAAAATATATCTGCGTATACCTGCCTTTTTAAAAGAACACTGCTATAGGAGGCTTTACACACCAAATTCCCTGAAATGTTGTTCCATAAACTTATGCTTGAAACAATCTGCCCAATGTATAACCACATTTCATCCTATAAAAAATAACTTACCATTGATAACCTGGAAGGTGGCGTGTCTGTAAGTGGCTTGTGTTTATTGATTAAACCATGAAAGTTTTAGTGATACCCAAGCATGCTGCTGAAACTGATGCATTTGAAAGAGCCGTAGAAATGATGGCAAAACTTTGGTTTAATAAGAACCTATTCATATTTTAAAAGTATTTAACTCTGTAGAACCACAGTTACGGAAAGCTCAGTAATGCTGCTAATGACATTTGTAAAACATACCTTTAACATAGTGCAATATTTTTATATCTACTGGGAGAGGCAGTAGAGGCATTGCAGTTGTACTTTAGTGCAAGGGGGAACACTTCACATAGCCTATAGTAAGTTATAAGGCTTCAATGAAAAAAGTTGTATTATATTACATTACTGATGTAATCTTGCTACCATGCTATGTTATCAATAGCTAAAAAATAATAAAGACTACCACAGAAAACAAGAATATCTTCATTTGATAACATCTAGAAAGTGATTGCTACATCTCTATGGAATTATTGTCTGGTATAATTTGGCCATGCAGACAAGCTTATCAAAGTCTACTTTTGCTAAACAAAATTGCTATTTTGCAAATTTCTCAAAAGCATTAATTTTTATTATTTCCTTAACTTGTGGATTATCAAATTATGGATTTGCCTCTGTTATATATTATCCATTAGACTATTTAAAGTGTATCTTCTACATTGGTATTTAGATGAATGATTGGGTTAGACAAACTGAGCAAAATTTTAGGAATCAATTAATAGACTACATTTCTTCATATCAAGCCTTATATTCAATATAAGAACCACTTGAAATACTGTATGGATATTTTGACTCTTGGAGGAGAAAACAACTTTAAAATATTGAGAGTACTGTCAAGTTCTAAATTTAAGTATAGCTGAACTTTTTTAAGGCAATTTGAAAATGTCTGGCCTTTACTAATAGTAAGATAATAAAGAATAAAATCTTAAGTTCCCTAAAAGGGAGTAAATTTAAAATCACTTCAATTTAAAAATATA
>NW_012142634.1:6406130-6441508 GCF_000956105.1 Propithecus coquereli
AAGAAGTAGAAACTGTCTTGCCTTTTTGTTTTGGCCACATAAGAGTTCCTCCAGAGCCATCTTCCAAAGTAGCAGACTTGTGTAAGTTGCTCATTGCAAATAAGTGAATAGGAAGCTTGTTTGTTTCAAACACGCTGCACTTGGAAACCAGACTTCAAATCATGGAAGCCACACACATAAGCTTCATGAAGCAAAAAAAGTATTAGCCACTTCCTGGAGAATAAGCAATGGTCCTAAGGTGAGGAGTCTTTGTTCTAAAATTCTTTGCTCCTTGCTGTCCAAGTTAACACACAGTTTTAGCTTAACAAAACTGACCTTAACTTTTGTTTATGATTATAGAACTGCAGAATTAACAAGTATTATTTGAGACATCTTCACACTCCAGTCATATCTCATACAAAACAAAAACTGACCATGTTCACTAACAGTATTTGCTGCTGCACTGAAAAGGCACATCAATATTTTGTCACGCTTAGAAAAACTACACTACACTGTACACTAGATAATACAGTTAACACAACATTTTTAGATGTTTGGTTTTTCTTTTCTGCCTGTGAAAGGGGATGAGTCCTGACCACCCTATTTTTTTTTTTTTACCCATTTTCCTAATACATGATTGAAGATAATTTCATTCCTCCCATCTTCATTAAAAATTTGTTTTCACATTGATGTGAACAACTTTCAGGAAGTCTAGAAAATAATTTTAGAACCTAAAATTAATAGATCCCTAGAAAACACTTGGATGGCCTGCAAACAGGTATAGTCTGATAGTATAGTCTGATTTTCTAAATTCAGCAGCCACTAGCCTATTAAGTTTCTTTTTCTAAAACTTGAACTAGGCGGTGATCATGGTTTAAACAACCTTAACAATGTTACATATACCCTCAATTTTCTTTCATCCAGTAAGAATCAAGTATATATCTTAAAGGGAAAGCTGCTAGTTCAAAACTATACATCTGGGTGCTTTTCTCTGCTTTCAGAACATTGATTATTTTTCCCTTGTTGGCTTTAATGTTTGCTGCCAACCACATGACATGTAAACATAATTTACAACCATCTCTTTCCAGGTAGGTGATTATGTGAAAAACTGATGCCATTTAAGATTTATGGATAAATCCAAAAGATGACTGACTCAAGTTCTTGTCCCCTGCACATGAGATAACTAGCCTTTAACTCATAAATATATTGATATTGATAGTAACTACAAGTTAAATAACACTCATTCAGTGTCTATATAATATATGCTGTCTTACTTGATTCTGTTTTTCAGACTTCCTTCTAGTTTCTCTTTGTTGGAAGAGTCTCAGAGATAATGTGTGCTTTAATTTTAAACACTCATTACCAATATTCAGAAAAAATATAAGATTTTTGCCCAAGTGTTCATGAATGTAAGTTAAAAAATTATATTTGATTTGGATTCAAATATTTATAGATTTACACTATACCTATTTCGTCAAAATATATTGTGTAATATTTAATAAAATCAAATACATAAAATAAAGTTTTAACACTATTTATACAAACCCCTAGAAAAGCTTCTTTTTCTTTATAAGGCTGTTGGCAATCAATCATAATCATGGAAAAGAAATAATAACCTTTGGTTGTTTTCCTCTTTCACCAGGGATGGATGATATGACTAAGACAGTTCTGGATGAGTCGTTTCACTGGAAACACTGTTTTATACAATTAAATACTTTGATGACTGTTGAGGATCTCAGTCACTTTCAGATTCTTCATCATCACCTATCGGATATGACTGGATATTATTCTGAGTGTACATTTTCGTTTTAATAGGGCAGTTGTGATCCATGAGAATAGCCTAAAAGAGAGCAAAGTGCAAGCATATTAACTTCTCGTTTCATAAAGATAGGACAGTTTAAAGCTACTGTTTTTAAAGATTACTAGTTTGGAAGCTATGTATTATTTACTTATATTAACCAATCATTTAGAGCAATCACCAGGTATCTGGCCTAGAAGCCCTGGAGTTCTGCACTCTGAAAATCCGAGGCAATAGGAGATGGCAGAAGCAGTCTCTGGCATTTTTGTTATACTTGTCAGAGGCCATGAGTCAATTCTGGGAACTTATACGCTATGAAGGGAGAGGCGGGTTAGGTTTAAAAAGAGTTATATCTTGGAATTGGGGTGGGGGTATCCTGGAGGTCACCCAGTACAACTTCTGTTCGCAGGCTTCGTTGTGCTATGACATTTTATAAGGACAAGGACGTGCTCTCTCCCTAATGAGGGAAGGTTTCCTGTTAGAAACTTACCTAAGGCTATACTGAAACCCATCTCCATTGTTTCCACTCATGGATCTGGTTCTGGTATCTTCACAGACATAGCCCCTTAGGGGTTTTTTCCGTAGGCTAAACATCCTAGGGCTTTTATCTTTTCATAAATGTGATTTCCAGACCATATCTCCCCAAATCCTGGCTGGCATCCTCTATGTCACATGTATGATTTTTTTAAAAAATATATTCCTCTTCTGATGAACATGAAATTCTCATGCCTTTTACTGCTACTAAAAATTAAACAAAAAACAATGCGACCAAAAAATAGTGATGCTTTGCTTTCAAACCATACCTTCAATAAGCACTTGTAGTCAATTACTCCTGAAAGTGGACAGAACCACGCAAGTAGTATGATTACACAGCTGACGTTTATCATGCCAGGACCATGCTAAGCATCTTATATTACCTCAACTTCACAATAACCCTGTGTGCCAGGTTGAAAAAACAGACACAGGGCAGTTAAAGAATCTGACCAAGGGATGTACAGCTAGAATGGGGCAGGCAGGAGCCTCAGGGCAAAGCCCACTGTTGCAGCACCCCATGGTAGTTGGAAGAGTGCAGAGGACGGCAGTGGGATGTCAACTAAAATGAATTCTCACCAAGTAGATTTTGCAGAGTTTTTCTCCTTCACATGAACTACTCCCCCAGTATCTTTTTGTGCAGTTTGCAAATCTAAACGGATTAAAATGTATCTGATGTCAGCCTGTTACAACCCATCTTGGTGTCTGTTAGCCATCCCACAGATTTGATAAGACTCCACTCAGCGCTTAACTCATTTATCATTTCCCAAGACATTCTCAAATGATCGGCCTGTGTGACATGTGCAGATAAGGACCTCCTTGACCCTCTGAGTTAGGCTGCCAGCTCAACCTGTCAGCTTCAAATTTAACTTTCTCATGCTGCTGCTTGCCAAGTGAACTGACATGTCTATATAAAGAGCTCAATTTCTAAAAATAATTGAGGCAACAGACTTTTTATACCAGGACCATTCTACTTACATTACACAAAGGTTTAACCCTTCCAATAACTAAATGTCTCATCTCCCCAGATGAGTGATTCTCAAGGAAATGTGCCCAAGGATCACTGTGGGGTGTGGAGGGGTGAAAAATGAAATTGCAGGTCCCTACCCTCACATGACAGTGACATCAACAAGCTTCAGGAAACACTGTCGAGGTTACATGGCATTATCTGAGACTACAGCGCAGTCATTCAGCTGACAACAGCTTACAGGGAAACTGCTAGGTGTTGTGTCAGTGCCGTTAAGTTACTATCCCAGCAAAGTAGTTACCTTCCTGCGTGGGTAAGGACAGGTACTCCAGGGTCCCAGGTGGAGGACTCACTGTGAGTTAGGTGCCCAGGGAAAGCAATACGGGAGAGGTGGGCATTGAGGTGAACCTCAAAAGATGGATTTGTACAGCAAGGGAGGTGACAATGAGCAAAACACAGGTTATTTACCAAGCAGGACACAAAGTAAGCCAGCCTGGCCACCACACAGATCTGGTGAGGAAGCACAGTGAGACAGCAGCTGGAAAGAATGCCAGGCCTGGGGCCTCAACCCTTACTTGGCCCATAGACAGTGAGGTCACTTTAAAAAGAATGGCCATCCTTATTCACAATTACCTGCCATCTCCTGGTTTATCCACAATAGACCTGAATATATGTATTTGTTAATCCGAGGACCACCAAGACCTGGGACAGGGCATGTAATATGAACTCAACAAAACACTGCATTGCAGGGAAAGAAGTTCAGTCAGACTCGTTACTTGGCATCGCACAGACTCAAATGATTGGAATTTGTCAATTTACCCAAACCATATTTGTCCACAGCCTATCTGTTTTCAGATAAAGAAGTTTTCTTCCTCAAAATGTTGTTTTATAGCTTTTAAAACCTAGCTTACTGGCTTCTGAATTTCTCTTCAAAGGTTTATTGTGCAATAGCTATACTTTTTTTAAAAAACATTATACACGATTAAATAAGCGTGATGGGCCGGGCAAGGTGGCTCACATCTGTAATCCCGGTACTTTGGGAGGCTGAGGCAGGAGAAACACTTGAGGCTAGAAGTTCGGGATCAGCCTGGGCAACATGGCAAGACCACATCTCTACAAAAAATTTAAAAATTATCCAGGTGTGGTGCACACCTGTGATCCTCACTACTGAAGAGGCTGAGGCAGGAAGGTCACTTGAACCCAGTAGATAGTTAAAAGTTGCAGTGAGCTGTGATTCTGCCACTGCACACCAGCCTGGGCGACAGAGCAAGACCGCGTCTCTTAAAACAACAGCCAGGAAAAGAGGCCTGAATAGCATCAAGTGGTAAGTCCAGTGCGTAAGGAACAAGTCCAGGGAGGCCTGGGGAGCAGGCAGGTAAATTAGACCAGCTCTCCACGTGCCGCTGTGGCTGTGGGGAGGAGGGTGTGGTTCAACTCTCCACTCAGGAGAAAATCCAAACAAGGGGATTGGCATTTGAATTCAGAGCAAAAGCCCACTTACTGAGAAGTGAGCCCTCGCCCCTGCCAAATGCCTAGTTCATGAAACTTGTTGGACCAAATGAAATGTAAAGGCAATACAGACACAAAGCTGGGACAGTGAGAAAATGAAAGCATTTAGAAAGGTAAGAGCTCTGGTCTTCGAGACTTTGATGGGTATCAGGCCTTTTTACCATAACTAGAAAAAAAACAGTGATGGCTTTACAGCCACGATGTAAATGCCCTGCAAAGGGAAAAATTTCTGTAAATGGATTATACTACTATGCGGAGCATATTTGGTCTCATTAGCCTCAGGCTCCCCCTCCTTGCTAAGCCACGGCATCCAGAAAATGGAGTTGTTGCTGGAAGGGCTTTATGGGACAACTATCAGAGCCATCCAGTAAAATCAAGCTGCGATCAATCAAACCACCTAGTTTCCTGCCAAGGCAATAATCAGAAACTTAAAGAGTAAAAAGAAATACCCTATATTTAAAAATAATTCAACCTCGAAAAAAAAAAAAATCCATGCCAGAACACAGCTATTCTCAACTGGGTATTTTGAGAGTTTAAGGGCTACCATGTAATTGTCTTACAACAAACACATTTTTCTCAAACAGCAGTGTTGATATTTCTTACACTTGCAGAGCAACTTGAGTAACAAACTGTTTCTCTACCTATACTGATCACACCGATTATAAAAAACAGAAACCCAGTAAACCAAATGGAAGGAAAACACAGTGCTCTCAAACTGGTTCATGGTTCTATGACTTTGTGATCCATGAAAACAACATTAGATCTTTCAATATAAAACATCTGAAGTCCAGACACCTTGTTATCAGGATGCTGTCTGATGAAAGAATTGTCTGCTGAGGGTCGTATGCCTTCTGGCTCTCACAGCCCCCTGCATTTGGTAACTGTAATCCTGGACGCAGGCACTTGTCGGTACTGGGTTTTCTCAAGTGCACAGTGATCGATTCTTCCTCCTCCATGGCATGTCCTGCCCGAATGCCCCCTTGTCATTAGGTGCTATCGGCTTCCTCTGCTTTCTCCCTGCTCTGCGTGCACAATGAGTAGCAGCAGCTGTTGGCTGACACCTCAAATGTTACCATTATGCCAGTCAAGTGCCATCTGACGTGATGCCTTCAATTACGGGCATCAATTATGGGCAGGGAGATGCACATTTCCCTTGTTTTTAATGATTTATCTTGCTAGGCGCTTATTAAGGATTGTGACATTTTACAGTGAAAGTGGCTTTCTGGAAAACTAATTCTTGCTTTGCCTTTCAGGATTGTCTCTTCTACTTCCTTCAGCATTTTTTTTTTTTTTAAATGAACTGAAGCTCTGGTTCCAGTGGGGAAAGAGGCACTGAGGCCCACCTTCTGCCAGTCACTCTGCGGAGCGCAGCAGCGGCTGGCTAGGCCAGCACACCCTCTGCTCATCCTCTGACCCCATTCACGTCCTCCCAGGCCTCAGATAAGCCACCGTGCTGCCGTCCACTAACAGACAACACAACAGCCACTAATGTCTGCCGCCTTGGCAAGGGAAATCCAGTCGGCAGGCCTGGGGTCTGTATATCTGTATAGCAAAGGGAAGTTCTCACATCACAGAGGGAAGCAAGGGAGGAGATTCAGGTACTGCTGGGCTGACGCAGCAAGCCAGAGAGTTAGCTAAAAGCAAGATGCAAGATGCAAGAGTGGGGTGGTATTGGAAATAACAACACATTTATCGAGCTAGACACAGGGCCAAGCACCCTGTTGGGATTCTTTCATTTAACCTTCACGATAACCCTGTGAGGTGGATGCTATCATTTCTCCACGCAACAGAGGAGGAACCGAGACTCGCAGTCTCTGCACGGTAGAGCCAGTGTGGCTCCCTTCACTATCTCCCAAGAGTCTTAAATAGTCTCTAGGGTGACAGAAGCATTTGTAGGTGATTACATATATGTTTTTGGTCAAAAAGGGTTGAGAGTAACCTTCATTCAGTCTTGATCGAATTGATATGGTGGCAACAGAATGACAGTTTTCAGTTGTTGTGCTGAGAATTTTCTGACCCCCATTTGGGCAAGGTACTGTGCTAGGGTCAGCCAAACAAAGATGGATCTGGAAATTACACAACCAGGCTGGAACAGGAAGTCCCCTAAGAGAGGTACGAGAAAATGCTATGGCTGTACCAAGCCAGAGATGCATCTAAGCAAGAGGAAAGGAGGAAGGAGGGGACACAGCTTCTCTCCCAGGATTCCCACGGCACCTTCCACTCCTCTTCTGGGAGTCAGACGGGTCATGAGTTACTCAAAATTATCTAGTTGAATCCTATATGAAATGGGGAGGGGGGGGCAGGTGGACAAAGCCAGTGTCCAGGGCTTGATATATTTTTTAAATATGTTGAATAAATTAATGAATGTAAAAATGCCCAAGATAAATACAGGCTGCACATAACCTAGGTTTAGGGTTTGTCTTTAAACCCACTCTTAGTGAAAACCATCAAAGGACAGTCCAGGAAATGCCAAAAGCATTAAGACCCATTCAGTTCAACTGTCAGAACTTCTGATGTACTTCCAAGAGAACATCACAAACAAACCTCACATCTATTCACGCACACACACAATACTATTTCCCCTTGTTCATCTCATTCATTCTTAATTCTCCTTTCAGCTGGATGAGTATTTACCAGCCTTTGATATTTACAAAAACAGCAATACCACTACCAGATATGAACGATGATCAGAAACACTGAGTTCCCCCTTGCTCAGTAAGGAAAACACCTTAGTAAGGCTACAATGACTCACGCATTTTAAAATTCAAATTTAGAATCAATAAATTTAAACTTGTTAAAAGAGGGACACTTTATATCTTGCCTGTGGCTGTAATTCTGGTTATAAAATTATAAATTAAACAGTTCTATGTGCTCACGTGTGCCCCAAGGTGCATATACAGTGGTTTTCCATAAAAAACCCTAAAATCATCTCCAGAATCCTACATACAGTAAGGACCAAGACACCAACTATTACCGAATGCTGTAAGGGTTAGGAGAAAAGCAAACAGCACCAAATGGGGAGTATAGGAAGCAGAAACATTATATCCAAGATTTTCAAAAACCATAGAAAAATCAAATGAACTACCCCAGGTTTATATTTGGTTGACAAAAGAGCTGTACTGATGCTAATCTATGCACAAAAATAACTTCATTTGTCAAGTTCATAAACATAATGCTTAAAAGAAATAACTGTAAAAGTAGTAAAAAAATAAAAACAGTAACTGCCCTAGATGGCATGAACTAAAAAGGAACTCTCACTTTTTATGTTTGGAGGCTTCTGCCCAAAAGGAGAAGTAATATTTTAGAATTAGACCATGAGGAAACCATCCAGAAGACCATGGTAAAATAATCAAGAAATGTTTCAATGCATCTTAAATTTTTCTTACCATTTTTTCTTCTTTGGCAGGTGGACTTCGAAGAAAAAAGCAGAGAGGAGCAAAAAGAATATCAATTATCCCAATAATTGTCATGAGCCATGGAAATCCAATTGCCTTTGCGATAGCACCACCAGCAGAAGGACCTTTCAGGAAACAAAGAATTAGATAAAGGTCCTTCCCAACGTCTTGTACACAGAAAGACTGAAATAATTTTTAGCAGGCAGTATCTGTCCCGCACTGAAGTAAAAGGCTGTTGGGAAAAGCCAGTGTCCTTACCTATAGCGTATCCCATACAGAATGCCACGTCCGCGATGGCGTACACGCTGCCATAGACGGACACATGCCGCAGGTCCACGAGGTAGCCCATAATGGGCATCATGGACGAGTCCACCATTCCTGAGGACAAGCAGGGACACAGTGCACAGAAAAGGCCATAAACCAAATGTGGGCTGAAGGGCAGGGACTGCATCTTACACTCACTACCTTCTGGCTCTTCCCCTCTTGTCATCGCCACCTGCAAGTCTCCGTGCAGACTCGCGACAGCACCTTTGCTGAGGACAGACAGTAGGAGCTGCCGAGGCTGGGGCTGGAACCCGGCACTGCGCTCCAAGTCCCTGCTGGGCCACCGTTAGCCTGTCCTCTGCCCTGCCCCATCTTGTCCTCCACTGTCTGAACAGCCCATCTTCGGGGTGAGGGCACCTAGTCCTCTGGCCACTCATCTCGCCACTCTTCAGATCCGTCAGACTTGCAGGTCCCTGGCTGTGCAGAGCCCTAGCCTGCATCCCGTCGGTGCGTTCCCGATTCACTATTTTCTAGTCCACGTGGCCCTTGCCACTTGGCACACCATGCCTCCCCAGCCTCCTCCCATCCACACCTGGGCCTCACACATCGACTATGACAGTTACCAAGGCGGAGAGTTGCCAGGGAGGATCGGAAGGTACCAGAACTCAAAGGAGTCTGAGAGATCATCTGGCCCTACTCAGGAAACTAAAACTGAAAGAAGTTAGCTATATATAAAAAACAAACAAAATCTCTGGTCTCTTGAACAGCGGGGGACAGGTAGCATAAAGAAAGAGTGTGTGTGTTCAGGGCTGCAGTCCCTGGGTTCCAATCCCTGGCTGCGTGAGCATGGTCATGCCCAACCTCTCTGAACATCAGTCTCCCAATGACGGGCTACAATGAGCCAGTGTCTGGGAACACACAGCGGGGGACTCAAATGTTAGTTCCCTCACCTCCACCTGCAACGGCAGCAGGCAGATTCGGGAGACTTCATTCAAGTAGTACCCGCCGATTGCCTAACATGTGCAAGGGGCTGGGGACACGGGTGAACAAAACAAACGAATAAGAGTTGGACGTTAAGCAAAGAGTTGAAAATGAATTATAATTTTTCACTGTGGTGATGCTGTGAAGGGTCTGTGAGAGGACATTTATGTCCTAGGGGAAACTCACCCCAGCCTGGGGTCAGAAAAAGCTGTTTATTCTTTCTACTGGTCCACTCAGAGATTAAATTCCTGCCTTTATCCTGTGATAGATTTAGCACTTATTTTTATCATGATCAATTGGTATATTATAAATGAGAAAAGTATACTATTTGTCCAACATATTAAGATTTTTCCTATTAGTAATTGTTCCTAACATTACAAAGACCCATCTCCTTTGCCTGTGAAAATTCCTGCAGCACAGATGGTCATCAGTACATCAGTCCGTATTTTTTATGTTTGTCTGTAGCAAACCTTACAGCAAATATATGTGCAGTCTGATCCCAGCCTCGTATGAGCAGGTATGTTCATAAATGAGTCCAAACAAACGCGCTCTGAGTAGGGGATTCCCTCATTTGCCCAAGCACAGCAATGGAGTATCCATTTGCTTCTGTAAATATCAGCCTTTAAGAAATACTAGTTTTCAGGAAATAAATGACTAGTACGTGGAAGCAGGTATCTTCGGGTGGATGATCTATAGGCTGTAATTGAGCTACGCTGCCTGCAGCCTCCTTTCAAGCTTCTGGAAATTTAGGCTGAATACCACCTATAGTCTACTGGAGTAAGAGGAAACCCTTCCTAGTGGGAATACAGCTTTCAGGCACATGGCTCGGGTGACTTACCAATTGCAAAACCAACTCCAAAGTTCGGAGCTATGAGCCCATAAATGTTTTTTGCAAAAGGAATCTGTAAGAAGAAATAAATGTTATGCAAAAATAATAAGAGACCCAACTCTAAATCTTCTTGGAAAGTCTGAAAAATGTTTTCTCTAGGCCTGGTATGCCTGTTCCCTTCTGAAGGAAGGGAATAGGAAGGGGCGGGGGGGTTTGGGAAGAACCGAACCCTCCCAATCTTTCAAAGTCACAGCTTAACACAGGTTTTCTGACTACCATCAAAAATATGTGAAAGATCAGCATAGTCCACACTCAAGTTTTGACAAGGACAAGGAGGCCTCATTTGGGGTCGATACTGGCCATTGGTAGAAGATGTTTTAATCTAGAAAACCATCTTCCTATTGTTTCAGTTGCTCTGAAGTGTTTAAGACATTATAATGTTTAAGATGATGAGGAAGAAAAAGTTAAAAGCAAACTACACAACAAAACATTTGAAATAACTTCCAACATAAAGTGAAAACATACCACCTGGAAAGTCTTGTCCAAAAATTTTTAAGATGATAAAAAAAATTAGAATAAAATGAAAGATGTAATAAAATGTCAACAAATCCAACTGCTATAAAATGTTTCTTGGTGATTCTTGCCTAAAGCAAAAGTTTTATTCACAGATTATTCCCATTTGTCAAATGCCATCTCTTACTCACACATAATATGCTGATTCCAACAATTATCATTCCTAGAAGAGCACAAAGCCACCTAGCAAAAAAGAATATACCATCAATAAATGATCATTTGATCCCCCCCATCCAAATTTTCAATGGATATCAAAATAGCAGCTTATAACATCTAAGGCAGAAACACTGAGAACTTTTTAAAAGAACTACATTACTCTAAGTATAACAGAATGAATGTTGTTTTCATATAATCTTACCTCCCCATTTTGTGTGCAAGTATCCCAAAAATATTGGTTCCAATGAGATAAGAGATACTAGCGGGCAAGAAAGCAACGCCTGTAAATTTATGAAAAGAAGACCTTATCAGTGCTGATAGCAGCCACAGGTTAGGAAAACTAATAAACTGCAGACACCACAATGTTGATTAGAGCAGATGAAATGAAGCCCTGGGGCCCACACCCAAACAGCTAATATCCGGTGCCTGGCGGATCCAATCCGGACCCCGCATGGCTTAGCTGGCACACAAAGCTGCTGAGATGCTAAGACACTCCAGAAATGAAAATCGTTTCTCTATCAACCGCTTCATCTTGCCTCCATCTCTCTCTGCTGGTGGCTCCTGACTGCGGGAGCCCAGCAACCGCAGCCTTACACGTGCTGGGAAGCAGGGGGGCACCTGAGTGTGCGTCCCCCCACCCCACTCCATGAGGCAGAAGCAAGACACTGTCATTGAAAGAATTAGGGAACACTGAGATAAGCAAAAAAAAAAAAGTTAAAATTATCCCAAACCCCATCACTCAGATAATCACCCCAGTTATTTTCCTCTGTAAGTTTATTTACACACACAGGATTTTGTCTTTGTTTTTCAGAAAACAAAAGGTGGGATTATACTATTGTTCTACATCCTATTATTTCAATTAGCTTTACAGACATCTTTCCATGCCAAAAAAATACGTCTACCTGGTCATTGTTTGTGGCCAAGTTGTATACAACTGACATGTTCACGTCCAAGGTTTAATGCTCTCCCAGGAGAAGGAGCTTGCATCCCCCTGGGTTCTGATCAGTCCAGGGCGATTTCCCGCTGGTGATGGCAGCAGTGGCCTTGAACATGCCCTCTGCACTGAGCAGAGAGGCCTAGCCAAGTCAGACCAGGCCTGGCTGCCAGGGGTCTGGTCCCCATCCATTATTAGGACAATAGGACGATCTCTTTGTGAGAGACTGCTTTTCAAACTCTTAATAATTTTAGTATTTTTTTCTTGCCATCAGATATGCCAGATTTGATTCCCTGCCCCCAAGTGGTAAAAGTCACTCTGCTCTCAATCACGTGACTGCAAAAGTTAGCTACGCACATAGATGTTATATGATCAGCAAGTGACAGCCACGTTCCAAATGCACAGGCCTGGACAATTTTTGTGGAGGTGGCTCACCAGTACACAGCGAGCAAGTGTGATCTTGTCCTCTTGTCCGTTTAAGGATAAAGCACTGACATAAGCCATCAAACTGGGAAATAGGCTGAGCCTTGCAACACAGTAGGCACTTCAGAAGGATGGGTTCCGTGAGCCAAATCGAAAACCAAATCATTCCAGACTTGAGGACTCAGGAAATAACAGTAGAGAACAATCCCATTTCATGCTCCAGGGAATCATGTCCATCACATTAGCAATATGTGGTGGCCAAGTGATTGCTCAGTGTAATCTAAATGAGCAAACATTTACTGCCAGCATGTGCCCAGCACAGCGTTAGCCTGCAGCAAAGACAGTGACAACATGGCCCTCCCAAATTTGTATCACCTAAGCCAGCGGGGGTGAGGGGGTCGGTAGCCTTAAAGCCACATGTGGCCTTCTAGGTCCTTAAGTGCGGCCTTTTGACTGAATCCAAATTATACAGAACAAATCTTTTTATTTTTATGAATATATTTTGTTCATCTTTTATATTTTTATTTTTAAAATGAACATATTTGAAATACCAAAGAATAAAATAAGGTTCAATGAAATAATCCTCCTAGACTGACCGGCACAATTAGAACATTAGTAAGCCATACGGGCTAGATTGATGGCTGCTACACCCATGACTTAGTTTCTAACTTCCCCGGCCAGACTGGCATCACTACCCCGACAAGGCTGGTTGGCGAGAGTTCATAGGGGTCGAGTACGCCAGTCTGTTATCGGCTTCTGACAACAGTGCACTGTTTTTCTGTCTGAAGTGGAATTTGTGAATAATTGCACAGCTCAACAGCATTTTCTAATTCTGTCTGCTTAACAGCCCATCATGTCAAAGAAGACCAAGAGAATGCTAAGGAAGAAAACAGATTTTTTAATGAGGATTGGGAATTGCAATATTATCCTGTTTCTGCTAAAGATAAGATGATTTGCTCGCTTTGTGATACTGCAATATCAACATTAAAGAAGTTCAATGCTCATCAGCATTACAACACTCACAAGGACAATATTTTAAATCAGAGGGAGAGGCGTGAAAGGTTGTATTGCAGAAATTAAAAGATGAAAAGCAAAAGCAAAGACAATTCTTTCAAGCAGCAATAAGACCTGGAAATAATGGCACTGAAGCAACTTATAAAGTAGCTTATATACTTGGGGGAAAAAGGGAAGCCATTCAGTAACAGAAATTGTGAAAGAATATATTGTCAAAGTTGTAGGATGCTTAGACTCAAATTACATCTTAAAGCACAAACGACTGCCTCTTTCAAGGGGAACCATAACTGATTAGCAGCATTAATTAGTCTTCAACCTTCATGCCATACTTCAAAAGGAAAATACATATTATTCGATCACTCTGGATGAATCAATTGATGCTACCAACTTGGCCCAGGTTTTATACTTCATTCAGGTCATAACAGAAGATTTTCTTTCCTATGAAGAGTTACTCACTTTGGGCACTCTTGCAAACAGAACACAGGGAACAGATATCTTCGACAAGTTTCAAGATAAATGTCATGAAGTTGGATTGAATTTGGTAAATTTAGTGAGTGTATGTACAGATGGTGCACATTCCATGACAGGAAAACATGAAAGGTTTATTACACAGATTAAAAAAAAAGTATTAACAGATCCAGATGCTCTCATTTCTTTTCACTGTATCTTGCATCGGCAAAATTTCTGTGCTAAAGCTACTATTTTACGTGACACTTTGCAACAAGTATCAGTAACTATATTCACGCAAATGCAACATGGCATGGTCAGTTTCATAACATGCTAAAGTTGAATGATGACACATTCAGTGTGGATTTGCTGTATCATTCTAAAGTACGTTGGCTATTGCATGGATAGGTGTTAGCCAAAATTTTATGTCTGTGAGAACACATAGTTAAATTTTATGAAGAAGAAAATCAGCAATGTGAATTATCAAAAGAAGATTTCTAGAGGAATGCAGCAATTCTGTGTGGATAATATGTCAAATCAAAATAACTTGAATATTTCTTTGCAAAGTAATACTAAGTCTATATGTGATGTGTGGCAAAAAATTCAAGCATTTTGAAAAATCTTTTTTCAAAACACTTCTTCAAAAGGAAATTTCAGATGAACATTTTCTCCAGTTACCCAATGTCACCGATGAGCAGGATGATATATGTGAATTGTTGGAAGAATACACAGCTGTTGTAGACCTATTAATTGCAGAATACAATGAAAGGTTCACTGACTTTGAGAATCATGACATCACACTCAAATTAGCATTTCAGCTTCACCTAGTTGACATCACCAAGGCACCTAAAGAACTACAGATGGAATAGATTGAGCTCTCAGTAGATGAC
Source organism: Propithecus coquereli (assembly GCF_000956105.1). NCBI lineage: Eukaryota > Metazoa > Chordata > Mammalia > Primates > Indriidae > Propithecus > Propithecus coquereli. The sequence continues at coordinate 6,420,821 of NW_012142634.1, forward strand.
ATTTTAAAGTCATTGTTTGATGCTAAGAAAGATCCAACTGAAATATGAAAAAATGCAGAATACCCATGCCTTCAGCAATATGCCCAAAAAATGCTTTCTTGCTTTTCAATCATTTATTGCTATGAATCTACATTCTCCTACCTAACTTAAATCAAGACACCCTTAAGGTCATAAATGACTGATACCCACGTATAGTATCAACTGAAACTACAGACCTCCATACTTCAACCAAATATTCAAATGCTTTCCGACAAAAAGTAGATACAACAAAGTCATTAAAGGGTTAATTAACTTTAAAATTACCAGTTTTCATTTTGGGAAATTAAGTACACAGTAGTTAGATTTTTACAAAATAATATACATTTTTAAGTAGATCTAATTGAAGTTTCTTGAACGTGGCCTTATTTGATTACAGCTAAATTAATGCCTTCCAGCATGAAAATGTTCCCCACCCCTGACCAAGCACTCAACAAGAATTCTTTCTAGAGCTTTTCCCAATGCAGTGAGAAAAGCGTCATCTGGGCCCAGCCTGCAAACAGTGTCCTGGGCCACACAGGCCTCCAGACTTAGCCCTGCTTATGCGAGAAGGTTAACCAAAGGGAGATCATCTACCCACCCTAGTGCTCTATGCAAAGCCTGGCTTCAACTGTGGCTTTAGGCCAGCCTATAAAGGGGAGACCCAGGGGGAGCCGACGCTGGCCATTCAGCCCCATAGGTCACTATGGAAATGAGTCCTCGGCCTGGACATCAAAAGCTCAGCCTAGAACCAGAATAGGGCAACGGACCCAGTGTGCCCTGTCCTAAGGGAGCTTAGGAGACTGAGATCCTTACATCCCAGACCCACAGAATGTTGGCAACCCATCCTGTCCTTTGGGACCCAGCCAGGCTGGCACAGGACCTGATCCAAGGCCAGTGTGTCCTTCCCTCCATCCCACACTGCACCACCCCCCTTCTTTATAGAAAAATAGGCTGGAAGAACAGAAGAGAGAGTTTGGCTCCATCCTTGGCTGGGACCTGTTCCCCGGGGCTTATGCTTCCTTTGTGGGGTTCACAAGCCTCACCTTGAGCTCTGAGTCCCAAAGCCTTGTGGTGTCCGGGAGCGCCTTCTAACCCAGAGCGTAGATACAGAGAGCACACCATGACATGATTCCTTCTCCACCAACAAAACCCAGGGCTTCCCCCACAGTGGTACATGGGGAGTTTGGGGGGCAGGCTTGCAAAGGAGTCATCTGGAATGTGGTTCGGCTGCTGTCCTTCCCTCCCCTAAAAATTATGGCTAAATACACAGCATTCAACATGAGCAATCATGTGTCACCCCTGCAGCTAATAAAATTGTTTTGCTCTGACTTCAAACATTAAGATCTTTCTGCAGAAATGCTGCGGGCCACATAAAGGCAGAACAGCTTCCCTTTTCACCCTAGACTGTGGCGAGCTCACAGAGGACTCCTGAGCTGAGGCTGGGCTTCAGAAGCAGCTGCCCACCCCTCGGAGCTAGGTCATCCATACCCCATCACCCACGGTGCCAAGGGGCTCCAGGAGCCGTGGGCTGAAAGCCGCAGAGACCTACATAAGGTCGGATGTTTCCCTCACACTGGAGCTAACAGAGGAAACAGGTACAGAAATCTGACACTCCTAAAGACAGACATGGCTATGTCCAAGGCATTCAGAAGGAAGAACCTCGGTGGTGGCAACACAGCGAGCTGGTCGGGTGAACATCTGGTGATAAGCGGGTGATAAGCCGCCAGATGATCCAATGACATCCAGGCAGCCTGCACTCTGCTATCAGGCCCACATGGCCCAGGGCTTCTGGCTGCCATTAAAGACTTTATAAAGAAAGCCTCTAGGCTTTGTCTGGAGATGAGAGAAAACAGCTTAAGTGCCCCGCACGTGCCCAGGACACATTCAATGAGGATAAGAGCGTGCAGAGCCAACGCAGAGGCTGGCCTCGCAGGGCACGCCCCACCTGGGCAGAGACGGCTCTGGAAAACCTCTGGAGACCCAGGATTCTGCAAGGATCAGAGGGAAAGAAAAGCCAGAAACAGCTTGCCACCCGCCAGCAGCAGGTGGCAGCGATAAGACTGGAGAATGTCTTCTCACCTTTCCCAAAACTACCGTTTGCTAACTCACCATCAGAAAAAAGTGCACCCTCCTGCAGAGTGCGCCTCCATCAGGAGCTCTGAAGGTCTCTGGGTGTCCTGTTCTGTCTCAACTGCCAGGAAGTTCAGAGCTAAATTTTCTGCCTAAGAAATATCCTTAGCTCAGCTCCAAGACTCTTTCCTCCTTTACTGGATAACTGTTGTTATTTGGGGCCTGCTCTTGGTTTTGTTTTATGACACAATTCACAACCTATGAAATTCACCCTTTTACCATGCACAGCGTACATTGTACATAGTATATTCACAAGGTTGTGCAACCATCACCACTGTCTGATACCAAAACATTGTCATCACTGCCAATGGAAACCTCAAACCCAACAGCAGTCCCCCTGCCCCATGTCACCCCCTCTCCCAGCCATGTGAGGCTTTTTAAGGACTGTTTGATAAAAGAACACAGCAATTCATTATGGAACCCAGAAAGACTGGTACTCAGGCCAGGCCAGGCCAACCACAGCGAGACAGGCAGAACAGGGCAAAGTCTAAACCAGGAGGCAGCGTCTGGCAAGATACCCTCCCCGCCCCCAGAGGGCTGGATGTCTGAGGAATAAGGTCACCTGAAGAAAGTCTGGTGACACTGAAAATGTCGGCTTGATTCAGAACCAAGAGTCTCCATCTGAAGATACCCGTATATAAATTGAAAGAACTATGAAATGAAAATAAGGGCCGGGTGCAGTGGCTCATGCCTGTAATCCCGGTGCTTTGGGAGGCCAAGGAGGGAGAATTGCTTGAGGCTAAGAGTTCAAGACCAGCCTGGGCAACGTAATGAGACCTCATCTCTAAAAATTTTTTAAATCAAAAAATAAATAATTTTTTAAAAAAAGAAAAGAAGAAAGAAGTCTCTAGGAAGGATCATCGATAAATTCGTAAAGAAAAAGGCATGTGTATGGGGACTGGCCTTCCAGATATTCGACATCTCTAAAGCTACAGTAATTAAATGGGGTGGGGGGATGACACAGGAACAGAAAGTGGATCAATGGGACTAAAGAGAATCCAGCATGAGATCCGAGAACTCACAGTCATTTAGAAAGTGACGGACGCTGTACTGGAGAGATGGTCCCAGGACAGCTGGCCATACAGGGAGCTAGATCCCCACTGCACGCCTTTTAACAAAATAAGTTCCTTATAAATCCAAGATGGTAACATAAAATATAAATCATGAATGTATTAGAGCAAAGCATAGGTGATTTTAAAAATAATCTTGGCATGGGAAAGGCCTGAGCTAGCCTTGACATGACAATGGCATACAAAAGGGAAGCAAGCCAAACCTGCCTGGTGGCATTTTAAATGTTCTGAGCGGCCAGAAATCTTGTCCATAAAGTCAAAAGACACATAGCAAAGTGAGGGCAACAGCTGCAAAACACCTCATAAAGGATTAGTATCTTAATACACAAAGAACACTTAGAGTCAGTAAGAAAAGGACAAATCTCTACAGAAAAATGTGAATAAGAAATTCACAGTAAAGGAAATACACAGGGCTAAAAAGCATGTGAAAAGGTGCTCAGTTTCACTCACAAAGGATTTGTGAAAATAATTAAAATGAGACCCTGTTTCTTACACACTCTCTTGGGAAAGACCGAAAGATTGACATTACCTGTGTTCGTGCAACAGCTACCAAATAGTACAACACCCATTCACCTGTAGGAATGTGTCGTACAGATGTATTTCCAAACGTGCACGGGAATGCATATAAACATACTCCGCATGATGGTCTCTAATGGCAAAAACTGGAACTAATTCAAATGCCCGCCAATAGGGATTGAAAATTTGGGGTATGACCTTAAAATAAAATAATGTGCAACCGTTAAAATAGTGATGGGCTTCCAGTTAAACAAGGCAGACTGAATCCATAGGTTTTTCCCCACTCCCACCCCAAACTCCATTTAAACGTAAGTAAAGGAATAAAAGAAAAGTCTAGACACACATGTTACTCCCCACCCCCCAACACTGGCCTAAGGACAGACAAAATGGGAGAGGAGAAGATGCAGTAAGAGGAAGAAGCGGAGAGAGAACAGTAATGGACACAGCAGAGAACAGAACCTCCCACCCGCACATGGAGAGGCAGGAAGCAGCGAGACCCTTTGTGCCTCATAACCCGGGAAGTTCAGGAACTGAAGGTCCAGGTACCACGAAGGCGGGACTGGGGGCTGAGGCCATCGACAGGGTTCAAAGGCTGTTCTGAGAGCAGTTGGAGCCCCCAGCACTCAGCCCTCACCCTGGCAGGAGACAGTTTCTCTAGAGAAACTAAACCAGAATGGTTTGGGGACCCCAGGGATCCCAGGCAGCATGGAAACCAGGGGCAACGCGAGAGGCCAAAACAGAGATCGAATGAAAGTCTTCCCGCTGCAATGGTGAGAGGGTGTTATTTCACTAACATCACAAAAAGACGAAACACTCAGGGTATATACAAAAGGGCTCTTTAAATTTAAGATTCGATAGCACCAATTTTAAAAATCCAATAGATGAGGCCGGGCGCAGTGGCTCATGCCTGTAATCCTAGCACTCTGGGAGGCCGAGGCAGGTGGATCGCTCAAGGTCAGGAGTTTGAGACCAGCCTGAACAAGACCCCATCTTGAAGCGAGACCCCATCTCTACTAAAAAAAAAAAAAAAAAGAAAGAAATGATCTGGACAACTAAAAATATATATAGAGAGAAAAAATTAGCCAGGCATGGTGGCGCATGCCTGTAGTCCCAGCTACTCGGGAGGCTGAGGCAGGAGGATCGCTTGAGCCCAGGAGTGTGAGGTTGCTGTGAGCTAGGCTGATGCCACGGCACTCTAGCCCGGGCAACGGAGCCAGACTCTGTCTCAAAAAAAAAAAAAAAAAAAAATCCAATAGATGATTTAAAAGATGAAAAGGAACAAATCAATGGAAAAAAGGAAGAACAGGATAACAAATCAATGGAGTAAAATGTAGAGGTCTAACATCCAGGCAGCTGGAGTAAAAGAGAAAATGATGGTAAGAATTAAAGTAATAAAAAGCCTCTCCAGAATTGAAAGAAGGGGTTCCCCAGGCGAAAGGGCTGATCAAGCAGGTGGCCGGCACAGTGCTGGAAAGCGGACCCCAGTGCGAATCCCCGTTGTGGACGATCACAACCTAGACAGGAAGACAAGGTCTCCTGGGCTCCAACAGAGGATCAGGAACGAGAACAACACCGGCCTCCTCTCAGCCACCCTGGATGCCAGAAGACAACAGAACAGTGGCCTCAAAACTCTGAAGGAAAACGACTTCCAACCAAGAATCATGCACGTGGCCTAGGTCAACAGCGTGTGAGGACAGGGTAACGACATCGGCAAACACGCAGTATCTTGGAGAACTTCACCTGCGCACACCCTCTTCCAGGAAGCTGCTGGAGGACGTGCTCCATCCTCGCCAGGGAGTCAACCGAGAGTGCCAAACACAGGAGAGAAGGAAACAGGCAACAGAAGAGAGGCCAGGAAGATGCCCAGGTGCTGGGAGAGGAAAATCCCAGCATGTGCTAGAGAGCAACAGATCTCGGCCAGAGATCCAGGACAGATGTCCACAAACGAGCAAAAACACAGAAAGGTCAGGTTTGCCAGCGCACTTGACCCCAGGCAGAGGGCCTTTCATCTCTGCCAGAGACTTTGCGGGATGTATTCAAAATTGCTACATAGAAAACTAAGAAATTGAAAAGACAAGGCGATGACTAACTCCAGGAAAAACAAGTCTAAAAAGAGAGGAAATTAATCACAGTACCCTACATAGGTCAGCTTTGGACACATTTTTACACAGTCACAATAAAACCAATGCCGATCGAACAAAAAATTATAATGCAATCATGGGAAGGGCAGAGGTGAGAAAATGTGTGAGTTGGTTGTTTGCTATTTTCAGGTGGAGCAGTATGGCATTAATCCCCACCTGCTATACTAGGAAGCTGGTGGACAATGTCAGACACTGGGGAAAAAAAGGAATATGTGCATATTATTTACAGACAAATATTCCAGAAGAAACTAAAAGAGTTGAAGGTGATGGAATCGGATGAGGACTGTGGCAATTAGGAGTCATGGGGCAAAGACAGCTGTTTTTCACTATAATTCTTAGAACTCTGACTTAAAATTATGTGTACATGTGTCACTTTGACAAAAATTAAAATTTAATGAATTTTGTAAAGTATATCTACATGTTCTGGCATGGAAACATGGCCACAATAGTGCATGAAGGAAAAACAAGAGATCACATAGTAATGTGAACAGCAAAATTCCACTTGGTTGGATTTTTATGCATTTTATACACATGGTGATAAATACAGATCTATCTAGAAAAAGACAAAACTGTTAACAGTAGATATCACAGGGGACTGGGCTGGGGGAGGGGGAAAGATGAACGTGAGATTTTTAGATTTTTACTTCCCCAATCAGCACACTTTGTTTTTTCATAATAAGCACGTATTTATTACTTTTCTAAATCAAAAACACTTTTAAAAATTCAGTCTCTTAACAACTCAGTTTTTTGTTAGTTTCTTTCACGTAGATTTTACTGCTGTTCAGTTAGTCCAGTTCAGAAATGTGGGAAGACACTGACTGTATTTTTCCTCTTCCATTTCTGCCCAGATCTGATGTGTCTATGTTAATTCTGCATCCATCAGGGCTAATAGAAAAACCGGAGCCAAAACAGACCCCAAGGCTGCCCTAAGCGATGATCCATTAAGAGTCAAACAGCAGCAATCACTTTATCATCCCGCATGGGCAGCTCAGCTACACTGACAGGACCTGCCCTGGGGACACAAGGTCTCAAATCGGAAGAGCCCGCCCCAGTCCTTACCGAGCTGCCACTTTCGGGAACACATGGTCTCCATCATCCAGATGGGCAGGGCCGGCTCGAGCATGGCAATCCCCATGTTCGCAAAGCAGATGGAGCCTTAGGGGAGGAAGAGGGTTAGTGCACGTCTGTTTCCCCACGTACCCCAACAAGATCGTACCCCCGTGCCCACAGCTCGGACATCCAGATTTCTCCTACCTTCACGCGGAAAAGATAAATAGCAAGTCAAGGGGACAGCAAGGTTGTTTCTTATTATTATGATTAGTTTAAACTAGAATCCAAGAGTCATAAAGTTTGCAACTGCAGGGAGCCTTAGAGATCATTTGGTTTAAGTTATCCAGTTTATTAATGAAGAAAGGGAACCCCGATTATTAATGAAGTAACATGTTTGAGGCCACCCAGAAGCCAGGCAACTCCTAGATCCCACACAGTCCCAGGGCCACCTGAGGCTCTCGGCTCCATGTTTTATTGTGCAATGAACATGGATATTTCTAACGATCTCCCGAGATGCCAGAAAATCCAAGAAGGATCACCACGCATTCAGTACAGGTGCGTTGTTAAGGGAATTTTTTTTTTTAAGTCAACTACACATATAGAGTATCAGTGCAAATATTCATTATCGCTGTGTTAAATCAGAACCCTGTGTAAATATAGAACCACCTGGAAAAAGACCCATGAAACTGTTCACCATTGTTCTGGGAACTTCCTGTGTCGTGCCCTGTGGAGCCTCTAATTTGCTAGAACAAATTCGAAGGAACATTGTGCAATCGTGATGAAGGTACCCACGTAATGAAAAGATGTTTTCATTCTATGTGACATTTAAAGGCAGAACACATAAATGATTGGACTCCTCCCACCCACTCAACTCCCTCCCCCAGTCGAGGCTGCCTGAATCTGTCGACAGTCTGACAGCTGTTGGGTAGATCTCTGCATTAGTATCTCCTTCCACAAGGGCTAGACGGTGAGGTTCTAAAAAAGCTCAAGGCAGGAGCGGCCCAGGCTGCACAGCCCTGCCCAGGGTTCAGGGAGTCACATCTCTGGAGTCCTTATCCCTCCCCATACCCTCCCCCATCCCCACCTCCACGGGAGAGGGCCAGGGCCCATGGGCACCTGAGCTCTGGGATGCCCCCCGAATCCTGCATGAAAAGGTTACCACACCAGCTTCATGTCCCTCTGGCCAACAGGCATGACAGACAGGGGCTTGGCCAGGGTTCCATGTGTGCTGCCCTGACCAAATCCAGCAGCAGCCTGGGGTTTGACAAAGGCCAAACTTAAAGTACCCTTAGGCCGGGCATGCCCAGTTCTCCTAGCCACACCCCCACCAGCCCTAATAGTGTTCGGGAGACCGGCTTAGACAAATCTAACCCCAACTGGGTCCGAGGCCACACTGCAGGCTGCCCCAGAGAACAGTACATCAGCACACAGCCAGGCCCACTGCCGGCCTCAGGACTCGGGCCTGGGCAGCCCTTGCACCAGGCTGGTCCCCGGTCAGGCAGCTCCCGGCCGAGCAGGGCAGGCAGCTGCTGCCACTGGGGCAGTCTTGGGGACAGTGCCTTAGATGAACGCAGCCCATTATCCTTCCCAAGAGCCACAGAACCCCAGAGCTCTCTTTTAGCCCATCCAGGCCAAGAATCCAAAGGCAGAACCTTTAGCCAAAGGGTGTTTCCGAGGGCCTCCCTGCTCCTCCTGGCCCCGGGGGGCTCTGCTGTCAGTCCCCATTCATACATGCCAAGGTGAGTCAGACTGCCCACCTAAGGCTGCTGCCGTGAGACCACAGATTCCTTCCGGAAAGATCAAGGCCAAACGATGATGGCCTTCGACACAAAGGTGAGCAAGCTTGGCTCAAAACAAACCTCTGCAGCAGGGCACCCCCAGGATCCAGACGGCTCTGTAGAGCTTGGCATACGCCATTTTTATTTGCCCCAGATGAAAACTGAAAAGAAGCTTGGCTGAGCGTCAGAAATCAACGGTGGAAACAAACCATTCCCTGTGACTTGTAACCGCTTTGCCTTCAGCAGCAAAATGAAAACTGGCCCAGGCCACCCACCCCACCTCCACACACCCCAACTGAGTAGATGGCAGAGCCCCACCTGCGGCGATGAGGATGTAGGGGTCCTTCAGCAGGGTGACGAGGGGCGTCCCCTTCTGACTCTGTCAAGAGAAAACAGGGGTGAGAAGGTGGCCACGGCCCCTGCAGGGTGCTCGTTGCCCGACTGCTTACCTCTGGCTGCACCCGGGAAGGCTGGAGCACAAAGAGCTGAATGGCTACAAAAAGAGAGAGAAAATCCCCTTTTCAGAAAGCAGGCGTGGCCCAGAGCACACGCCGCCACAGGTGACAAGGTCACGGCAAGGTACCCACGTGCACTCACCCACCTCCATCCAAGAGCACCAAGGCAGCCAGCACCAGGAACGGAGCCGTCTTCCCCACAAACTCGTAGAGCACGCTCCCGAAGGGGGGACCCACTGCAGGGAGAGAAGGGGGAGCCAGTGTCAGCCACTGGGGTGACCACACACACACTAGAACCACCCATTTGTTTCTTGTAGTTTCTCTCCCGACTTTGCTCCAAAAAAGATTTGGGGTGGTCACCCCACATCCTATTCAGTTAAAGTTGCCTTGACAACTACCTCCAAGTGACTTTTTGCAGGAGAAATGGGCAAGAGGCTGCAAAGGTCACTGTGAAAGCAAAGATCACGGGAAATGAGGTCGAGGGCTGGGCTGCTGACGGGGCACGGGGAATGGGCACACAGGAACTTCATTCCTTACAAACCAGCACAGCCAGGAGCTGCAGCCTCCGCGATGAACACCAGGAACGTAAACATAAGGGAAACGCTCCAAATCTCCTCTCAGGGAAGACACTCGTCCCCTGGCCTGGGAGGCCAGCCAGGGCAAGTGGGGCAGGCAGAGGCAGGAAGGTTCTCCCCGATCACAACTCATAGAATGGCCCAGAGGAAAGGGTCTGGCAGACCATCCTCTTCAACCCTTCGTTGTCCATCTGAGCCAGGGAAGTTTGGGGCTGAGGCAGGGGAAGCTCTGGGCCTCCCAGCTCAGGACTCTTCCTACCACTTTCAAAGTCTCCATGAAAGTAGGAAATAAAAAGGGGGTGTCCGGGGAGTTTGTCAGTGTGAGCATGGACTCGACCCCACCGTGACCCCTCCTGCCTGTGCACCCACATGGGGGACCTCACCCACCTAAGACCCCCATGGCCAGGCCTCCCAAGGCGATCCCCATGGCGTTGCCTCTCTCTTCGTCATCTGTGTACACGCTGGCGAGCATGCCCATCCCTAGACAGGGAAAGAGATGGTCAACAGCCGAGCCCGGGAAACAGAATAGTCTGTGACTCGCCTTCCCTCTGCAGCTAGACTCATACGATCTTCCCAAACCCGTCAGATTCACTAAAATGTAAGAGCAAGCAGAACCCAAGACCCAGGTGGGGACCTTCTCCAAGAATCCTTACTGTCCCAACCACTGCCACCCCACTACCCAACTCCCCAATTAGCCCCGCTGACTTTGTAAGGGAAGCCCCTCCCCCGTCTTTGGCTCGGGCATCCCCGCACCTACCAGCTACAGAGGAGCAGGAGGAGCCCACGCCCTGCAGCGACCTGGCGATCAGCAGGAAGGCATAGCTGCTGGAGAAGGCGAACACTGCGAGAGAAGGGGTCCAGGACCCACGTCAGTGCCTTGGGACTGAACTGTCCCGAACAGGGACATTTCTGAAGCCCTCCCTTAACCGGATGGAGCATCGCCACCTTCACTACCGGGTGCTTTTGCTCCAGGGAGACCTCTCTCTACCAACTCTTTCTGCACCTGTTGCCACTACACAAACCCCCAGGTTGCACTCTTAGTTTTTGGCTCGTGGACGTCAGCGCCCATCCTGAGACCCACACTCACAAGGCAAACGTCAGACACTTACTAATTGTTGAGATGAACATGATGCAGAATCCCGCAAACATGGGAATTGGATAGCCGATTCTGCAAAACACAAACACAAGAGGGGTCTGGTGACCGCTGGGTATTTTTTTAAGGCTTTATATTGACTCTCTCCTGGTTACCCTTTGGGATCAGGCAGGTAAGTATTCGGCGGAGTTTTATAAAAATTCATAGACTTGGTGCTTCCTACCTGACCTTTTTGTGTTTGACTGTCTTGGAACGTGAATACATTTACGGACTGCCACTCTGAACTGAAATTTCTCTGAAATAAATGTTAACACAATATTGGCAGAGTAACTCAGAACACATCCGAAATACACGGCCCCTATTTCCGTCATTTTTTTTTATTATTCCTTTAATTATAGCCTCTGCTAGAGCTTTCCCAAAGGAACAACTGCAATCAAACGATTCTGGTAAAAGGCCATCAAGTGATTCAACTAGCAGCAACGACAACTGCGCTATGTCTAGGAGGCATTAGGAAGCGCGATTTTTAAATCTGTCTTCCTGTTGACCCCGGTGAGGCCAGCCCAGAAAGACAGGACTTGGGGGTGGGTGGGCAGGAGGTGACCGCCCCCAGCCAGTGGCAGGTAGGAAGGACTTGTGGCAAGGTGGCTCCGGAGTCTATCCTTCCTCCCTCCCTCTCAAGACAGAAGGTGGGTGGGCCCATCCCCCCTTAGTGGTATAGCCCCCCGCTTATAAAATAAAAAGGAAAAGAAGAAAAAAAAAAAGAAAGGCCTCATTTTCTGTGCAAAATTTCAAAACCCAAATTGGTCTGTAAGACCACTGCCCACACAGGGCGTTGGTGCCAGGCCAGCAAGGCTGGTGGGAAGACCCTGGCCTTCCTGTATCACATGTGTGGCGGGACACCCGGCCCTGCCACTTACCCCGGGGAAGTCTCCTCTCAGCCCCACGGAGACACCACCACCCACCTCCCAGGACTGGAGTGCAGAAAGAGATGTGGACATCAGACTGCCTACGGGGTACCCAGAGCACAGAAGGTGCCTCGGAAATTTTATCTCCTCCCTCATTCTCTTCCTCCTTTTCCTCTGTTCCTGCCGGACTAAGACAGCCTGGTCCCCGCTCTGCAGGCAAGCATGAGGGTGCAGGCACTATCCTCCATTTGAAAGGGGCCAACGCCGGCTGAGCTATCACCCAACTGCAGATTTGCTCCAACCAAGAAGAGCTCAGAACATCTCCAAGCCTCTTCTCTCTCCACCCTGGTCCCTCAGGAACCTGGAGAGGAACAAACTGAATCCAAGAAGGTAGGAGGACCAAGCAACCCGAGTCCCAGGCACAGCCTGGAAGGACTCTTCTATTCCAGGCTTCGATAAAGATCACAATCACAGCACCTTCATCTAAAGGTTACACGCAACTCTCCAAGCACTTACACCCCCAGCTCAATGATTTGATAAGGGCCCTATTTCACTTCCCTAGTTTACAAATGAGGAAACTGAGGCATGAAAAAGTGACTTGTCAAATGTCCTCGGGCTAACTTCACTTGGGCCGTTCCCTCCAGTCCAGGGCTTTTCCTTGCAAACTCTACACCTGCCCAGGCAGCCAAAGGGCATATATGGCTTTAAACAGAATCTTGCCAAAAGTTCTCCTGCCCATATTTTTTTTTAAAATTGCTTCATGTGCATCCAGAAACCAAATTCCAAAACTGCAAATATTAACAGCGACTCAAAATTATGATGATTCCCAGGCAGTCAGTGCCCCTCCCATAAACCATGCAAAGAGCCCCCTGCTGTGAGTAGAAATGAGCTTAAAATTCACAAACGGGGATCCAAGCAAATCAGCAAATCGGGGATCCAAGCAAATCAGCAAATCGGTGAACCAAGAAAGACACAGGGATCCTGAGATGCAGTTCAGACAGCCTTCGGAGGGCAGTGTCCCTCTCTCAGCCTGTGCCAGCTGACCGTTCTGTGCTCCCTACCCACGTAGACAGCAGAAAGCCAACCCCAGAGGCTTACGCAGCACTGCCAGACACGGCACAAAGAAACGTCCAAGAAGCTTAGAGAACTCACAAGCAGTTTATGAAAGAATGGACACAGGACGACATTCCTGACTGTCCTGGAACAAACACAGGTTTCTCACCCCCTTCAACACATATTTGGAAAATCTAGTGGGTGAAGCGCCAATATACGTGTCAAAGCTGGAATTGGGGGCTTAACTCTTCCTTTACTAGCTCTTCATTGTGGTTACTTCCAAGGCTCTAACACGGAGCCCCTCTGTCCACAGGGACATCCCTGCAGCCAAATAAGACACCTGCGGTCCCTCTGCAGACTGCAGGCAGAAGCCCAGGGTGGGTTCAGGACAAAACTTGATAAAATTCAACAACCCATCTGTGACCCCCAAACCACCAGCGATACAACGCCCAGTCTGCAGTCCAGCTGGTGGCTGAGGTACGCTGGCAGGGCCCAGCTGGGATGGCCTTGCAGCCACTGCGCCCCACCCCCCACCAGAAGACTCAGGCATTCCCCATGACTGGGGGTAGGGAGCCAGCGCGCAGGGTGGCCTTGTTTTTCAGATGGGCCAATGCTGAGGCCCAGGGAAGGTAACTTGCCCCAATTCCAAGGTGATGGGGATACCTCGAGTGTCCAACATGTGCTGGGCCCTGCTGGCGAACACTTGGGTGGGGACGCCAGTCACAGGAGCACATGGGTAGAGGGTGCACGGTTCTTTTTTCCATCCCAGGTGCTGTGTTTGCTTTGGAAATTCTGCAGCTACTGTGGGTCCCCCCCACCCCCAATTCCTTTGGGATTTTAACAAAGCGTGTATGGGATAACCGAATGGCAAAGCTGGAAAGAAACTTGAAGGCTGGCCAGTCCACACTCTCCTCACAGATGAGGAAGCTGAGGCTTGGAGACAGAGCGGCTCACCTGAGGCTACAGAGCAAGCCAATGGCCTTGGACACAAGTGGGCTCGTGTCACCGCCTTCTCGTTACTGGACACGCCTGTGCCTGCACTTTCTGATGGGGCTGCCCAGTGGCACCATCTTTGCCCGGAGCTCAGCCCCAAGGCAAAGACGACACAACACAGCAGCTCCTGTGTCTCCACCCCAAACTCCTCTGGCCCCTTGAACATCCACCGAAGGAGAGTCAGCCCATGCCCCGGGGTCACTGAGTGGCAGACAGGAGGCCAAGGCCCTTTCCCTTCCCCACGATAGCTCCTAAATCGACAAGCTCAACTGACATTAGTCATAATCTACGCGTGAGAGTTGGCCCTCTTGTCGCAATTCCGTGCCATCAAGCATGGCGCTGATAAGCACAGCTAGATCTGATTCACAAACCTTTAACCAAATGTCCCTTCACAGTCCCCGTGTGAGTCACCCGGGCTACGGGCATCCTGTATAGAGCATCCGGAAGCAGTTAATCCAGCCTCAGTGAGACTCAAAATCATATATTTAATCACTAGAGAAACACCTAAAATATTAATTATATATACTTGATAGTCAGTGAGGAAACCCACATGTCCCTAAATGGTCACTGGCAATAATATACTTTCCTCTAATGCCGATAGCTTATCTTTGCCATAGAGATGAATGCAAGCTCTGTTCTCAGACTGCCCAGACCACGGTTCCCTCTACGGTGGTACATGACAAAGGAAGGAACGGTTGGGGGCCCAGTAGAGTGCAGACCACCACCAGATGTGACGATGTGATGAGAGGTACCGGTTCCCTTTCAAAGTTCTCTGCACACTCCTAAAGTTGCTCCAGTAAACGAATGTCAGTAAACAGAGTAATATTTTAAATTTGGTCACATATAATAGGAAGTTTGTCAATCGTTTAGTAAACAAAACAAAATTCTTAAGTTTAGCCCTTGGGTCTGCCTGTCCTTGTCTGCCAAGAGGGAGTTCCGTGGGCTACAGATTTCTCACTCTCCCGGGTGTAAGCCCTGGGCTCCCACAGGAGATGCTGTAATTCCACTGCCAGTTCCTTCCGATTTCAAAAGCAAAGACTCATCAAACCCTCCCTACCATCCTAACAACATCTAAGATGGGAGATCCCTTTTCAGAACAGCCGGTTTCCCTGTCCACGGAGAAGCTGAAAAGGTCACTGCTTATTCCCGTAAAGACCCCTTGAGACCAACTGGCTGAAGCTAGGAACGAGATAAGCAGGGTAGATTTCGTACAGATTTCATGCCCTGTGGCTTCCTCCCTGCCATTCAGATGCTAAGATCTATGAGGAAAAAGAACTGCTTTCAAATATACTATGTAACTATGGAAATAAATTAAGCCACCAACGATGGCTTGATGAAAAGCAGATCACCACCAAGACAGTGACAAGCTAAAGAGGAAGCTAAGGGAAACGCCCCCAGCAACGGAGTTAACTCTTTCCCCAGCCAGCCGTTTGGCATGGAGCATCTTTTTGTTCTCAAGATGCAACTACTGTTTGAACCTCATGCTAAGCAAGTGAAGACCGCAATACACGTTTTTACTTTATTGACGGAAGAGGGAAGTGTAAAGGTGTCTTCACATGGTTTATTTGTCTGAAACATTCCTTTTATGTACACGTGTCTAAAATTCACCGATTGGATCAAAAGATGACAAGTGTCACTGGTACAATTCCTGCTACCACCTTTTACACACAACTGCAATTGTGAAATGAATAGTTGAACTGTAATTATAAAATAAGACACAAGCGCCTCCAAGATGGAAATCGAGTCAACCAAGGCATCCTCAGGCTTTGGAAAGTGTTACTGGATGCGTCATCACTACACTAGCAAAATCAAAGGTCCTTTGCTACCTATCTGGTCACGTATTTTCAGTAAAAAATACAGCACCTGAAGAATAAATAAAACAGGAATAACAAGCATGCTATTACCAGCCAAATGAACAAAGAAACACTTCCAAGAATTGTTACTTTGTATTTTCAGGGTGTGGTCTGAGATCTTATCTAATGCCTAAAACAACAGACTAGCAGCCTGCCTTTTTTGTGTCACCTACTCACCTGGCACCATCATGACCACGAATACAGGTGTCTCGGTGTCACATGTGTGTCGTATGGTGTCTCGTTTCAGAAGGGGTCCCAATTCAACTAAGAGCACCTTTAGAAAGGAATGCTCTGCCCCTCCCGACCCTAGGCAGCTTTCCCCACTTCTCTGAGGATGTACAAGGCGGGCCAGCTCACATCAGGGACTGGAAAAAGACTGTATTTTTCTGGGGTCGTAGAGGGTCCATGTCTATAAAATCAGGCTGATTTTCTTCTCAACTCTGCCCCCACTGATAAAATAATACTTGCTGTTTGGGCCTTTCCCAATTTAGCCTGGTACAATCATGAAGAGCCCAGGTAAATGCAAGAAAGACAGATTTTTGAACTACATTATTTTTAGTGGGTAAAAGTACAAACTGTACAATAGTAAGCAGATAGAAAGAACAGGAAGGAAGGACAGCAGGGCCTTGAAACGGGACAGTCTGGACACCTCGCTATAGTCCTGCCGCTGCTGAGGACAAACCCCTTCTCCTCCTGAGCTGTAGACTCCTTTGCTTTAAAAATGCTAAGACTGGCCCAGAAGCTTTTGGTAAAGTCAAGTCTCTGCAAGCGCTTTGACGCTCCACGTTTTTAACTACTCTTTAATCAGAAACATATTAAACTTTAAAATGCTACCTTAAACACAGGTTTACATAAGTCATACATCTTGTTGGTGATTGAGGATGTGATTAAATCAAAAGACTATTTGCAGTAGCTCACAGGGGAAGACTATTAAGGCAAATGGGATCTATTTTTCCCTTCTCTGCTGCCGTTTCCCTCAGAACTTTGGTGGGAAGCAGAGTCTTAGAGTGTGCCCAGAAGAGCTGCAAAATCTCCAAATTCCTATCTACTGGGCTTGGAAAATATTTAAATTACAAATCATGATCATTTTGAAGGGGCAATGGAGCTCAATTGTTTTGGCTACATCAACATTAAAATTTGTTTGCATTTCCACATTACCAGGAAGCACTAGAAGATAAAGATCATTTTTAAATTTGCCGAGTAGCTAGGTGAACCAGCTGGGGATTAAAATTTTGCTCTAGACAATTTCCAAATCACCATAAGAATAGACTAAATTTCACAAGTCACAAAACAAAATTAGGTTCCTCTTGGAAGATAATTTTTTTTTTTTTTTGAGCCCCAAACAGGAGCTATAGGTGGCTGCAACCTCAAAGCCTCTGGAGTATTTAACAGGCGAAAGGTCTGGCTGGTTTTAAACAAGCTTTTTCCCCATGACATAAGCAAAACATTAAAAACGAGAATGGGGTTTTTAAAAAGCTTTTCATTTGCCATTTGCATTTGGAAGATTGGAATACCCACATCATTTCAGCCAGAGTTTCTGAGTATTATACCGCATGGCTAGCAACGTTCTGCCCAAGTGACTGGCAAGGTATTATTTCGATAATGTCCTCAATTTTCGTATATGGTATTTGAGTTGTTTGCTCTCTCAGAATACAAAACCCTGAGCCATTTTCTGTAATTACACCAGATGCATTTTAAGAAGCGCTCTTAGTCTTAACGAAAGCAAGAAAACAATCCTGCAACTACTAAGGACTGTTTGGTTTTCCTCTGGAGCACAGAGGTGCTGCTCAATGTCACCTTGATAATGGTGCTTCTAGTTGGGCTCACAGTCCGCCCATCACCGGGTTAATTTGCTTAGCATATTTTATGTGGCAGCAGCCTTACAACATTGCTTTGCACGACTTCAGGGCTGGACGTGGCTCGGGATTGTTAAAATCCACTCAACGGCACCACTCAGTCCAGAAAATCCAACTGTCCAACTCATCATGGGTGCACCAGCGGCAACCTCCGTGTGTTCCAAGCACGGCTGCTGCTGGGGCAAGGTGAGATCTGCCATCCCCCTCTCTGAGCCCCAGCCAGCACCCCAGGCTTCCTCCCATCACAGACCCCCTAACCCCGGAGTCACACAGGGCTCCATTCTCAGACGGGCCTCATGCTTAGTTTAATGCCCTGTTGTTGCTGTCTTGAAACGCTTAGTAATATGTGAACACGGGGCCCGCATTTTCATTGTTCACTGGGCTCCATTATGTAAACAGTCCTACCCTCTCTCCCTCAACACCAAAGCCCAGGTAAATGTAAAGACCTCCCTGCTCCCTGAAATGCCAGATGACCTACTTAAAATCGTGTTTGGCTCACTGACTTCAATTTGGCTTTGGAATCTCTAGCGGCTCCCAACTGCCCCACAACAGCACCCCAGTCCTCTCTCAGCCTAGCCCTGCCCTCCTTAGTTCACCCCTCCGCCCACATTTTCTAATCTGGTCTTTGTTCCTACTCCTGGGCGTGGTCCACAGGTAGGGCTCCGGGCACTCCCCTCTCTGCCATTTTTGCATTTCTGCCTGGGGGTCTACACTGTGCACCTGGCAGCCCACCACCAACACACGCTTGGCTACACCTGCTCCCACTTCTTGCACTGACACGCTTGGGTACTGCCTCCTCCCCTCAGTTCCAAGCTCCTTGTCCTGTGCTTTGAGCCCCCACAGACCAGACAAAATTGTGCCAACTCGGCTGTAGAACAAATACTTGTTGGATGGTCACCAACAATTGAGAAGCAAACAATGATGCCAAATAATGCACGTGCTGAAAAAAATCTAGAACGTCCCGATTAATATAAAGCTAATCTGGATAGCTTGCATTATCCAGACAATAACCTCAGTGCTCGTCCCTTTGTGCCCATGGACACAGCCAAGTCACCGGCAGAAGGGAAGGAACAAAGCCACGACCTCAGCATCAGCCGAGTCCCATCTATGCTGCAGTGTTCAACCTCTTCCCACGTTCCCTACCTGGGAATCTACTAGAGCCTTTACCACGCCAGTTGTCAAAGAAGCCACCTTGGCTTTCCATAAAGACATGCACCACCAGGGGTAGGGGATGAGAGGAAGCCACGTGGCACACAGAATCCAATGACAGCCACCACAGCTACAGAGTTCTTGCTGCCCAAGGGTGATTCTGACAAATGTACTTATGATACCTGGCATTTAGACACACCAAAGTCCTCCCACGTGGGGAGAGCCTCTTTATTCTGTCTTCTTTAATATTTTCTTACTTGCTGAGCGCAGAGGGGAGAAGGGAAAATCATGATTATCTGACGACAGAGACATAAAGGAAAGGAGAGTGGTATCCCCTGTTCACCTGCCACAGATGGTCCAGATTCTGACAAATGAACAAGCAGCAGAATTGCAGTGGGGATGGGAGCTTGGAATGACAGAAATCTACAACCCTTGGTCTGCATCAAGCCACCCTACCTGTTGGTCAGCAGTCCTATGAAAGGGTTGGTGAGCAGCTGGATGGTGGCTTTCGAGGCAAACAACAGGCCAACCTGCACGTTTTCATTCAGGAGGTCTTTGTCTTCACTGGGACAGTCAGAAGGGGCAGAGGATGTGTTGGTCACCATGTGCAGTGTGGTGGCCTTACGCAGCTGCCCCCGCTGCAGGTCTTGGGTGGCGTTCCCGGTGACCATTGTAGAGTTGTCGTAATAGGAAAAGATGCTCTGGAAGCTGTCCGAGGTGGAGGCCGTGAGCACCGGCCTGGCGGTCTGGGTCTCTGTAGTGTTGTTCTCATGCTCAATGCTGTACAGGTAACTCGGGATGATGGGGACTGGACAGGAGAGAAGAACAGCAGGGTGGTGACCACACTAAAACCCTCCCCCCCCAGACAAATGCCAGAGAGGTCCAGAGAGGTGGCACGTCTACCCCAGGACCAGGGCCCCTGTGCCGGATGCCCACACTGCTCACTAGAGCACAAGCCCCCAGAGGCTCTGAGCTGCCCTCTACTCTCGGAGGCAGCCGCTGTGCTAAACTGACTGCCCCGGAGACTTAAATACGGTCTGAAGTCAAGACAGTGCCGACCCGGCACCAACCGGTGCTTCTCAGCAAGAGAGGCTCGAAAGATTTTTAAATGAACCAATCAAGGAAGCAGACATCTAAATTTCATTATGTGTCTTAGGAAAAAAAAAAATCAACATGCAGGAAGTAATAATTTGGAAGTTCTGCAAAACTTTCCATTATGTGAGTGGGAATCTGCCATTTTTCATCCAACTTGTAAGACTTAAGAATTCCTGAGACTTCCATAAAGAGCAAAATTGTTTAACAGAAACTTCGGGCACAGGTGTTAACAATAGAGCATTCAAGCCAGAGAACTGAGGCCTTGTTGTTACTGGAAACAGATGGGCCCACAGCTGATACTCCTGGAGGTGAAACCCGCCTACTCCACGCTCTGTAAACTGCTGCAAGAGCCTGCAGGTGGGGAGAAAGGAAATTGCACCCGCCACTTAAGAGTCTAAATGAAAAATTTTTTTATTCATTAAAAGCATGCTTTTTAAGGAAAAGCATGCCAAATACTTTTCTGTTAATGAGGCTAATTAAGAGACCTGGATTTCAATTCTTTAGCTTTTCAAAAATCCATTACAGGAAAAAGGAGAAAACCAACAGTGCTCAAATTGCTCTCGCGATGGGTCCTGAAATGTTCCCGTCGCAAGTCATTCACTCATCCAACAGCTCTAAATGTCACTTCCTTTTATGGAGGGATGGACCGTGACTTGGTTTTTTCACATTACACCAAATTATTAACCCACCTTTTCAGATAGCATAATAATTATTTTAACCCATTTTTGACCTCTGGGAATTGTTCCTCTTTAATAGAAATCTTTTTCATCGCTGTGAAAGCGGGCAAGGGGAAGCGGGGAATTATCAGGAGGAAACATAAGTTCTGGGTCTTATCGGATGTCACAGTTTTTGCCCTGACCACCAGGAAAGCGAAGCCACGAACACGACTCCTCCTAGCCCAGGCGCCGCCGTCTGCAGGGGATGTGCTTTTTTGCAAAGCGTGTTCTCCAACTTTCCC